>NW_006771394.1:756626-799126 GCF_000442215.2 Lipotes vexillifer
CGGGGCACGAACCCGCGTCTCCTGCATCGGCAGGCGGACTCTCAAGCACTGCGCCACCAGGGAAGCCCCATGTATCTTTTTTGAATTAGAGTTTTCTCCACGTATATGCCCAGGAATGGGATTGCAGGACCATATGGCAACTATATTTTTAGTTTTGTAAGGAGCCTCCATTACTGCCCTGCGTAGTGGCTGCACCAATTTCTATTCCCACCAATGGTGTAGGAGGTCTCCTTTTTCTCCACTCTCTCAAGCATTTATTATTTGTAGACTTTTTAATAATGGCCATTCTGACTGGTGTAAGGTGATACCTTACTGTAGTTTTGATTTGCATTTTTCTAATAATTAACACTATTGAGCGTCTTTTCATGTGCCTGTTGACCATGTGTGTGTGTTCTTTGGAGAAATGTCTATTTAGGTCTTCTGCCCATGTTTTGATTGAGTTGTTTGTGTCTTTGATATTAAGCTGTATGAGCTGTTTGTTATATGCTAATGTTTTTACAGCCTTTTGCGGTATTGCTTATTTTTTAAAAAAGCTCAAAAATGCATTTTAAAAATTTCCCTCAACTTATTTTTCTCTAAACATTGTGTTTTTGATACACATTTTAATCCAATCATTGATATTTACTGCTATATAATATTCTGTAAGCAATAGCCATCATAATGTACTATATTCTCCTCATGGGCATCTAGAGTATATCTGATTTTTCACTACTACAAACTATGCTGCAGTGAACATTGTTGTGCATGTCTCCTTGTTAACAGGCACTTTCCCCTCCAACTCAAATATGTCTATTTCACCAGTGCCTCTGTCAATTGATGGGATGACATGGTTAATTTAAATGATTCCTACCAACGTCTGACTGATGGATAAAACATTAATCCTTTGTGGACTTTGCGTTTTTTTTTTTTTTTTTTTTTGCGTTATGCGGGCCTCTCACTGTCGTGGCCTCTCCCATTTGCGGAGCACAGGCTCCGGACGCGCAGGCTCAGTGGCCATGGCTCACGGGCCCAGCCGCTCCGCGGCATGTGGGATCTTCCCGAAACGGGGCACGAACCCGCGTCTCCTGCATCGGCAGGCGGACTCTCAAGCACTGCGCCACCAGGGAAGCCCGGACTTTGCGTTTTAAGAGACCTGCTTATTAGCTGAAAACATTGAACCTATAAGGGTTGATGTAATGCTGTGAAAGCTTTCAGAAATTAGGAAGAAAGGGTGGATTTGAAGGTTGTATATGGGGGGAGATAATCCTAGTGCCTTCAGGACTCATGCTGTCTATCCAGTAAGGCTGACCTTCTCTTCCTTATCCTGGAAATCTGGGTCTCCAAGGGAGTCTGTTTCAGCACCAGTATTCCACAGTGGTTCAGATCCTATCTGAATCAGTGCTCCTTTTCCTACCTTATAAATTGTAAATGTAAAGACAGAGTATTTATTGTATTAAAAAATACTCTGCAGTATAATAGCAATGTGGCTTTAAGATGTAGGAAAACATATTTCTAAATCTTGATAACTGTGGGGTGAATATCTTTGCATACCAAATGGGATTTCCTCTGCAGTCCAAGCTGCCTTGCTCTTTGGTAGCTTAAGTTGAGGGCCTTTTAAATGGAGATGGTCCAAGTGGAAGCATCAGAAAGCTGTCTACCAGAAGCCCAAGAATATTTCATATTGTGACAACTGCACTCTTTTATTCATGGAGAAGCTTTAACAGAAGTGAGTTTTTGCTGGACAAACGCATTGTGAATGAACTCAGCTGTTTTTTTTGTTATTTTATGATTTTATATGTGTGTGGCTCTCCATACACATCTTGGTGCATGGCACAGATGTTATCTTGAAATAGAACACCCACTGGACCTGAACGTTAATAACAAGAAAAGTAGAATTTCCCATTAACAGTACCTCATCGAGGAAGAACATTGGGCATGGAATTAGAACACCTGGTTCTAATTCTAACACTTATTGGCTTGGTAATATCAGGCAAGTTATTGTAAATGGGACTCATAACATTACTGATCTCATGTTGTAAGATGATTATAATAATATCTTCTAAATTAGTATAATTTAGCCAAATGAATTTCAAAAATCTAACCTGTTGATAAACACTGAGTGGTACGCCTAAGGCACTAGTGATATACATTGGAAATATTCTTAACAAATTTACTATAAAACAGACTTACTAATATCTCATTCCTAGAGTTGCTGTGAGAAGAAAAATGGCTTGATATGTGTAGGAGGGCACTATGTGTAAGAGAAAACCCTGGCCACGTGGTAAGCCTTCTATTACTGTGATGCTGTGTTTCAGGGATCACTCAACCAGTGGCTACAAGTGAGAATAACGGGCACTAGTTACCTTAAAATTTAAGTGCAACACATCTCAATCTATGAATCCAGCTACTTCTCAGGAAAGCTTAAAATCAACAGTTTAATGAAATGAGCCCACTTACCCCTCCCTTACCCCAGGTATAGAAAATAGATCTGCAGAGAAGATGAGATATCATCTCTTAGGGAAGTATGGATTGTGTAGAGTAGTAACCATTCCATCCCCCAAAAGAAAGGGTTATATGATTTGTTCTCTGACTTTCCCACAAGATTGAGAGTGCCTAAATTGCCTTCCCCAGCCCTATATGTAAGTCACAGACAAGGAATGATTTGTTAGAAAATGTGGAGCAACTGATCTGATGGATCATTGGTTCTTTAGGCTTGAGCATGGAGAAAGGGGCCAGAGAGATGTGACAGAGTTGAAAGAGAACATCCCAGGGTGGAGCCTGCATGGCTGTGTTTGGTATGACAAAGATGTGTGAGTGGAATCTGACTGAAGTGAGAAGGGGACTGAGTATTAAGATTTTTTTCAATCACGGCTCCCTCCCAGGTGCCACCCATTGGTTAAAGGAAGTAAGGGGATGTGGAGTGGGTCACCCAGGATGAGCCTGAGGTGAGGAGGAAGAAGCCGAGCCTCTGACAGAAACCCCACGTTGGGCAGCGAGAACCCCCTGGAGGTCCCACCTGAGGATCCATAAATGCCTCCCATGTGCAAGTCAGCATTTGATGAAGGGGAAAATGAGGCCAGACAGTGGTCTGTTGATGAGGAAGTGAGGCCGATTTACTGTATGCAGCCACTTGCAGAATGTCTGCCTTCCTCTCCTTCATCCTTGCTCCAGTCCCAGAAGAGGACTTTGACCCCAAAGAAGGTGAGAAATGGCATGAGAGAGAAGACCCAAACCCCACCCATGCCCACTTCACCTCCTACTCGGAGCCTCCGAGACATCCGTCCAGCCCATCGTGGATGGTAGAGGAAGAGAGCTGTGAATCGAATATGAGATGAAGGTTTTTAAATGAAGAGCATCAAAACTAGTTTGAAAATTTTTGAAATTGGACTTAAATATCACCAGGGAGCCTGAAATCCAATGGGAATGGAGGCTTGACAAATAATTTTTTATTCAAAAAATTAAAACCTTTTAATGGTCATACTGCAGGTTGGCCCATCTCAATGAAATCAGTTAAATTAGTTATTAATTATTCATTATAAATGCTTCTATATTTATAGGACAAGTGTCCTGAGAAGTTGTTCCTCCAGATGGATCTTATGAGATTTACTCAGTTTTGGCAGAGATGAAACTTGGCCTGCTTTCTATGTGGCTGAACTTAAATTGTTCATGCATTTGTTCATTTATTCAAACTACATTTATTGGGCATTTAGTGTGCCAGACCCTGAACTACTGAACCAGACTCTTGGGATAATTAAGCAGGCCAGATACTCAGTTCACATGCTTTCACATGGAATAAAAAGACTTTTTTTCTGAAGCTTTTGAGGCATTGGCAGACATTGCACATAATAAAATGTGGGCTTTACAACCAAAATAGCATCCTGAACTGCGTGATAGAAATAATGGTGACCATGCATCCTGGGTTTTCCAGGGACAGCCTTGGTTCCTGATAATTTCTTTTTTTTTCAATAAAGTAAATTTATACAATATGTAGCTAAATGCAATTGATTTTTTATGACTTTGTAACACTTTGCATTTAAATTTATAAATGATTAAACGTCCTTTGTCAGACCACATGCCCCAATTTTTTATTTGAAAAATGTGAATGCTTAATGCGTGGATTTTTCCAAAAGTGAATTTAGATCTAGATTATGATGATGAAAATATGAAAGTTACTGTTTCCTGGAAACCCAGCTTTCCTGGCTATTGTATCTCTTGGCATCTGACAGCTTTTAAAGGTGTAACAAGCTGAGCTAAAGCAACAGTTTGCTTTATGCCAATTTTAACCCACAGTGATGTGAGGTCCACTTATTTCCTGTGCTTTCAAAGGTAATAAATTGAGGCACCTGAGTCTTCACTCAGGTCATACTTCCTGTAAGATAAAATGAAAGATATCAGAGGGAGAGAGTTGAGAGACAGAGACAAAGAAAGAAAGAGACTTAGAAAAGCATAGAGGAGAGAGAGCCAGGGAGAGAGAGATTGTAACCATCTCAGCTCTCGTCTCAAAATAATTTCTTGCACAGGCTATTCAAGAAGGATGAAGAGGATAATAATCAACTCTTGTTTTCAGATTCCATTTAGTTTTACTGTAGAATAATTTAATTAGAATACATTTTTATTACCATTTTACAGGCTCTGTCTGCTCTCCCTACTGCTGTAATTTCCGGAAAGGAGATGTATGACATCCTGTGGGCATCCCGGGTAGCTTTTCAATCAGTTCATATCTTCTGAGTTAGTTTCATTTTGCCAAAGGAATCCTTTTCTTATTTAGCATTCTTCTCACTGAAAATGATTGGTCTCATTATCTGATATACTGCACACAGTTACGGGGAAAAAAATCCCTTAAATTTTTTAATCTCCACTTTGAATATGATAGGCTTAGAAAACAGAAACCTGGTGATAATACATTTCTTTTAAAGACATACCTGGGACTTCCCTGGCAGTCCAGTGGTTAAGACTCTGCACTTCCACCGCAGGGGATGTGGGTTTGATCCCTGGTCGAGGAGCTAAGATCCTGCATGCCCTGCTGTGCGGCCAAAATAAATAAATAAATAAAGACATGCCTTTCTGCTTTCCCAAGTGTGGTAGGCAGAATAATGGCCCCCCAAAATGCCAACATTCTAATCCCCAGAACCTGTGAATATGGTACCTTACATCGCAAAAGGGACTTTGCATATGTGATTAATTTAAGGACCTTGAGATGGGAGATTATCCTGTATAATACAGGTAGGTCTATCGTAATCACAGGGTTCCTAAAAGTGAAAGAGGAAGGCAGAAGTGAGGTATAGAAAAAGATGTGTTGATGGAATCAGTCAGAAAGATGCTATGTTGCTGGCTTTGAAGATGGGTGGAGGGGCCATGAGCCAAGGAATATGGGCTGCCTCTAGAAGGTGGAAAAAGTAAGGAAACAAATTGTTCCCTCAGAACCTCCAGAAGGAACACAGCCCTGTTGACATTGGTTTTAACCCAATGAAACCCGTGTCAGACTTTTAAACTACACAACTGTAGGATAATAAATTTGTGTTGTTTTAAGTTATAGCAGCAATAGAAAACCAATACACTAAATATCCTTTTTGTGCCTAGGTTGAATCCTAAATTATTAGCTTTTAATTGTATTATTTAATAAAAGTCTTCCTAACCTCACTAACCTTTCATTGCAATATTTTATATAATTGAAGATGCAACATAGGCAGCAGATTTCTCACCTCTCTACATTTCCTTTCTAATCGATGCCCTTTTTAGAAACTGATTTTTAGTGGCAACATACTTATGCTTGGACAGTTCCATTACTACTTATTCTCAAGTCTAATTTTAATCAAATTTGTCGGTAGATGGAAGACCCAAGCCAGACAGGGCTTCATGAATTTTATAACAGTTGATAAGACAAGAAGGAACACTCTCCTTCCTTTTTTTAATATTTGGAAGATTTCCCTTAATTTGAATTCTACGAGTGAAATCTGCCAAGATCACTTTCATGTTGCACTGTCATGGTGAATATTCTATGGCCAGTAATGTTATCTAGAAAGGAAGCCATTTCTTTGGAGCACATATTAGTTAGCGCCTGAGACAAGGAGAATCTTGGTGTAATTCAGTTGATCACTCCACTAATTGGAAGCTACAAATCAATGTGAACCTGAGATTCATTTATATAGATGTTAGTTTTTCAGGTACTTCATTTTACCTGTCGTGGGTGTTTTCAAACAATCTCTATTACTCTGTAACATATTGAGTTTTAAACAGCTCTCACCTAGGTTTCTTGACCACTCACACCAGATGAATGGAACAGTAAGAAAAGAAGAATTTGTGTCAGCCTTCTTTCCTTTGTAGTTTTAAAAGGGGCTTTGTAAAGGCTGTACAGGCTTTGGATTAAGGCAGTGCCTCTGCTACAAGTTCAGTTGTGATAAACAGAGACAACACACTCCAGGGATGTCTTTGTACAGATCTAACAAATGTCAGGCAGTGGTTTTTAACCTTCTTGATAGTGGGTAGCTGAATTCCACTGTGATTGTTAACTGTAAAATTTGTGTCAGTGGATTGATTTTGAACAACAATATTCATATGGCATTAAGTTTTTCAAAGAGTTGAATGGTGTAATGGTGTGTGTTAAGGGTGTGTGTGTGTGTGTGTGTGAGAGAGAGAGAGAGAGAGAGGAGAAAGCCATAATAGGACACAGAGTAATTTTTCCAAAGGACCGTGATACTGTTTCATGGAAATACTTTCCAATTTGAAATCGGTATACAGCACGTAGGAAGTGAAGTTATACGATCATTGAAAACTTGAGTTGGAAATGTCCTGCCCTTCTGCTTCCTGCTTCCCTTCATTTTCCAGCCCTTCTCATCTCCCAAGCTGTTTTTCCCTCTCTCCCCAGGAAGAGAACGTTGACTTTGCAGAGAAATTAAAAGCCTTCACAAGAAAATTCTATCATCTCCTCAATAACAGCAAAGCACCTGCCAAATAACAAACAAACATAAATTTGCATCTGCCCTGCCCTTCTTCCTCCTCTTTATGATGATGTCCCTACTATGTAGCACTTTGAACTTTACCCACTCTGGCGTGTGCTCCAGAACTTGACACCGTTGCTTGTTCGTTCTTGATGTTATATGGTAAAACTTCCCCTCTAAATTGGATACTTGCCATCAACTCTTAAGCATATGCTTATATCTTTTATTTTTCAAGAACAACAAAAAGAATCCTCTTTACCCTTCACATATTGCATTCTCTTTTCCTCCTTTCTACAGGCAAGTTTCTTCCAATTTCTTCTGAGTTCACCTCAGTTTGGCATTTGATCCCCTGACTCCACCAGAGTTGCTCTCATTTATGTCATCAGTACTGTCCGTTTCACTGAATTGAATGGACTCTTTCACTTCTCCTCTTCCTGACCTCGCAGCAGCTTTCAACACATCCTCCTTCTCAAAACACTTTGTTCGAATTCTGTGATCTAGCACTTTCTTGGCATTTCTCCTGCCTACCTGTTCATTCTTTTCCTATTTCTGTTTTAGGCTCAACCTCTAGTAAGTAATCATTGGCTGATGAGACTACTCACAGTTCCCTTATTGGTCCTCTTTTCTCTCTACCCTCCATTCTTCTTCTAGGCAATCTAACTCTTGCCCAAAACTTCAATGACAGTCTCTAAGGTGATGAATCCCAAATATCTTGTTCTAGTCAAGACTGTTTCTTTGTTTCACTCCTAAATATCCACCTGCCTACTTGGCGCTTTCTCTTACGTAGCTCAAGTTACCTGAATCAAATATGCCCAAGAATATACTCACAGTTACCCTGTATCCTGTCCTTTCACCTTGGTCTCTTTCAAGCAGATGCCATCAGTAATGCCATCAGTGACGGCGCCAACATCCACCCATGGATCCTCGACGAATCTCTCTAATTCACTACGCCAATCCCGCTCAGCACTAAGTCCTGTTATTTTAGTTTCCCAAAACTCACTCGAATATATCTACTACTCATTTTCTCTATCAACTATAACCTAAGCTAAGCTACCAGAGTAGCTACTTCCCTTCCAATTCATCTTCTGTAGCATAGCTAGTGATCTTTTCATAGTGCAAATCTGAACATGTTACTTTCCAGGTTAAAACCCTTTGATGGCTTCCCACTGCTCTATGGGTAAAAACAGTTTATTTCACAAGCCCTATGGTCATTCGTATTCTGGTCCCTAACTGCTTCTGTAGTGTCTGTGTGCACCATGCTCCCATCCTCTTTAATTGGCTCCAGGCACATTGTCCTTTCAGCCTCATATACATGTCACATACCTCCAGCCACAGGGCTTGTGTATATGCTTGGGCATTCTCCTCTTGTCTCATTCCCTGTTGAACGCCTACATATCAAGGATCATCTCCTCATGGACTCCTTAATTGACTCCCCTAAGTAGACCAAATGCCCACATGAAATCATACATTTTTCCTTCATAGCACTTAGAACAGTTACAATTTAATATACATTTGTCTGTTTGATTAATAACCATAGCATTTGGCTTCATGAAATATACATGGACTGCATTGATAAATTATTATATTCTTTGTGCTTAGCTAAGGTCAGTTAGCAAAGGAGACTGAGGAAAATATTTTTTGAACAAATACATGGAAAGGACTTACAAATTATTTTAATCTGTTTTAGAGAACAGTAGACTGAATCTCAGAGAGGTGAGTCACTGAAACTGAGACTCAGGTTCTGTAATACTAATATTAGGGTAATTTGTGGTATAATACTATGTTTTAAGTATGTTTTATGCTCTCTTTATACATTAATACAAATCTCAGTGGGGTTGGTGTCAATTATTTTAATAGTGGTGGCATTGGGAGAATTAGAGGTGAGGTCTGTATTCAACACCTATTACACATAGTTAACTTTTATAGACAATGACCCATTCCCAACTTTCTTGTCTAAATTCCTGTAGCTGATGAAGCTTCTTGTGTGAAATCAAACTTTCTACCCTGGATTGAACTAGAAATATATGCATGACCGAGAAAATGACTCTATAGGAAGTAGGTACAAGGAATTCTTGTGAGTTGCCCTGGCTAAAACTCCAAATGGAATGGTGGCAGATTCTTTCCATTACTCTTTGTGAAAGCAAGCCAGTCATTTGCTTATTTATTCTCAGATCAATTTCTTGCACATTTTTATTCTCAGATCAATTTACTGAATATTCCCATTTTGATTCTGTATTGCAAGGGACTACTAACTAGCTATTAGGTAGGGTCAGCCAATGGGAAGAAAAGGTGAAATACAAGAGAAAGGGGGAATTTAAGGTGATATCTCCTCTCATGTTGACTTAGACAGCATCTCTGGCAGAAGCTGCATCTCCTTAACTCCAACCCCTGGCAGATAACCCCTCATTCAGTGGTCCCAGCTCCCCCAGGGATATTTGCCTCCATTACGTACTCCTGGCTTTCGGGCTTCAGTAAAATCACTTCTGCTTCCTGTAGCCCTATGGGGTAGTACTGGCTTTCCTGCTGTTGCCAGTCTGTGGATTGCTTCGTGATCTCCTATTAAGTTTCTCAGTGCTCTCAACACGTGTGTAACCATTTGTCTGTATTCAATTTCCTTTATTTGAAATACGTACATCGATTTATATTTTCCTGGTTAGACCTTTACTGATACAGTCTTTAGGGGGAAGGTATCAGGATAAGTTCCAGGAAACAGATCCTCAAGAGAAAATTTTGAACTTCGATTGCTTGCTTCTTTTAGCTTGAACACAGTACAGAACTTCTCTCAGGTGAAAAAATGGGATACTGTAATTAATCTGTCTTATCAAATGACATCACAATTACTTTAAATTATAACCTGGTTTGTTTGGGATGATGTGACAATTGAACACTAGACTTCAGGAAAACAAGTAGCTGTTGCATTTGACAATAAAAATGGGATCTCTAGTTCTGATTGTGCTGGACTGCTTACAAACAGAAAATGATAAGTCTAGAGGTTTAAACTCTTAGCTCAAGGGACAACCAAGGAATCAGAGGGCTGCCATGGTGTTCTTAGAATTTTTTGTATCAGGAGGGAAATGATTGTTGAGCATCAGAATCATGTGTAGTTTGCAGGGTTACCATGCAAGTTGAAAACACAGGCTCATCAGTTTATGATGTTAGTGTTAAGGCATTAATTTTAAAGAATGAATCCGTTTATTCTTTACTGAAGAGTCTGGGTGGGGAGCGTTGCTGTTTGAACAGATGCAGTTGAATCTGAGAACCATGATCACAGAATATCCCAAGTTTCCCTTACCAGCAGATGCAACTATGTCTGATGAGGGTAGTCTTCCCTTACTTAAAGAGCTTATAATTTTTTCACCTGAAAAATGTTGCCTTGAAAGGAGATGCTTATTTTCCTAAAGACTCATCAGAAGTATCTCTTATTGATAGCTCAGGTGAAGTGCAAAGCCTTATCCCAGAATAAATATTTTTTACATCCAAAGAATTGTAAATATTTGCTAATTTTTATTAGCAGAGCCCTGAAAAACATGTGTGGAGATGGAATCTATATGAGTAAGTCTAAGAAAGGCAGAATATAATGTAGGATTGGTCACTATTTATTAATAAAGGTATATTTACCTAAGTATCCAGATTAAATTTGTTTGAGTACTAGCTCAATCTGCTGAAAATTTCAATAAAACATTGTTTGATTGGTTTACTGAAACATGGACTTTAAAGTGGCCTATGAGAAATGAGGATAAAATGCCAGAACTTCCCTGGAATAAAGCTAAGAAGAATTCAAAAGCATAAGGAGATGAGAATGTTGGAATGAATTTATTATATGCATCCTACTCATTTTCCTCATGACAATCTCTTGTAAGAGAAATCTAGAGGACTCTTCTTCTATTAAACCATCAGTAATTGCGTTGAGAGGAGCTTCAGTATCCTTAAATGTGTATGGTGACTTTCCTCTGCAGGCTGTGGATGACAGTAAGAGATGATGCCTTTGAAGTGAACTGATTTTTAATAAGATGAGATCTTAGGATGTCTGGGATCAGGTTGCAGTATCACTTTACTAATAGAGACAAGGTGACCCAATTACTGTAATGAGCAGAAAGGGTTGAGTGGCAACCAGGATGTTTTTACCTTCAGGGATCTATGATGATAACTAATTAATCATAGTTTCCCTAGGAGTTAAATAGAAGCCTAACAAAGAATTGCTTGACCTAACACAACCAGGAAACATTAGGTGTGGTGATCAGAAAACACCTTGAATAAATGCAATAGGAAGTCAGAACTTCTCTTCTTCTTCCCAGATGTGGGCCTAAGTTCACAGATCCAGAGCCTAAGGAGGAGGCCAGCATCCCTTGAAGGATTGTGAGACACTGCCACAAGTATATACTGTAAGTCATCTGCCAAGTCTTTAAAGGAATCTGAATTTAACAGAATAACTGTGCAAAGAGAAAAGGAAAATATCCAGGAATTTGGAGATTTTTAGACATGGATTCTTTGTTGAGGCTAATACTTGGTGTCACAAAATGAAACTCTGATCCAGTGATGTCAGTAGGAGCTTATAGATTCAATGGTAAATGGAGTTTGGCCCCAATGAATCCCACAGTGAACCCAGCCTGTGGTTATTTCTCCACTTCCTGAATGTAGAGTTAGAATAGATATATTGGAAACTGGCTGAATCCCCATATTGGCTCCCTGACTCGTGGAATGGGGGCTATCATGTTATGAAGAGCCGAGTCAAAGCCTGTGGAAGTGCACCTCTCAACTGAGATAGTAAATGAAAAGCAATATCTGTAGGAATTTAGAGACTGAAGTGTTACTATCTAAGGTTTGCAGGATACAGGTTATGACTACTGTCACGTTCATGTTTAACTTGCCTGCTTCTTCCAGGTTAAAGCTGACGTATCTTTAAAAATAATTGAGAATTAGAAAAATTTCATCCAGTAGTAATTCCAACTGTAACATGTTTCAGGTCTGACATATTTGCTGGAGCAAGTCATCGTAACACCTGGATCTCAACTATTGCTCTGGTAAGTAATTTATTTCCCCTACAAATGAACATAGATGATCAATAACAATTTGTTTTACTTGGAAGGGACAGTAGTATACCTTCCCTCTCTCACCTCGGGGCCATGCCAACTCAATTTTCTCTGTCATAATATAGTACAGAGACACTGATGATCTGTATATCTCACAGAATATCATACTGTCACTATATCAGAGGCATTATACTTACTGATTCTGGTGAGCAGCAAGTAGCAAGAGTTGTGTGCTAGAGTGTGGAAGGAAAACCCCACTTTAATGTGAATGACAAGTTGCTGTGCCTTACATTTCCTGTCATGAAGAAAGAGGTATAGTAAACCTTGTGGGTCTTTATGGAATTTGGAGGAAACATAAGCCATAATTGATGTATTGTTCTGATTCATTTACTGAGTATCTCATATAATCCCTACTTTTTAGTAAGACTCAGCGAAAAAGAAGGCTTTGCCTAAGGTCTAGGCTTTCATACAAGCTCTCTTGTTATTTGGAATTTATGATCTAGCAGATGCCATTGTAGCCTCTAATAGAAAAATCACAGTACAGGCCATTAGGGTTTTGGAGCAAAACCATTTCTTTACTGATGCAGCTGGCTTACACACTGCGTTCTAAAAACTGACTGCTTGATTGTGGGACACCAGATGACTATGCCTTCTGAGCTGCCCATCATGAACTAGGTTCTGTCTGATTTATCAAGCCATAAGGTTGTATTTGTTCAGTAGCCATCCATCATCAAATAAACATATATGTGAGATTGGGCTTACAAAGGTCTGGAAGACACAGGTAGGGAGAATTTGCTGGTGTTGCAGATTCTCATAACATCCATTTGGTCTCATAGGGAGTTTCCATTACTAACTGATGGAAGACAAAAGAATTCAAGTCTGGTTTACAGATAAGTCTGTAAAGTTTGCTGGAAGAAACCCCAAATCATGCATGCTATATTACAGAACCACTGAGGTAGCCCTTAAAGAAAATTGTCAAGGAAAATCCCATCTTCAGACAGTACATCAGGGGCTATCTCTTTTTCTAGGATGTAGGTATGTCCTGAGGTATGGGTCTACAGTATCTTGTTAGCAGTGGCTGATCACTCAGCTTGCTGTTCAGCAACCCAGAACAAACACGGTTGGGAGATTAGTGACAATAAGGTTTGGGAGAAGGTATATAGATAGACTCGGTGTAACAGCCTGAGCATATTGATGCTCCATGTGAATGCTCCTCGAAGGATATCCATGGAGAGGTATCTTTCAATAACATGGTGGATAAGATTATGCATTCTGTGGCTGTCAGTTTGTCTCTTAGCCATCCTCGTGCTTGTGCAACAAAATGGCTCTAATGGCAGGAAAGATATGGACTTCCCCGCATTAAGGCTGATATTTCTACCTGGCTCCTGAATACCTAATGTATCAGCAGTAAAAGCCAAGCCTGAGCCCCTGATATGGCACTAATCCACCACCAGGGGTTAAGTTAGACACCTAGTAGACGTTTGATTATATTTGACTCCTTTTCCATCATTGGTTAGGGGCAGCAATTTGTACTTAATGGAATGAACCCTAATTGGTTTATAGTTGTAGTGCATGCCTAAAGTATGTTGCATGCACCATCATCCATGGACTTATTACCCTACTCGTCATGATGGTACCCCATAAAACATTGCTTCTAACATCAAGAGAAGAGTTCATGAAATTCCTTAGTCTTATACTTCGGCTTTCAGAAGTGGATGGCCTGATAGAATGGTGGATTATCAACTGAAGACTCAGTATCAGCACTAGTGAGGAGGCAGCATTCTGTGAGATTAAGTTGCTCCCTCCAGGATGCAGCATTTGCTTTGAACTAGTGACCAGTACATGCCACCTTTTCTCCCATGGCTAGAATTTGCAAGTCTTGATACCAAAGTATAAGTAGGAGTGGACTCTCTCCTTATGACGCCTAATGGCACATTTACAAAATTTTTGTTTCTATCTCTATTCCCATTTAGAGGCCTTAGTTTCCAAAGGAGGATGAATTCCATCAGGGAAGACATCACTGGTTCCATTGGATTGGAGCTTTTTTGGGCTCCTCATGCCATTGATCCAATAGCCAGAAAAGGATAATTGGGTATGTCTGGGTGGCTAAAGCCGATTGTTAAGGGTGAATTGGGTTGCTTATACACAATGAGAGTAAGCATTCTGAGCATGTTTAAGGTAGGCTAGGCTAAGGTATGATGTTCAGAAGGTCAGGTGTATTCAAAGCATTTTTGACTCTCAGTATTTTTGACTCTCAATATATTTTTGACTTATGTGTTTACTAGAACATAACTCCATCATAAGTTGAGTTCCTAGTGGTAGTGTGAAAGGGGAGGACTGCGTGTCACATGGAGATTCTTTACTTCAGTATAGTCATGGTGATTTTTGATGGGTCTTTACATCTCCCAGTTTGGGAAGAGGGTGAGAACATTTTCATTTTATGCAGGATAGTTATTCTGTGGATTCTGTAAATAATATTCCAAGACAAAAGGGAATAAAGTTGTTATGAGCAGAGGGGTGTAATGAATGCTGGTGAGCAGAAAAGGTGGACTGTGTAGGTCATATGATGTTTTCTCTCATGTTCATTCTCTGTACTTTTTCTGCACTGCTCTGGGTCACGAGTCAATACACTTGCCACATTTTCTTGCCTACTAGTTTGTAGATTTGCTTGGTCAATGAGAAGTTTGAGGGGGAAAAGCAGAGAAAAAGGGAGAAGCCAGTATATTTCTTCCTTCCTCATTCTTTCTGGTGGCATCTCGAAGTAGGTGCCTTTCCTCTGTTGTTCTAGCACCTGCCAGTGAGCCCATCACTTTATCTTCTAGATCTGTGAGGAGAAGCTCCTGCTGTGGTCCTAGTTCCAGCCAGACATCCTCAGCTTCTGGGTTTCTGTAACATCACATAGTGCAGTTGTCCCTTAGTATCTGCAGGAGATTGGTTCTAGGACCCTCCTCGGATACCAGAATCCAAGGATGATCAAGTCCCTTAAATAAAATTGTGCCGTATTTACATATAACCTACACATATCCTTTCATATACTTTAAATCATCTCTAACTTACTTATACCTAATATAATGTAAATCCTATGTAAATAGTCGAAAATACAATGTAAATGCTATGTAAATAGTTGCCAGTGTAGTAAATTCAAATTCAGGTTTTCCTTTTTGGAACTTTCTGGATTTTGTTTCCCCCGGATATTTTCAATCCGCACTTGGTTGAATCTGCAGATGTGGAACCCATGGATAGAGAGGGCCAACTGTAATTTTAGGCCATCGCTAACTTCTAGGTTGCCTCACTGTCTCAGTTTGGTGTTTTAACTTTCCCATCATTTATGTAAACAGGGCCCTGTATTAAATTCCCTTTGTTTGAAAAATAATTCCTGTTGTTTGAAGTACCTGGATCTGATTGTGAAAATACTGGGTAAATAAAGACAACATGGGTTTTTTCAGTTTCAGCTCGAGCTGTTATGTCAAGTGGTCTTGAGTAAACTTGTTGATTCTCCTTGATGTGGCCTGAAGCGGAAGGTTCTTCAAGTCACGAAGGCCCTCCCTAATATGGCTTCTGTGTGCCTCTTTAGCTTACCTCTGACACTCCCTGCCTCACCCCACAATTCAGCCATTCAGAATCATTGGCACTTCCTCAAGTGGGTGCTCTTGTTTCACCCCTCAATGCCCCTGCCAGATACGGAAAGCCACCACCTCCAAGGTCTCAGTTATTTTCTGAAGACTCAGTTCAGCTGCCTCTTGCATTGTGATACCTTTCCTGACACCTAGACTGGAATGGTTCACTCTGCGCTTTGTACCCTAACTCTGTTGCACATATTCATGTGCATATTTACCCATGCAAAACACACTGAACTCCTGGCGTATAAGGAATTAGTCATCTCTGTATCTTTGCCCGTCGAAGACTCTCAAGTACTTGTTGAATGAATCATCGAAAAACGAACGGTGATGAGTGGTGTTGGTTCTAGGCATTTCTTAAAGAGCAACCCATTATCTTCCCAGTGGTAAGGTGGACGTTTTCAGTCATCCCAAGTGATTTGACAACTCAAAATATTAAGTAATAGCCTATGGCCATAGCCTGCCTTTTGCATAAACAAGTAGCCTTTATTTGGAAGACAGCTGTACATCACTTGGGCCCTCCAACTAGATGAAGAAAAATGTCACAGCCTGCCAGCAGCTTGCTTGTTTCACAGTGGCTTGTTTTCCAGCCCATAGGGTGTTGGCCATAATCCCGATGAACAAATGTTGATCAGACTGAAGGAGGGGGCAGGCTGTGAAAATGGAATAAACAACGACCCTGTAACATGTTGGAATAAAGCATATTTAATATCTTTGGAACTCACATTAACAATCATTCTAGATTACTGAGCAGGCCTTCACTTCCTATTTATTGGAGCACTGCAACTGCCTTTGGGAGATCGAAGCTACTGTCCTGGCGAAATAGTTCAATCATGCTGGCCCCTTCAGTGATAGTGACGTAACCATAGTTGTGCTCTCCAGGAAATTTTCCTCCTTTCTCCAAACCTAATGCCTCATGAGTGTGTCTCTTGGGTAAGAGGTAAAAATGATTTGTACAAACCTGTGAAGGCTGGGGGCCCAGTTTTCTACTATTTTAGTGATGATTTATACTTCCCTATGATTCTGAAATGCTGCACTGTGAGAAGGTTTGCAGTTTTGTGGTTCTGCTGGTTTCAAACTAACCAGCCTTAAGCCTTGTGCATTAGCAGGATGGCTTTTCACCCCCACTGCCTCTAATCTCTGACAGGCAGAGGCAAGGTTGGAGGCTGGAGAGCCGTGCCCTCCCTATTCTCTCCTCTCCTGTGCGGCCACTCCAAATAAGACACAGGTAAAAAATGCTGCGTGGGAGACCTGCTTCAGGAGCAGCCTGTCAGACCTCTGCTACTTATCAGCATTTCTGAGATCCAGTTGAAATGTATGTTTTGGCTTTGCCAGGAGGAGAATGGGTGAATGTCCCTTCATAACATTTCCAGTGTCTGGAAAGATCCAGTCTTGTGCCTGAGGCAAAGGGCATGAAAAAGAAGAGTTCTGCTGTCACCAGCCTCAAATTATTTTTGCCTGCAGCATGTAAGAAAAGTGTGCTGTAGAGAGAGGAGATGGGGAGGAAGGGCTGCCTTTTCCCCAGGCAGCTGAGAGAGGCAGGAACATTTAATGTTAGGAGACGAAACCTTTGCTATTAAAATCAAGGGGTGCGGAAGTAAGTTATTTTCACCATGCTCCAGTGTCAAATACTGTTCTCTCCTGTATTTACTCTTAATTTTTTCACCCTGGTCAAACATTTTATTCTCAGTCTCAGTAATCCATATCAAGATAATTATAGGGGATTGTATTATACCGGTGTTCCTCAAACTGTATCCCTTGGGGTATATATTTTAGGGGATAAAAGGTTCAGTTGCAAAAAAATTTAAGAGCAAAGACTTACTGTCCTTCTGTACTAGTTTCCAGTGGTATGGTAATAAATTACTACAAATTTGGTGGCTTAAAAGAACAAAAATGTATTCTCTTATAATTCTGGAGGACAGAAGTTCAAGATGGGTGTCGTTGGGCTAGAATCAAGGTCTAGGGAGGTCTGTGTTCCTTCTAGAAACTCTAGAGTAGAATCCATTTCCTTGTCTTTTCCAGCTTGTAGAGTCTGCCCACAATCCTTCAGTTATGGCCTTGGACCACTTTGATCTCTGCTTTCACCATCATATCATCACTCTGAACACTGATGTTCCCATATTCCTCTTATAAGAACTGTTGTGATAATTAGAGGTCCACTAGTGTAATCCAAGATGATCTCCCATTGCAAGATTCCTAATTTAATCACATCCGTAAAGACCCTGTTGCCATATGAGGTGACATATTCATAGGTTTTAGGATTAGGACATAGGCATCTTGGAAGGCCATTATTTTACCTACCACACTGTCACTCATTGAAACTCACAGTGCTTAATAGCACATTAAAAGTTCTCCAAAATCTTGTAAGGAATTGTATTTTATTTTCTTTAACCCATCATCTTGTAAAGACATGCTGAAATTTTACTGCCCCTCAGAAGCTGTTTACTGAGTAATATGTGATGAAATCATTTATTTCATGTCTCTTTTTCTCTTCCCTTTCGATCCCTTGATTAAAATGTTTTGGTTAAATAAAGCATCTCTTGGGATTGATTCATGACCAAACGGCTGCTGCCTCCACTTCTTGGTTTGGGGAATGCCAGTGGAGAGAGAAGGGGAAGAAGCTGAAAGTGCAAGTGCTTCCTGAAGGGGAAGCCACACTGCTAAACCCTAAACCTGAGTGTTAATGTCAGCTATTGGAGTCATTTCTGTAATAGGGAAGAACCTTTATATTCTATTACCAGTTAATCAGTAAAGGGATGTTGCCTATAAGCTTAAATGACACATAATGGCCCATCTCTGGGAACCCTGCCTAGGTAATGAGCGTTAAGCTAAAATAACTTTGTTTAGCTCATAGGAAACATCCTGACCAGGCCCCCCTTTGCATAACTGCAGGAAGGAAGAAATTAACACATCCCCTCCAGAGGCTGACTGGAACCAGGAAATGTTTGACTGTACTCCCTTCCCTTTTAGTAGAAAAGAACGCTGAATTCTAACTCAGGCAAGGTGGTTCTTTGGGACACTAGTCCACCATCTTCTCGGTCTGCTGGCTTTCTGAATAAAGTTGCTATACCTTGCCCCAGCAACTCATCTTTTGATTTATTGGCCTGCTGTGCAGTGAGCAGTATGAGTTTGGACTCGGTAACATTTCCAGGAGCCACTTTGTGTGGAGGTAGGGGAAGTGGCAGTGATGTCTTGGTGGGGGAGGGAGGGGCATGAGGTTGTTGGGCATTTAGACTTTCAAGAAGGTGTGATGGTAATGGTTGGGGGGCAGATAAACGATTGGAGCTCCAGAATGAGTAGGGAGAGGAAACTTGAATTCTAAAAGACAGGCTTCCTACTCTGAAAATTTGCCTAGGGCCATCCTAAGTGCCCCTGAGCAATAGCCAGATACCCAACGCAGCTATTGATATTATAGCTTGCTTCCTCTTTAATCCTCCCTAGCCTCTCCCAGGCCCTCTGTTCATTAGCAGTTCCCAAGAGACACCCTGTCTGCTTACCTGTCATGGCCGCTTTTGGGAACTAAAAAGGATTTGAAGGCAGTGGCAGTTTCTGTCCTTTCTCAGTGAGGATGGCATTTTTCATCTCTGTCCTCCTTTTGTGCTTTTATTTTTTTTAAATTGCATTTGGAGGCTAAGTACAGATAGTAGAAAGATGGGCTTTGGAGTCAGATGGTTAAATGTCCAGGGCCGTAGTCTCACCTCCATCAGTTACTTGTGATGACAACATACTCAGAACATTTTTTAAAGGCAAATACTGCTTCTACCTAATCACATTGTATATATTGTTCAGAATAATTCTGATGGTGAATTCCTTATAAAGACATACTGAAAATTAGCTCTCGGATTTTTCTGCCAGTGACTGTTAATTTGCCAGAGAATAGGATTCAAATTCTTTATACATTTTGGCTTACTGAAAAGCATAACAGCAGTGTTCTAGCAATTATTTACAGGCGTGTGGGTGAGGAGAGATGTGTGGGTCTCACAGTGACCCACTCTCTGTATTCCATCTACCACATGAGGCCCAAATTGGACAAACGGTATAGGTGTGGGCTGAATTTTTTTTTGCAGTTGGCATCCTTTGGATCCCACCACACAGAGTGTTGCAAGCATGGCATCTACTTGGGAGGAGGCACTTAGGATGTAAGCTTTGGTTTTTGCGTCATCATGATGGGAAGTAAGGAGCCAGAGGATGTCTGCTCTAAATGCCTCACAGCTTAATAAAGCTAAATGTTGGCTAAGCTTCTTTGGAGTTACTGTGACAGATTAAAGGTGGACATAAATTCTTTGACATTCATTGAGAGGAGGAATCTGTTTATCCTCTCCTTGAATTTGGGGTGGTTTGTGCCTGCTTTGGCTAATAGCATATGGCAAAATGATGTCATTCCAGTTATTAAAAAGAGCACTGGCGCTTTTGCCCTGCTTTCTTGGAAGCCAGCTGACAAGCCGGAAGGGAGACTACCTCGAGACTATCACATTCTAAGAATCCCAAGCTGCATGAATAAATCCTGGAGAATAATGTTACTGAAATCAGGCTCAGCTGCTCACCTCTCAAAACCCAATAATTGAGGGGCAGGTGTCAGCAGAGAGGAAAGATGCTTTATTCAGAAAAGCCAGCAATCTAGGGAGAAGGTGGATTCACGTCCAGAAACAAACTCTGAAGATTCTGCTCTGCCACGACAATTTTTAAAGGGAAAAAGGGGAAACAATATCAGTTAAACATTAGGGCAGGAGGTCAGATTCTTCATCATTTTTCCACTACATGCAGACCTGCTGACTTTCTCTGATCTTCCTTGGGATGCGGTTTTGCTTGTGTGGTCCACCTGCAATTGGATATTCTCTTGCCCACGTGATCTGCCTGCAGATTTACTAAGGAGAAGATAGATAGGGGTAGAGAGTCAGTCATTCGTTAGCTACTTAGTTCTTTATTCTTACTCCTTCTAATCCAGGAAAGGAATCAACAGGTTAGGCAAGTCATCATGTACATTGAGTAAAGCAGAAATCAGGAACTAGGTTAAATGTTGCCTAGTGATCTCACCTTTATGATTAAGGTCTGAGGAAGACAGGGGTGAACAAAAGGAAAAGGGGCAAAGGAGCTGCTTACAATATGACACCACCACGTAGAGAGAGAGACAGAGGCAGGGGGAGGGAAAGGGAGAAGAGGGGAGGGAGAGGGAGGCAAAGGAAGGGAGATTAGAGGGAGGGAGGGAGGGAGATAGAGTGTCAAGGAATAATGAAGCTCACAGTATATAGTAAAGAGGGCATCTCGAAAGTGGATCCTCCAGTCCCAGCCACTCCAGCTACCACCACATGGATCAGAGACCAGCTACCCAGCCAAGTTCATTGTGAATTCCTGACCCATGAAACTGAACAAATGAAGTCGTTGTTTTAAGTCATTTGGGGTAGTTGTTTAAGTTTTCAAGTGGTTTGTTATGAAGTAATGGTTAACCTGATGAACTGGTTTTGTAAACCTAATGTAGGTAATTTTTAAAGAATTATCAATACTTAGGGTTTGTTTTTACCCTTAATTCCTTGGGAATGGTTATCCCACTTGAACTAAAAGAATACTGGATTTCTTCACGTCTTGTTCCAAGTAGTCAGGGGTCAGTGGGTCTCCAGAGACCTGGGGTGGCAGCAGGGAGAACAGAGCAGCTTTAGAGTCTGGGGAGAAAACGGTGAGTCGAAGTGAAGAAAGCTGGGCCTGAGAAATGTTCGATTTGTAACTAGTCTCTATCCTGGGCTCCCCTGACGTCACATCCTATTGCTTGAGGCATGTGGGGTCTGATCAGAAGCATTTGTTCACTAAAACTGGATGGTACCTCTGTCTCCTTCCATAATGTGCTTGCCAACTGGTAGACCAGAATCTGATCTGATGCTACTTCTGCTGCCGGAAAATCCTTCCTACTCCTTTTTTTAAAAAACCTGATCAGCCCTTACTGATTATGTGAGATGGCTGAGATATCTCTGCCAGGCTTATCTGGGAGCTCTTCCTCTTCTGTGCTCCCATGGCAACCTGAGCTCACCTCTGTCATTTAAAATGCCATACTGAATCATCAGCCAATGTTTTGGTCACTTCCAGGAGTGGCAGATTTCCAAAGGGCAGGAAAACTTTTCTGTTATCTCAGTATCTATCAAGTGGTTAGAAGGGAACTTGGAACATAGGTGGTCAATGAATGCTTCATGCATAGAACTGAAAGGGATCATCTTGTGCAGAGGTTATTTCTCTTGTGATTTTTAAACTATTCATGTTGAGACCATGGGGAGATCTGCGTTTTGAGAGTAGGTAGGCTTGATCTGAAGTCAGATCTTACTAGAACGAACGAATTCTCTTTCTCTTCTCCTCATTCCTTCATTTTCTGGAAGTTCGTCTCTGTCTTTGTGGAGCTTTGGCATAACACACCGTCGACCTATAGAGAGGATGATTTAATGCTAGCCGAACTAGCAACCATCCTTAGTAAGTTCAACAAGCTCAAAGCTTTACACTCTTTTGGCCTCTTTTTTTCTTTCTCTTCTCTTTCTCACTGCTCTCATCTTATGGGATCGTTTTTCCCATTTTATTCCTTATTACAGAATGGCACACAATGAGATAAGACTGGTCATTGGGACCAGATGGCTTCAAAGGAGAATTCTATCAAACATTTAGAGAAGAGCTAACACTTATCCTTCCCAAACTCATCCAAAATATAGCAGAGGGAAGAACACTCCCAAATTCATTCTACAAGGCCACCATCACCCTGAAACCCAAACTAGACAAAGATTTCACAAAAAAAGAAAACTACAGGCCAATATCACTGATGAACATAGATGCAAAAATCCTCAACAAAGTACTAGCAAACAGAATCCAACAGCACATTAAAAGGATCATACACCATGATCAAGTGGGGTTTATCCCAGGAATGCAAGGATTCTTCAAGACACGCAAATCAATCAATGTGACACACCATATTAACAAATTGAAGGATAAAAACCATATGATCATCTCAATAGGTGCAGAAAAAGCTTTTGACAAAATTCAACACCCATTTATGACTAAAACCCTCCAGAAAGTAGGCATAGAAGGAACTTACCTCAACATAATAAAGGCCATATGTGACAAACCGACAGCCAACATCCTTCTCAATGGTGAAAAACTGAAACCATTTCCACTAAGATCAGGAAAAAGACAAAGTTGCCCACTCTCATCACTGTTGCTCAACATAGTTTTGGAAGTTTCAGCCACAGCAATCAGACAAGAAAAAGAAATAAAAGGAATACAAATTGGACACGAAGAAATAAAGCTGTCATTGTTTGCAGGTGACATGATACTATACATAGAGAATCCTAAAGATGCTACCAGAAAACTACTAGAGCTAATCAATGAATTTGGTAGAGTAGCAGGATACAAAATTAATGCACGGAAATCTCTTGTATTCCTATACACTAATGATGTAAAATGTGGAAGAGAAATTAAGGAAACACTCCCATTTACCATTGCAACAAAAAGAATAAAATACCTAGGAATAAACCTACCTAGGGAGACAAAAGAAAACTTAAGACACAGATGAAAGGAATTAAAGATGATACAAACAGATGGAGAGATATACCATGTTCTTGGATTAGAAGAATGAACATTGTGAAAATGACTCTACTACCCAAAGCAATCTACAGATTCACTGCAATCCCTATCAAACTACCACTGGCATTTTTCACAGAACTAGAACAAAAAATTTCACAATTTGTATGGAAACACAAAAGACCCTGAATAGCCAAAGCAATCTTGAGAAAGAAAGACGGAGCTGGATGAATCAGGCTCCCTGACTTCAGACTATACTGCAAAGCTACAGTAATCAAGACAGTATGGTACTGGCACAAAAACAAAAATATAGATCAATGGAACAGGATAGAAAGCTCAGAGATAAACCCACGCACCTATGGTCACCTTATTTTTGATAAAGGAGGCAAGGATATACAATGGAGAAAAGACAGCCTCTTCAATAAGTGGTGCTGGGAAAACTGGACAGCTACACGTAAAAGAATGAAATTAGAACACTCCCTAACGCCATACACAAAAATAAACTGAAAATGGATTAAAGACCTAAATGTAAGGCCAGACCCTATAAAAGTCTTAGAGGAAAACATAGGCAGACATAAATAAACTCTATGATATAAATCACACAAGATCGTTTTTGACTCACCTCTTAGAGAAAGCGAAATAAAAACAAAAACAAACAAATGGGACCTAATGAAACTTCAAAGCTTTTGCACAGCAAAGGAAACCATAAACAAGACAACCCTCAGAATGGGAGAAAATATTTGCAAACCAAGCAACTGACAAAGGATTAATCTCCAAAATATGCAAGCAGCTCATGCAGCTCCATATCAAGAAAACAAACAACCCAATCCAAAAATGGGCAGAAGACCTAAATAGACATTTCCCCAAAGGAGATATATAGATTGCCAACAAACACCTGAAAGGATGCTCAACATCACTAATCATTAGAGAAATGCAAATCAAAACCACAGTGGGTATCACCTCACACCAGTCAGAATGGCCATCATCAAAAAATCTACAAACAGTAAATTCTGGAAAGGGTTTGGAGAAAAGGAACGCTCTTGCACTGTTGGTGGGAATGTAGATTAATACAGCCACTATGGAGAACAGTATGGAGGTTCCTTACAAAACTAAAACTGGAATTACCATACGACCCAGCAATCCCACTACTGGGCATATACCCTGAGAAAACCATAATTCAAAAAGAGTCATGTACCCCAATGTTCATTGCATCTCTATTTACAGTAGCCAGGACATGGAAGCAGGCTAAGTGTCCATCAGCAGATGAATGGATAAAGAAGATGTGGCACATATATACAATGGACTATTACTCAGCCATAAAAAGAAATGAAATTGAGTTATTTGTAGTGAGGTGGATGGATCTAGAGTCTATCATACCGAGTGAAGTAAGTCAGAAAGAGAAAAACAAATACCATATTCTAACACATATATATGGAATGTAAATGAACAAACAAAAATGGTTCTGAAGAACCTAGGGGCAGGACAGGAATAAAGACGCAGATGTAGAGAATGGACTTGAGGACACGGGGATGGGGAAGGGTAAGCTGGGACGAAGTGACAGAGTGTCATGGACATACATACACTACCAAACGTGAAATAGATAGCTAGTGGGAAGCAGCTGCATAGCACAGGGAGATCAACTCGGTGCTTTGTGACCACCTAGAGGGGTGGGATAGGGAGGGTGGGAGGGAGATGCAAGAGGGAGGAAATATGGGGATATATGTATGTGTATAGCTGATTCAGTCTGTTATACAGCAACAAGTAACACACCATTGTAAAGCAATTATACTCCAATAAAGTAAATAAAATAATTGTATTTTTGTTAAAAAGAAAAAAGATTGGTCACTGGCTGTTGCCTTGCTCCTTCAGTGGGGCTGGAACTGCATGGGAATCTTCTCTCAGGCTACGGTTCAGTCTCTGCCAGCAGAGACCCTCTGGTCTCCGTTTTCTCAACTGTAAGAGAGGCAGAATAATTAAATACCTCCCAGATTGGTTAATGGGATAGACGAAAACTCGAAGTGAAAGAGTAGGTGTCAAAGCCCTTTGCTAAGTGAACTCATATATAAATATTTGGTGTGTTGAGTGAGTTCAGCTGGTCTCTGCCTATCACTGTCTAATCGTGTAATTGACCCCCTGCCTCTCACCAAGTGTTGTTTCTGACCACAAATCCTTGAAACAATTAAAGTCTGCATGTCAGATTTGTCTTCCAGGATTTCTAAGGCCTGCCACTGTGGTATTAATGGACAGAACCAGAGAGGCCAAAGTAGGGTTTGATGAATGTACTATAATTGCTGTTTGATATGACATAGTAATAGGAAAATTCATATAATTGACAATGTAAAGGCCCCTACTGTTAGCAGCTGCTTTAAATTTAATGCAGCCAAGATTGTTAATAGTCTTTTCTTCACAGGGGTCTTTCCTTTGGCAGCCATAGCACAGAGCAAGCGTGTCCCATCATCTACGCCTCTCTCCAGGCCTACAGCCCAGACTCCCTGTGGCAGAGGATTACAGGGAATAGGTCCATTTGCACGTCTTCGTCTTGTGTTAATTATCTAGTGGAACCATTCGTGTGTGATATGTGGCATTTCCTTCCTGTGAGACTTCTCCTTATGCAGCCATGGTGCTACAGAAGACAGTTCTGGAACTGAACCAGGGATATGCTATTTACTAGCTGCACGTTTTGGACAAGTTACTTAACCTCTCTGAGCTGCAGTGTCTTCTAGAAAACATGAAAATTAAAACCTACGAATTGTGAAATGACGAGCACAGGGCATGGAATGTGTTTATTAAATATTAGCCTCCTCTCTTTTCTGCGTACACCAGACCAGACCTCTTTAATTAGCCAAGTCCTCCGCTAGCCATTTCTCTGTCCTCACTCTCTGGTTTGCCTCTTTTCTCAACAAAAGGACATATAAAGCAATCTGACCTAGCACTACAAAGTTCCTTAGGGCTGTTTCTCCTTTCCTTACAAGAGCTACCTTGCTTTACCAAAAAACCAATATGGGTCTTATAAGAAAACTGCCGAAGGTTCAGCACAGGGCGTCCTGTAGCTAGACGCTTCGGGTCATTATTATTGGATTAGGTTTACTGGCATAAGACTGATTCACAGAAGTAAAAACCAGAGTAAAGCATAAGAGATTCCACTCACACACTGATGCATGTCTTTTAAATGCAAACCATCAAATTATAAAATTGTGTGTGTGAGTATATATGTGTCTAAGAAAAAGAGAGGAAGGCGGGTGACAGGGAGGGAGGGAGAGGAGAATTGTAATGGGGCTCAGCTGCCGGCAGGAAGAAACACGTTTAATGTGGTTTCTCACTAGGCCTACCCTAATTGTTCCCCTTGGCTGCAGATAAAGCATTTGTGTGTGTGTGCCTGTGTGCCTGTCGAGAGCTTTCTTCAGGTAAACCAAAGCCACAGGTGCTCAGTCAGTTCTCTCTGCAGTCACTCAGACTGTTTTCCTGTGCAGTGATTTTGCAGTTAGTATTAACTAGGGATTATTACATCATCTGTCCTGCAGACAGATGGACATTGGGGTGACACAGACCTACTAGAGAATGGACTTGAGGATGTGGAGAGGGGGAAGGGTAAGCTGGGACAAAGTGAGAGAGTGTCATGGACATATATACACTACCAAACGTAAAATAGATAGCTAGTGGGAAGCAGCCGCATAGCACAGGGAGATCAGCTCGGTGCTTTGTGACCAGCTAGAAGATAGGGAGGGTGGGAGGGAGGGAGACGCAAGAGGGAAGAGATGTGGGGACATATGTATATGTATAACTGACTCACTTTGTTATAAAGCAGAAACTAACACACCATTGTAAAGCAATTATACTCCAATAAAGATGTTTAAAAAAAAATTCCTATGTAAAAAGAACCCCCCCCCCCCAAAAAAAAGTAGAATGTTTATAAACTGTTGCGGTAATCATTTGGGAGGAATACTGCAGTTTCCTAACTTTCTTCTAGAAGAACTCTCCTAAGCAGGAAATAAGTGTATTTATTTTGTTTAATCCCTGGTATTTTTTTATTGCATGAGCTTCTCCTTTACTGACTCCTTAATGTCTATGCTGCTGAAACTAACCATCTTTTTTTATAAACACTATTGATGTTTTTTTCATGTCTTCCAGTCATCTTTAATCAGAATATTCTGTCACCACAAAATCTTCCATGGGAGGATTTTGTCATAAAAGCTATTAATGTTTAGCGTTAAACACTTTACCCAGCTCTCATGCTTTGATGAGCCCTCTGATGTGGTACACTATTTACAATTCTCAAAAGCATGTTTTCCCATGGAGAGCATAGATTTCACGCCACCATTGATACTTGCTTTTATTTTTTCTTTTTACAGTTTTTTTATAAGTTGTTATTATCTGGAAATGCAGTATCAGGTGGCAACAAGGTATCACTCAACAAAGGCAAGAAGATCAAAATGCTCTCATTCATTAAAGGACAAATAGAAAGTGTGTGGCTACTTAGGTGTGTATAAGCATTTATAAAATAGGGGAAATAGGTACAGTCTCTGAGATATGTCATTTACCTGAAGTTATGATAACTTGGTGATACATACATATATTTCTGATGAATTGATCGTTGCCATTAATCACCCTAAAACATGATTGTGCAAGTATTTTGAGGAATCGTGTATGTCTGCCAAATGTTTGTGCTATTGGTACAATTTAGGGATGTCCTATTGACGTCTTTAGTCACACCAGTGTTTAGATACTCCTGTTTGGACAAGGGCAATTCTCTGGAGATGGGGGCAGCCGTGAGTTGCTTTAATTCAAAATTCACATGTGCATTGCTTAATAGAGGCCATCTGGATGGGAAACCACAAGTATTCATTACTATCAATTCCTTGCATCTCTTCACTTGCTGCCTATATTAAGTTCATGCCTTCTAAACACAGCTTCTTTAGGATTTTGGTTGGCCATATTTGGGGGAAAACTTGTAAGACGGTTAGTGGGACCAACCATTGTGTCCGATGCTGGGCCTTCTTAGGTAAAATATGTTTGTCTGAGCTACAGACACTGTAGCTCAGACACTGTCAGCCCTTGGACAGTGGTGCTAGCTAAGAGCATGTGGTTGGGAAAGGCAAACCCACACTTGTAATATGTGTTAATTCCAGTTGATGGTGAATGGCTGTTCCAGCGGAGGAGGGGTGCGGGGAGAAGTCCCATAATGTCAACTTGCTACAAGTGGCTGCTTGGTTTTCTTGAGGGGTGGTACTCTTTTGAGGTCCTAGTTTTGTTTTCTTTTGTTGTTGGGTGGGATATGCAGAAGGGCAAGAGCGAGATTAGCATTAGTAAGAGACAGATCCTGCTATGTGACTCATGAATAACCTCTATCTCTGCCACCACACAGCTCTTTATGAGTCTTATACCAGAGGCACTGATAATGCGTGGTCAAGGACAAAGACTAGAAGACTTGCTGAGTCATATGGTCCACTAGGTATTGACACTTTAAAGCCTCTTCTATAGCACATGCTCTTTGCTCAGCATTCATGCATGATACAGAGGTGCTCATACTCTGTACTCACTTTCGAAGGTCCATTTACCTGCCAATCTCCCAGACCTCCTTGTCCTCTAATCGAGATTTTTCCAAGTCACTGACCATGCAGATAAGCTATTTCTGCTGGCTCATGAGTCTGTGTATAGTCTTAACCTTGGTCTAGTCTCTCTACATTCCAAGTGTATATTGCCTGTTGTAGTGTCCAAAGCTCTTCCCAGTGGGAAGCTTTTTCCTTGACATTCTTTCAGAGCTTCTCCTGAGTGAAGATGTGGTACAGTGACAATTCATCTTTTGCTTGCACTCACTTGCTAAATTGACTCATCTGTGAATCAAGCTTTGTGTATTTCTTTTCCCATCATTTAGTCATGGAAAATGCCCATGTGGTCAAAGTGGGAGCTGAGGAAAAGGCCCCAGAGAAACATGGGCTGTGAGCAGCTGTTCATGCACCTTATTTGTACCTTTCGGACCAGCTTGTGCCTGATTCTGGATATACCACATCCATGTTATTATGGATTGCTGTTAGAACTGCCCCAGATTATGATTTGGTGGTCTGAAAGCACTCAGTTCATGATAAGTAGTTCTGGCCGTATAGTCACTTAATTCTCAAGGTCAGACGTGCAGTTTCTAAAAGGATTCCAAGACCTGTTTTTTGAATCTTACATAGATTTTTACTACATGTGGCATGGCTTCTCCTCCACATCATAGGAGTTTCTGCTGTGACCAGCCTATTGGCCTTGCCAAAGGTGCTGTACAATATCTTTCTCTACCACAGATCTGTGTGGTATCGTGGAATCTGCTGAGTCACAGAGATCAAATGTCAGCACTTCTAGAACCACAGCCTGAATTGCTGCAGAGAACTTTCTTTTTGGGGGGCCTCAGTCAAAGCTAACAGCCTTCAAACCAATATGGTGAATCAGTAGTTTCAGTATTCTTAATTGCAGAATATGCTGCCTACAAAACCCAAAGAACCCTATCCAGGGTTGGGTTTCATTCTTTGCGGTAGGAAATGTGAGGCATTTCCCCACTCTCTGGATTACAGGTACATTTCCAAGGCATCCAAAGCATTTGCCACTTTTTTGATCATCAGCTTCAGTTAATACAGTATTAACTTACAGAAAATATCCAGACAGTTGAAAGATAGAAGAATATGCCACCTCAAAATATACCACTTTGGCATAGGATTATTTTGACCTGAAGGCAATTGAGCAGAGGAAGATACAAGAAAAACTCTGTCCTTCCACTACTTGCCTAAAAGCAGGACATAAATTTATGAAGGTGTCCCCCTTCCCCTTTCTACCAGGAAAAACAGAAGTTAGTCACCAGAGACAACACTAGGCCCCCTTCAGCCCAGGGATGCTACCAAAGGACTCTACAAAACAAATTATGCAACTAGCCCTTATCTAACATTAGTTTCCCCATACATTTGCCTTCCCATAGCATGCTGCCCCTAGAAACTCAGAGTTCTACCTTTGTTTTGTCACTTCTCTAAAAAAGTATTGCTGTTTTGTTAGGATCCTATATAAACCCAAGCTCTAACCACCCCTTGGAATTACTCATCTCCGTGTGCTCCCAATATGCCTGTGCGATGCACATGTTAATGAGGTTCTGTTTGTTTTTCTCTTGTTTCTCTGTCTTTTGTCAATCTAATCTACTGGGCCCCACTTAGTGAACGCCACATAGGTAGAGGGAAAACAATTGTTCTTTCCTACACAGTCCAGGTCCCTTCAATCTATAGTATGACAGAGAACATGAGAACATAACATTGGGATATGACAGTGAGTGTATATAACCCATGTGAATGTAAACTGCTCTAATTTTCTTTTTTGTGAGTTATGGTTTGCCAGTCCAATATCCACATACTGTATACTGGAGGCTCTTTTAATCTTCTCTAATAAAGATATCACATTTGGTACAGTGGATCCAACCAGATTTTGTAGGGACCAGACTGGTAGATGAAATGGGAATATGGTGGGGAACACCACCTCTGCATGTTTTAAGTCTTTGAGTGTAGCACTGATCTTGTTTTTGTGCTGTGAAGTGATAGTTGTTTTTGTTTACTCTAATTTCTGGGTGGGAAGGGACAGTTGCAGGGGCTACCACTTGGCTTCCCTACTACAACCACTCCTACTCTATAGCTCAAGGAACCAATGTGAAGTTTCTGCCAACTGCTAAATATATTCACTTGAATTATACATTTGGGGACTCGGGAATGACAGTTATGTGGGTTCATAGTCCCCTCTGTGAGATGGACCTGGGTCAAAACTCTATGGATTTAACTTTAGTTCCTGAACCCCTTATACCCCTGATTTAATGGGGAGGCTGTCAAGGTAGCACTTTTTGGTCTTGTGGCGTCAGATTGAACTTGGACCCTATATCTACCAGGCCTTGAAAGATCTGGATATTCCCCTTTCCCAAGTGGGCCATTACCCAAGTAAATGGCTATGGCTCCCACTGGGGAAGGACTGGGGAATCACTGTGGTATCAATATATAGTTGCTGTGGTGCTATAAGGGTCTTCATCATCTGGACCTGGGTGCTCCTTCAGTCAATGGGCTCTGTATCTACGAGCTGACTTCAGTCTTGAAACTGGGCAAAAATTCATGACTTTCCAGGGAAGATAACCTCTGCCTTCTGTTTACCTATTCTTATATATATTTGACAGTACCCTGGGCAGATGACTTTGAGTCATCTCTGTAGATCATTTCAAGTCAGATCCTTCTGGCTGCCGTTCATGTTTTGCTAATCATGCTATTCCAAAATCCTATCATCCCCATTGCTTCTAGGGAACTCAGTTTTGTAATGGCATCTCTCCTACCGTTTCAACCCACAGAGGACACGCACTGCTGAGCATTGCAGTGATGTTGGTGTGTTCTTCCCCAGTTCATCCCTTATTGTCTTAATAAATGGAGTGCTCTCTGGGCCCTCCTGAAGAAAAATGATCAGCTGTTGGGTTTTCCAGTTGTATGTAATAGAAGCATTTTAAAATGCTCTGTTCTCTGAGCCTTTTGAGCTCTTTCTCATAGTTTTCCATGGTATCTCTAACTTAATGTCAGCTATTGGTTTTTGGTTTTTTCCAAGCTACCACACTTCAATCCCAGCAGTGTTTTAGAATCATCACTTAGGAATCTTGGAAGGGAGTTAAGTCCTGTATCGCTAGAGAGTTCCCTCGTATTGTAAATCCTCCTTTATCCAGATTTATGTTCCAGCCTTCTTGATCCAGCACCCTTAGGATTCACTTCCAGATATAATCTCCTGCTTCCTGCCAGTGCATGCTACCCAAGTCCTATAACAATTTTGGTGCATAATCCGTCTTAGTCCCTAATGGGTCCAGCACTTCTCCAAACTGGCTATGCTGAGATTTGTCCATAAGGGCCTGGTGCCCTGGCAGTGAGGAGAGAGCAGATTTGGGGGAGGTCATTCGTTGTCTTGTTTGGCACCTGCCTCATTTGAGTCTTTTGAACAGTCTTAGAAAAGGTGGGGTGATCTCTCTTCCACAAAGGAGAAGGCCACTTCTGATGGCCTAGTGGGCTCAGAGATATTGAGGATACAGGGTTCACAAATTCATCTACCCATGTGTCTACATCTCAAATCTCAAGGTTCCACTCTTTCCCCTCTCTGGGCCCGGTATTGTCATAGGAGACTTGCCTAGGCCAAGAATTCTCTGAAGTTCTGCCAGTATTACACTTAAGTTCTGTGTCTCCTCTTCAGCTGTTTCTACCTTCTGGCTTCAGGAGATGAGTCTTTTTGAATGCCAACAAGGAGGCCTCTGATACCCACACTTTGCTTTGAATTATTAAGAGGTCTGAGCCTATCATTTACTTTCTTCAATAAATCAGTGGTACTTAGCAAGAGCCACTCACTTTCACAGCCTTTATAATTGCTATTTCCCCATATCAGTTCAGTGCCTGAGAAATTGCAGCAGTTAGTTCATCCCCTCAATCTGCATCCCATATCATTCTCCTCAAGTGAAAGTCTTAGTAGTTGCATGCTGCCACATGCACAGCATCCCAGAGATTGTCAGTACCACCTACCACAAGTGATCCAATTGGCAAGTTGAATCCAACTGCAAAATTCTCTCTGCTTCTCAGACCTACTCTGATACAAACCAACTTGGGTTGAGTTCCTTTAAAGAAGAGCCTGAGATGGGGATTCTTGTTTGAGTAACTTACTGAAGGAGTATTCCTAGGAGAAAAGGAGTGAGGGATGCCTGATAGAGCAGGGCATAAAAGCTAATCATGAATGTAGTCTCAACTAAAGGCCAGCTTCAGTCTGAACCCAGGGGAAGCTTTGGAACACAAATTACAACAAAAAGTTAGTGTCACTCTAAGATGAGGAATGAGGCTTTCACCTCTTAGTATCAGCTAATTATTAACTGAAGTTTGTTGGGTTGGAGTAGTTTGAGTGTATACTGTGTAGCTTTTCAAGTAAGGAAGCTCCCATTCAGCTAAGGCTAACTCTCTAGATAAAGGGCCAGCTGTGAGTTTTTACCAGCCAACTCTCATAACAGCTAGAGGATGGGTACACTGGCAGGTGTTGAGTCAATATTCCCATTGACTCAACACCATCCATATGGTAGATCAAGGGTAGGTCCTGAAGTTTTGTATGTATTTCAGCTCTCAAGTGATGTCAATATTGCTGGTCTAAGGACCACACTTTGGCAAAAGATGGATTATTTTGTTTTCAAGTTTTTCTGTCTTTTTTTTTTTTTTCCTGCACCCTTTTACTTTTCTTTCCCTCATCTTTCCTCTTTCCAATTATGCTTATTCTACATCTGATCTCCAAAACCGTTTGTAGAACTGCGTTCAAAGGATGTGGGTAGTTTGCAGGTTTATTTCTTAAGGAAGGGAAGAAAAATTTCAATTTATTGGTCAGTTTTTCTATGGATACATCCAGTTGCCTACACTAAAGTTGACTTTAAGTGTCTTGTTCACATGAATGGACATTTCTTTTTAAATATTACAAGCTTAGAAGCTGATTCAAGAACAAGGCAGGACTCTTAGCTTTTTGTGAGCAGACCAAGAATAGCAAAGCTATCTTAAAATAGGAACCAACCTTTTCATTTTATTGTAGCACTGAAAGAAGCATCATTTACAAGCCTAATTATATCCAACTTATAATTTGGAAATACTGAGGTCCCCTCAAATTAATGAATTTATTCAAGGTCACATAGGAAATGAATGGCAAAGTTTGGACTAGGACCTAGGCCTTGGGTCTCCTGTGTGCTTGAAATTGGATCTCTGCATCTTGAAAATAGTGTCCAAAGTAGGACTTCCAGCCATCAGTTTTATACATAAGCTTTATGCTTAGAGCACAGTGGAATAAAACATCAACATATAAACATAAAAATAGTTAGAAATGCTATGTCAAAGACAAGTATTGAGAAGGTAAAAGATGTTTTAGAGTAGACTGAAAAGTCTGACTTAGTTTAGAATGCCTAGATTCACTTTAGAGAAGATTTCCCATTATCTTAGCATCATTCCCCTTACTGTTGAAAATTTTTAGTAAGCCTGCTTCAGTTTGGAGAAGGTGACTTCTTTTATTGCTGTCTGCTTTTCCTTCAGTGTTAGCATTTTTCGTGGCATAGAGGTGACTGAGAAAGAGAATGTATTCTGTACAATACAGAACATCCTTTCCCTATTCACTTTCTAAAGAAGTCCATTAAAATTAGGACATTATCACCACAATCATCAACATTGTCATCATCATCATCATCATCATCATAATTCTCATTATCAAAAGTGTTAACACCCATTGAGGGCTAACTATGTGCTAGGCAATATATTGTAAGCTTTGCATGTATTATCTCATTTAATCTTCAAAACATTCCTATGATGATAATACACTTACTATACTCATTTTACAGATGAGAAAACTGATGCACAGAGGATTTTAGCATTTTTCGCATAGTTACACAGCTAGTTTATAATAGCACCTAGCAACCAACTGAAGTTGGTTCATATCAGAATTTACTGTTGTAGGAGGAGATCAAGATGATGGGGTAGGAGGACATGGAACTTACCTCCCCACCGAACACATCAAAAATACATCTACATGGGGAACAATTCTCACTGAAAAATGACTGGAAACTGGCAGAAAGACTCCTGTATAACCAAGGCTATAAGAAAGATCAACACAGAATTGGGAAGGAAGGGAAGAGAAGCCATCAGTGTGGGATCTGTGCCCCTGGGAGAGGACTCAAAGGAAAGAAAAGAATAAGCATGCAGAAATATTCCCTGTGGAGTGAGTACTTTGAGCCACATATTGGGTGTTCCAGCCCTGGGATCTGACACAGGGAAGTAGAGACCCTTTGGCTGGTTGGAAGGCCGGTGGCACTAAGAGGAGGGCTGTGGGAAGCCTGGACTCCACACATGAGGAGTGTGTGCAGCAGGGCATAGAGGGTGGACTGAAAACTACATGAGTGGCTGTCCGGTTTTCCGAAACCACTCCTGCTGTGCCGCAGCCTGAGCTGAGGGAAACTGCCAGGCCCACTTGCTTCATGACATAGCTCCACACTGGCTGTGAGATGCAGAGTTGACTCAGGCCTGAAGTCACACCTGAGAAGAGTGGGGGCAGCCATTACTGACACTTACACAGGCAGTGTGTCAGAAGTCCAGGTCTCTGACCCCAGCTGGACTGCCACAGCCCAGCCCCTAACCCATGCTGAGTGCCCACATCAGCTCTTCTTGCTCCAGCACTGCACCCTTCTGGGCCAAGGATGCTGGTGCTGGGAGGGGGAAGAGCACCTACATAAAGGGAATGGAGCCAGTGTGGACCTGATTCTCCAGGCTGCTGATCCAGCAAACTGGGACCCAACCCTGCCCCCAGTACAGTGGTGATGGCCACTGAGCAGTGGGGAAACTCTGGCTCATACCTGACTCCAGCCCTAGCCCCTCCATCTCCAGCTCCACCGCCTACCACGGTGATAGCTGCCAGCACACCTTGAGGAAAGAAGTGACTGTGTGTTCACATCAAATCCAGTTCTCCCACCAGAGCCACTGGGCACACATGGACTATTTAGGGATGCTGCTACATAAGGATACCCCTTCAAGACTGCAATAGGTAACAGTTTCACCTAATTTCATAGAGACAGAGAAGGTTAAGCAAAATGAGAAGACAGAGGAATTTGTCTCAGTGAAAGAACCAGAGAAGCCTCCTGAAAAAAACAATGAAACAGAAATAAACAATTGACCAGAAAAAGAATTCAAAGTATTAATAATAAGAATGCTAACTAAATTAGGGAAAAGAAAAGATGAACAAAATGAGAATTTTAACAAGGAACTAAAAAATATAAAAAAGGACCAGCCAGAACTGAAGAATACAATAACTTAAATGAAATACACACTAGAAGGAATTAACATCAGAGAATAGCAAAATGAAAAATTAAAAAACAAGAACACTTTAAGGGACCTCTGGAAAAACGAAGTGTACCAACATTCACATTATAGGAGTCCCAGAAGAAGAAGAAGAGAGAGGAGATGGTTGAAAATGTATTTGATGAAATTACGGCCAAACGTTTCCCAAACCTAAGGAAGGAAACAGATATCCAGGTACAGGGAGCTCAGAGGGGTCCCAAACAAGATGAACCCAAGCAGGCCCTCACCAAGATATATCCTAATTAACATGGCGAAGGTTGAAGACAGTATTCTAAAGCCATCAAGGGAAAAGCAAAGAATCATATACAAGGGGACCCCCCCCCCCCCCCCAGCTGATTTCTCTGCAAAAACTTTGCAGGTCAGAGGGAGTGGCATGAGTTATTCAAAGTGCTAAGAGGGGAAATCCTGCAACCTAAGATACTCTAGCCAACAAGATTATCATTTAGAATTGAAGGAGAGAGAAAGAACTTCTCAGATGAGCAAAAACTGAAAGGGTTGATCAGTGCTAAACCTACCCTAAAAGAAATGTTGAAGGGTCTTCTCTAAGTGGAAAAGAAAAGGTTGTGATAAGAGGTAGGAATCTATAGGAAAGGAAAAATCCCACTAGTAAAGGAAAATTAGTAATACATGTTGAGAATCAAACTTAAATAAACTAGTATGAAGACTAAAAAAAAGAAAAATTGTAAAATTAACTATGACTATAATAATCAGTAAGGGATAAACATGAAGATGTAAAATATAACGTCAAAAACACAAAATGTAGGAGAGGGGAGTAAAAATGCAGATCTTTTAGAATGTGTTTAAACTTACAGGACTACCTGTTTAAAACAAGCAGATATAGTTGTAGGTCAACATATATGAACACCTTGGTAACCACAAATCAAAAACCTACAGTAGATACACAAAACACAAAAAGAGAGGAACGCAAGCATACTACTAAAGAAAATCATCAAACCACAAGGGAGGAGACAAAAAGGAGAAATGCCCAGAGAACTGCAAAAACAACCACAAAACAGGTAACAAAATGGCAATAAGTACATACCTATCAATAATGACTTTAAATGTCAGTGGACTAAATGCTCCAATCAAAAGACATAGGGTGGCTGAATGGATAAAAAACCAAAACCTTTGAATACACTGCCTACAAGAGACTTACATCAGGGCTAAAGACACACACAGACTGAAAGTGAGGGGATGGAAGAAGATATTTCATGCAAATGGGAGTGACAAGAAAGCAGGGATAGCAATGCTCGTATCAGACAAAATAGACTTTAAAACAAAGGCTATAATAAAAAACAAAGAAAGGCATTATGTAATGATAAAGGGATCAATACAAAGAGAAGATATTACACTTGTTAACATAAATACACCCAAGACAGGAGCACCAAAATATATAAAGCAAATACTAACAGACATAAGGAGAGAAACTGACAATAATACAATAATAGTGAGGGACTTTAACACCCCACTTACATCAGTGGACAGATCATCCAGACAGAAAATTAATAGGCAACAGTGATCTTAAATGACACAATAAACAAGTTGAAATTAGTATATACTTACAGGACATACTGTGCAAAACAACAGAATACACATTCTTTTCAAGTGCACAAGAAATGTTCTCCTGGATAGATCATATGTTAGACCACAAAACAAGTCTCAACAAGTTTAAAAGGATAGAAATTATATCAAGCATTTTTTCTGACCACAATCGTACGAGACCAGAAATCAGTTTGGGGAAGAAAAATGGGAAAAGCAAAAAACACATGGAGAATAAATAACATGCTACTAAAAAAACCCCCAGTGGCTCAATGAAGAAATCAGAGAAAACACCACGAGTCAAATGAAAATGGAAACACAACTTTCAAAAAGCTATGGTATGGGGTGCAGCAAAAGCAGTTCTAAGAGGGAAGTTTATAGAAATACAGGCCTAACTCAAGAAACGAAAAAAATAAGCAACCTAACCTAACTTCTAAAGGATTTAGAAAAAGAAGAACAAAGCAGAAGAAAGGTGGGGGGGGGGGGAAAAAAAAAAAAAATCAGTGAAACTAAGAGCTGTTTCTTAAAAAAAGATGAACAAAATTGATAACCTTTAGCCAGGCTCTCCAAGAAGAAAAGACACAAAATAAGGGATGAAAGAGAAGAATAACAACTGATACCACAGAAATACAAAAAAATCATAAGAGAATACTGTGAACACTTATATGCCAACAAATTGGACAACCTAGAAGAAATGGAAAAATTTCTAGAAACAGACAACCTGTCAAGACTGAATCAGGAAGAAATAGACAATCTGAACAGACTGATCACTAGTAGTGAAATTGAATTTGTAATAGAAAAAATTCCCAGCCCTCAAAAGTTTAAGACCAGATGGCTTTACAGGGTAATTCTACCAAATGTACAAAGAAGAGCTAATAGCTATCCTTCTCAAACTATTCCAAAAATTGAGAGGATGGAATGCTCTCAAATTCATTCTCCAAGACCACCATGATTACCCTGATACCAAAACCTGACAAAAATAGTATAAAAATTATAGGCCGATATCTCTGATGAATATAGATGTAAAAACCCTCCACAAAATATCAGCAGATTGAATTCAAAAATATATAAAAAGGATCATACACCATGATCAAGTGGGATTTATTCCAAGGATGCAAGGATGGTTCAGTATTCATAAATGAATCGGTGTGATACTCCGCATTAGCCAAAGAAAGGATAAAAATCACATGATATCTCAATAGATGCAGAAAAGGCATTTAACAGAATTCAACTTCTATTCACGATAAAACTCTCATCAACGTTGGTCTAGAGGGACTATATCTCAACATAATAAGGCCATTTATGACAAACCCACAGCTAACATCATATTCAGTGGTGAAAAACCGAAAGTCTTTTCTCCAAAGTCAGGAAAAAGACAAGAATGCCCACTGTTACCCCTTCTATTTAACATAGTATTGGAAGTCCTAGCCACAGCAATTAGGCAAGAAAAAGAAATAGAAGACATCCAAATCAGAAGGAAAGAAGTAAAACTGTCACAATTTGTAAATTACATAGTACTATAATAGAAAACCTTAAAGTTTCCACCTATAAAATATTAAAACTAATAAGTGAATTCAGTAAAGTTGCAGGATACAAGATTAATATATAGAAATCTGTTGCTTTTCTATACGCTGATAATGATCTCAGAAAGGGAAGGCAAGAAAATAGTCTCATTTAAAATGGCATCCAAGAGAATAAAATATCTAGCAATAAATGTACCCAAGGAGGTTAAAGATCTATACTCTGAAAACTACAAAACATTGATGAAGGAATTTGAAAATCATACAAAGAAATTGAAAGATAACTGGTGTTCTGGGAATTGAAGAATTAATATTATTAAAATGTTCATACTACCCAAAGCAATCTACAGATTAAATGCAGTCTGTATCAAAATACCCATGACATTTTCCACAGAACTAGAACAAATAAGCCTATATTTCATATGTAACCACAAAAGACTCCAAATTTCCAAATCAATCTTGAGAAAAAAGAAGAAGGCTGGAGGTATTGTGCGCCTTGACTTCAGACTATACTGCAAAGCTACAGTAATCAAAACAGCATGGTGCTGGCACAAAAAACAGACACATAGATTAATGGAACAGAATAGAGAGCCCAGAAAAAAAAAAACATGCATTATGGTCAGTTACTTTACAACAAAGGAGGCAAGAATATACAGTGGAGAAAGACAGTCTCTTTAGTAAGTGGTGCCGTGAAAACTGGACAGCTACACGTAAAAGAATGTAAAAGAATGTGATTAGGACATTTCCTCACATCATATACAAAAATAAGCTCACAATAGATTAAAGACCTAAACATAAGACCTGAAGCCATAAAACTCTTAGAAGAGAACACAAGCACAGCACTCTTTAACATAAATCGTAGCAATGTTTTTTTTTGGATCTGTCTCCTGAGGCAAAGAAATAAAAGCAAAAATAAACAAAATGGACCTAATTAAACTTAAAAAGTTCTGTACAACAGAGGAAACCATTGACAAAATGAAAAGAAACCTACTGAATGGGAGAAAATATTTGCAAATGATAACATCAATAAGGGGTTAAAATCCAAAATATATAAACAGCTCATACAACTCAACATCAAAAACCAAACAATCTGATTAAGAAATGGGCAGAAGGCCTGAATAGACATTTTTCCAAAGAAGACATACAGATTGCCAACAAGAACATGAGTATATGCTCAGTATTGCTACTCATCAGAGAAATGCAAATCAAAACCACAGTGAGATATTACCTCACACCTGTCAGAATGGCTATTATTAAAAAGACCACAAATAACAAACGTTGGTGAGATGTGGAGAAAAGGGAACCCTTGCACACTGTTGGTGGGAATGCAAACTGGTGTAGCCTTTATAGAAAACAGTATGGTAGTTCCTCAAAAACTAAAAAATAGAACTAACTTATGATCCAGCAATTCCACTCCAGGATATATATCCAAAGAAAATCAAAACCCTAACTCAAAAAGACACATTCACCACAGTGTTTATATTTATAATATGAATTATTTACAATAATTATTTACCGTAACTAAGATATGGCAGCAACCCAAATGTCCCTCAACAGATAACTGCTTAATTCTTCATTCTTGCTTATTTTTATCTGGGAAAAGAATCAACAGGCAAGACATGGTATGCATTCAGGAGAGCATAAGTCAGGAGTTAGGTTAAATTGCCTAGTGATCTAATTCCTATAATTAAGGTCTCTTAAGGTTAGAGGGGAACAGAAATGAGCAAGCAGGAAAGGGGCAAACGAGTTGCTCTCAAGTAGAGTGTATACAGTGAGGGACTGGCAAGTGCCCTAAAGAACTCAGAGTACTTTCACCTAAAGAAGGTACAGTGGATATAGAGAAGCCAAAAAAAAGCAACAGCAACAGTGCCTGAACCTGGCTGAGATAAGCCTTTAGAAAATGATGTAGGCTACAGCTATAAAATTCTTCTCAACCAATCTTTCACAATGCCAAATACTTCAGACCCTAATTAAATTATTCAATATGCTCCTGATCAGAGCTGATCAGAGTATTCTAGTCTCAATGGCTAAACACTGAGTCCATTGCTAGGGATAGAGACATAAATGAGATATGCTCTGACAATGTTAGTTCATCATCTAACATGGGGAAAATAAACAAATTGCAGATAAACAAAATAAACAATATAGAAAATTGCAAGTTGTGGTAATGCAGAGGTATGTTTGCTTCCCTGCAGAATGAATAAAGAGGCATCATAGGGATAAAAGAGAGCAGGAGAGATTAATTCTTCTGTGAGGTGTTGAGGAATGCTTCATGGAGAATGAGATTTGAAGTGGATCCTGAAAAAGAAATGCTTATTTTTTGTTTATTTTTTAATTTTTTCTGAGCTAAGGAAGGGAGTATAGACAGAGGGAGCTGTTGAAATGTATGAAGATGTAAAAGGTCATGCTGGATGCAAGGGCACTGGTGTATCTATAAAGTACAAGGGATGCCATTCTAAACATTTGGACTTTATATGAGAAATAAAAAGGTAGTTATTGATGGCTCTAGAGAGGAGTGTGATGGGTTGAGATCCGTAGCCTATGGAGGTGGGTTATAAACTGTAGTGGGAAAGAACCAGAGTCAGGGAGGTCAGATCCAAGGTTTTCAAAAAGCAATAATCCAAGTGAGAGATGGTGGAAAGCTGCAGTGAATCAGGAGACATTTTGAAACTCAGTAATATATGGATACTGACTGGATATGAGGATAAAGGAGAAAAAAACGGTCAAAGCACACTGAAAGATTTCTAGCTCTGTTCACATGGTCATGATGATATTATTAAATAAAACAGGGAAAATAAAACAGATTTGAGGAGAAGCAAATGAAGTTGATAAGATGCATACTGGTTAAAAATGTATAGGCTCTGAAGATTTTTTTCCCCTAGTTTTCACGTATCAGTTTATGGACTGGTTGTTTCCCTATGTGTTACTATGTCAATAAGAATGGGCATTAAAGGAGCATAGCCAGTGAACAAGTGATAAACACACCTAGCCTTCACCCTGCACAATGCCCTGCTCAGATAGATGTCCTGGGTGGGAGATGGGGGTATGTGCTTTAAAGAAATGTCTGGGCAGCCCAAGATGGGAATCTAATAAATGAGAAGACCTAATGGGATCTAAGATATGGCATCCATTAGCTAGACCTGGCAAGCTGACTTTATTACAGACTGCTGTAGGTTATCAGGGGAGACAGTGACAGATCATTTTGTAGGGCCCAGGGAGAGCCAGATCCATCTGCCAAATAAATCCCAGTTCAGAACTGAGGTTAAAAAAAATTGACAAGGCACAGTGATGCATGTGCCCCTCTCTGGGTGGCTGGTGGTGGCTGGCCACAGGAGGTTCCCCTCACTGGTTCATACATCCTGCCAGCTCCTGGGCTCATGTTACAGGACATTTTCCCATTTGCCTTTCCATGGTCTAGTTTAGGCAGAAAAATGGACAACAGGCCTGG
>NW_006771394.1:804126-822886 GCF_000442215.2 Lipotes vexillifer
TGACAGAGAAGATGTAAGGACAAAAGCAGAGGTCAGAGATTGAGATACTGAACAGTGCTACACTGCTGGCTTTGAAGATGAAGGAGCCACAGGCCAAGGAATGCAGGTGGCTTCTAGGAGCTGAAAAAGGCAAGGAACCGATTCTCCCCTCAGAATCTCCAGAAGGAACCAGCAGCCCTGCCAACATCGTGACTTTAGCCCAGTGAGACTGCTTTTGGACTTATGACCTCCAGAACTTATGGAGAATAAATGTGTGCTATTTTAAGCCATTACATATATGGTAATTTGTTATATAGCAGTATAGAAAATTAATATCAATGCCTGTATTGGATTTTTATGTATAATTTCTCTAGTTCTTAGCAACTGTGATTGATCATATTCCTTAAACCAGAAGAATGCACAAGGTAGCAAAAATAATGCTGAGATGGAAAAAGAATGAGAAGCGATGGAAAAGTCTGGAATTATAGAAGATTGTTACAGTTAGAAGGAGTTCAAAGATTATTTAGAAGAGTTATTTGTTTTGTACACATGATGACAACCTGTGACCAGATACATCAGATGACGTGTGCAACTTCGTGGAGCTGGTTCATGTCATACTCGAGGCTGAAGCTCAGCCCTGAATCTTAAAGGCACATGCTACTAGTTATATAAACACTGGCTAATAGATTGCTTTTATTCTACTGTAGGTGCTTTCCGTAGACTATTTTAACTCTCTTCACCCTATGACGTGAATAATCATTAGCCTGCTTTACAGACTAGAGAGCCGAGGGTTAAAGAGGTTTAAGCAATTTTTCCAAGTTACAGTTTAGAAAGAGGCATGGCCCATTCAATTTATTTATTTATTTATTTTAAAATTTACTTATATATTTAGTTTTGGGTGTGTTGGGTCTTCATTGCGTGCGGGCTTTCTCTAGTTGCGGTGAGTGGGGGCTACTCTTCAGTTGCAGTGCGTGGGCTTCTCATTGCGGTGGCTTCTCGTTGCGGAGCATGGGCTCTAGGCGTGCGGGCTTCAGTAGTTGTGGCATGTGGGCTCAGTAGTTGTGGCTCGTGGGCTCCAGAGCACAGGCTCAGTAGTTGTAGCGCACGGGCTTAGTTGCTCGGCGGCACGTGGGATCCTCCCTGACTAGGGCTCGAACCTGTGTCCCCTGCATTGGCAGGCAGATTCTTAACCACTGCACCACCAGGGAAGTCCTCAATTTACTTGTGTCCCCTGTTGGCAGGCAGATTCTTAACCACTGCACCACCAGGGAAGGCCTCAATTTACTTTTAAATGGGATTACTGTGAATTTATGAGTCTTTTGGACAATGACACTCCCATTTACTAATAATTGTCACGCTTATTTCAATATTGGGAGTTCACATTAAGAACTAGTAAAAAGAGCACATAATTTTTCCTCCAGGAGCAGTGCTAAATCTCTCTGAAACCACTGTACAGTTTTAGAGTTCTAAAACAAATAATTTTTTGGCTCCCTAAAGCCTGTATTACACCAGCTATTACGTATATGTTCTTCACCTCAATTCTGAAAGTAAATAGATTAGAGTAACTTTTGTACTTGCTTCCTGTAGTTGGGAGGTGGAGGTGATGGGCTTGTGTAGCTGTAAGTTGTACTTCATTCTGCACAAGGTATAGGTAGGAAAAATATATTAGCAAACAGACAATTTACTGTGCTCGAGTTTTAATAGAGATAGAAGGTAAATAATCCATATGAACAGTGGTCTTTCATCAATATCTACATTAGGAAATAGAGTGTAATTCTACTATGGATACAAGTCTCCTTATTGCCAGGTTTGCAATTCAATTACCTAAGGAGCCTCAAGTACCATTGATTATTCATTGGATTCTGGGACGGGCTAGCTATACAACTGTTCATTAATCCCTTCAGTGCTCCTCGGCATCCAGAATGATTTCAGTACAGCAGCAGTTCCCTAGCTCAAGAGTTTAGCCAAAGGAAGGATTCACGGGTTGGGAAGCTTTTACCCCAGAAAAAACATATAGCACATCATTTTGGATTCAGATGTAAGTTCCTGCTGTTTTATCCTTGACCCTTTTTTATGCACTTTTCCTGCAGAAAAGTTTCCCTGTAGTTATTTTCTCTTCTTTATACCAGAGCCATGTTTCTAGCGCTAAAAGGAGCTAGCTGTACATTTGAAACCCAAAATCAGAGCACAAGTTTTCACAAATGTTTTGGCAAATCTTGACACAGTAGCACAGACAATGAAATCTGTACTGACCCAAAATTGACCCCCTTCTCAACCTCGGCAGGACCAGACAGAGAGAAATCCGGATTGTCCTCCTTTGCCCTCTGTGCAATGATGGCCACCCTCCTCCATCTTCCTGTGTTTTCTGTCTCTTGGTGTCACATTTATCCCCTAGATCTCAAGTCCTTAAACCTGGCTACACATTAGAGTCACCCAGGGAGATTTTAAAGAATACTGTTCCCTGAGCCCCATCCCAGACCTGTTTAATAAGAACCCTGGGGGAGGAGGGCCCAGGCTGGGTATTTAAAAATGCTCCTCAGTTAATTCTAATGTGTATCTAGGTATGAGGGCCTCAGTCCTGGACCAAGCCAGATACCCATAAATAAGCCTAGATTCCTCCTTCTTACTGAACGCCCACATCTAATTGGTCAACTAAAACAGACAAATCTGCCTTCTCAGTCAGTCTTCTTTTCATCTTCACTGCCACTGCCTTAGAACTTTCCTTATTGGGACCTTCTAGAAGTTTTCCTTTTCTTTGATCTTTTCATTTCCCATTCTGGTGCATTAGTCTTACTGCCATGGGATCATCTTTCTAGAGCACGAATCTAATCATGCTACCCAACCCCCTTTCTTAAAATTCTTCAGCGATTCATCAGAACTTGAGGACAGAGTCATGCAAACTGTCTGTATTGACTGCCACCTGCTTCTTGACCCCATTCTCTCCGTAAACCAAATGACTGGCATTCTCACGTCTTCATGGCTTTGCCCCTCTAACTCTCCAGCTCCCTGCTCATCAGTCAAGCTGAAAACCACAGTTCTTCCTCGGGAGGAGATAGGGTCTTTCTCTCTGCACGTATTCCCTGTTGCCATTATGCTCTGTGCCTCACTCTGTTGTGCCACTTGCCATACTGAGTTTACACGAAGTCCTATGCTGAGTAGGGGCTGTGGATCTCACTCAGACTTATACCGAACACCTTGCCCCACACATAGTCAGTGTTTGGTAAGTCAGTGTCAAATGCATGAAGGAATGAGTAAATGAATGAACACGCTACCTGGGAGCCTGCTATCCCTGGCAGCATTTTCATTGAGGGCTCCTCCATGTCGGTCAGTGCATGATTGTCACAAAATATGTTGTTGGAGAAATGATAACATCAAGTTGGCAAGAACCACCCAGTATACCTTTTGGGAAGAAATTAACGATGATTTTTACTTGAGCTGAGGTTAAATCGTATACACAGACCATAAAGCATTTTGTAAGACTCTCATAGGGAAGGAAGGAGGAGGCAAGTTTTATGGCTGAAATTTTGTGCTGTAAAAAACCACTAGCTATCTGACAGAGAGGAATCTGTAGTCAGTTTTGGCATGAATGAATCTTGGAGTGACCATGGCTTCACTCCCAGACCTTGGTCCTGCTCTGGATGGAGGTCACTCAGGGAATCTGGCTTTTCCATGGCCTTCAATTTTGACACATGTAACACCATATGTTGGTGAATGGACAGCTCTCCATAGTCCCTTTGAATGTAAAAGGTCTTCCAATTACTTGACATATAATACCAAGTAAATAATAGAAGCAGTCTGTGTAGGTCTCTTGCTCTAGGGGGCAATCTGTGCAAGTGGCTTGTCTTTTTGGCCACCTTCTGCCTCTGCAACGTGACAGGGAACTCCACACAGTCCTTTTCCATGGCTGACCAGGCAGAAGCTCCTCCTTGATGTGGTATGGGAATATATGGATCGCATTTCTAGAAGATGCAGAATATTTGAATAATAGGATCAGCATTGTAAGATGCCTGCTTTAGCATTTGCCAGCAAGAAGCCGGACTTAAGTTTCCCTTTCCCAGTCAGATTTACTTACTTCTTTTTTTTTTTTTTTTTTAAATTTTTATTGGAGTATAGTTGCCTTACAGTATTGTGTTAGTTTCTACTGTATAGCAAAGTGAATCGACTATACGTATACATATATCCCCTCTTCTTTGGATTTTCTCCCCTTTTAGGTCACCACGGAGCACCGAGTAGAGTTCTCTATGCTATATAGTAGGTTCTCATTAGTTATCTATTTTATACATAGTATCAATAGTGTATGTATGTCAATCCCAATCTCCCAGTTCGTCCCACCCACCCCCTTGGTATTCATACATTTGTCCTCTACATCTGTGTCTCTCTTTCTTCTTTGTAAATAAGATAGTCTGTACCTATTTTTTTCAGATTTCACATATATGCGTTAATATACGATATTTGCTTTTCTCTTTCTGACTTACTTCACTCTGACAGTCTCTAGGTCCATCTGCATTTCTACAAATAACCCAATTTTGTTCCTTTTTGTAGCTAATATTCCATTGTATATATATGTACCATATGCACCCCAATGTTCATTGCAGCACTGTTTACAATAGCCAGGACATGGAAGCAACCTAAATGTCCATCAACAGGGGAATGGATAAAGAAGTTGTGGTATATGTATACAGATTTACTTACTTCTTAAAATAAGTGATTCTAAATGACTTAGGTGTCAATATTTGACAGGCAGCATTGCTCTGTGTAAGAACTATTGCTAAAGAAAATGTGGTATCATTCTCCCCAGATGTTTTTTTTAAATAAATTTATCTGTCTGTCTATCTATCTATCTATCTGTTTATTTATTTATGGCTGTGTTGAGTCATTGTTGGCTGTGCGTGGGCTTTCTCTAGTTGCGGCGAGTGGGGGCTATTCTTCACTGCGGTGCGTGGGCTTCTCATTGAGGTGGCTTCTCTTTGTTGTGGAGCACGGGCTCTAGGCACATGGGCTTCAGTAGTTGCATCATGTGGGCTCAGTAGTTGTGACTCATGGGCTCTAGAGCACAGGCTCAGTAGTTTGTGATGCATGGGCTTAGTTGCTCCGCAGCATGTGAGATCTTTCCGGAGCAGGGCTTGAACCCATGTCCCCTGCATTGGCAGGTGGATTCTTCACCACTGTGCCACCAGGGAAGTCCCCCCCAGATGTTTTTTAAAGCAAATGTTTTTCAGGCTTATACTGAGCCCTGTTAGGGAAATAGTTAACCTCAGTAACCTCATACAATCACTTGCCATCTTGAGGGGTGAGGGGGAATCTCTTTTTTGTTATATCATTACTCTGTATGGCTTCCAAATTCTGGACCTGTCCTTTTCACGTTTTGGAATGTGGTCTACAAAAATGATAGAAATGTAGAATTGGAAGGGAAATATTAAATGAGGTCTTTGGGGCTAATCATTCCCCCAATTCAGGAACCATTTCCTCAACAGCTTGGGCAGGGGCTACACTACCTCATCATAAGCCGTTTCTGTGACGGGGCACTCACTACTTTGAAGTCCACACATTTTCCTGGTGCTCAGCTTTCACTGTTAGAAAGTTCTCTCTTGCAAAGGCAACAGTGAAAAAAATCTAAATATCTCAACTCATTTTTTTTTATTGCTTATAGCCATGTAGCTAGGTCAGAACCTAGGGTGAGGTATAGGCTACCTGCAGAAGAAATGGCTGCTCCCTGACCGTCACCCCAAGTTCTCTGGAGCCAGAAAGGAAGTCTCGCAGAGGCAAATCTTAGCATGAAGGAGTTAAACAGCTTCCTCCTTTCCCTAAGACCAAGGAGGAAATTTGGCCTGGACCCCAAAGTGTGGAGGCAACAAGAGACTTCCCCACTGCAAAAAGTGAGGCGATCCGGCCACGTGGAAGCAGGCTAGGAATGAGGCAGGAAATCATCTTACTTAGATGGTTCATTTTAGCCACAGTGGGCATGAGGCAAGTTGGGTGATTCTTCATTTATCTGCATAACATTTTCTTCCATTGTTTTGAACCATCATTAGGGCTTTGTTGAGTAACTATGTGAAGTGATGAATGTTAACTAAACATATTGTACTAATCATTCCATAGTATATACATACATAAAATCATTATGTTGTACACCTTAAACTTATACAATGTTATACGTCAATTATATCTCAGTAAAATTGGGAAAAAAGATGAATAAATTCTGGGGATGTAATGTACAGCATGGTAATTATAGTTAACAATACTGTAATGTATATTTAGAAGTTGCTAAAAGAGGAGACTTTTTTGTTTTACATTTTTTTTCTTCTTTTTCCTTTTTTTTAATGGAAGTATAGTTGATTTACAATATAGTTTTAGTTTCAGGTGTACAACATAATGATTCAGTATTTTTGCAGATTATATTCCATTATAGGTTATTACAGGATAACGGGTATAATTCCCTTTGCTCTATAGTTAAGTCCTTGTTGCTTAAAAGAGTAGATCTTAAAAGTTCTCAACACACACACAGGATCATAACTATGTGTGGTGATGGATCTGTTAACTAACTTTTACTGTAGTAAGCATTTTGTAATATATACATACGCCAAATTTTACACCTTAAACTTACACAATGTTTTATGTCAATGATATCTCAATAAAGCTGGAAAAAATAAACTTTTTAAATGAAAAGCAATTTTTTCTTTAAAAAAAAAAAAAAAGCTTTGCTGAAAATCATATAGGTAAAGAAGGGCTGGTGTCCATCAATGAGGAAAGGGGCCATATGGATTGAGAATATTATCCTCTCTCTTGGTGACAGTGGTCTCAAAGTTTTCTTCCGGGGCTACAGTTTTGGGTTTTAACGTTATGACCCTTTACATATTTGAAAACCTTTCCCATGCTCACGTACTCTCTTTCCAAGTCACTCTGATGCATGTAGGCAAATCCACCTCTGTTCCTTCACTAGCATTTCCTAGGCTGTGATTTTGAGGTTCTTTGCAGCACATCACTGATGTCTGGATGCTCTGTATATTGATGATGTACCGTATAAAATCTAGCCAGAGTGGAACTCATTTATCCTTCAAAAGAACAGAAGCAGAAAGTTCCAGTAAAAAGGACACTGACAACGAAATCATATTAACTACCTGTGTCGGGGATAGTTCAAGGTCCCAGCTCACCACTTCGATTTCTGCTAGAGTTCAGACCCTGGTGTTCTAGGTGCTGCTACAAGTAAGCCAGGGAGTGTGGCTGGTGAAAAATGTTTCATGAGGGTCGTGAAGTTTGAAGCTTGGGTGCTGGGATCTATGGCAGTTTTTTCTAGCTCTATATTGTCAGAGAAGTACTGGCAGCTTCTGGGATTTTTTTATTTCTAATAATTCTTGGTTTGAGAACTTTCTCCTCTTTATATATAATAACATTGCTCAGTACATTAAAAACACACACACAAGCAAAAAACTCCTTAAGTACATGAAAACCTCGCCCGGGCCACTGGATAACACGGTTGAAAAAAGCTATCTTTGTTAAATTACACAACCATTGTTTTCCTCGGAAAAGCTGCTAGAGTTTTATTTTGGCATCTGGGCATCTAGTGGCTGATCTGAAAAATGCATCTAGAGGATTTCAAAGGAAAATGAATGAATGCTTCAAACCTGGAGGAAATTTCTCAGATGTGTTAGGAAAGAAGGACCAATAGATGATTGTTCCTCTTGTTAAAAAGAGAAGGGAATTGGGACACACAATAAACATGGCCAGGTTTATCGTCGCATTTATGACATGAACCTCAGCAAGCTTAAAGTGTGCGGTGAATAGGCAGGGTGATGCACCGGGCATGTCTGTACTCTGTGAAGCAGAGCAAACACTCAGGCAAACACACAGGCCTATCACCTCTGCTCCCAAACAGCGTTGATGCCACAGATGGGAAAACTGTTTGGAGATTTCAGCCCCATTCCACTGATTGCCTTACCTGTAATAAACCTTCTCTGCCAGTGGCTGCAGCCTAGGCTTGGTTCTGGGAAAGCAAGAAACAGTTTGCCTGGGAAAGGCTGATGAGGTTCTGAATTTACCAGGACCACTCATTCATCACTCTTCACCTGAAGTCAGCAACGTGATTTTCCCTAAGCCGAAAGGCAAAGAAATATAATAGAGTTCAGAGTTCTTGCAGTTCAGGATTAGGTTATAAAGGTTGTGTTTATTTTAGGTTTCTGTCCTCTGAGATGTGACTACATGGGAGAAGAGGTTCTCTTGTTTTCCTTCCTGGAAGTATGCGTGGTGCTTTGATAAAACAAGGCATCCTGAGTAATGCTAGATAAAATTAGTTGATTTGGTGTTTGTGAACTGATGACACTAGAGAAAAAGCAAGAGAAAAGGAGGTGTTTGGTAATTAAGGTAGTATTTTTCCCTTCCTTTGTCCAACTTAAAATATGAAATGTTCAGAATTCTTAAACACAGCCCTTAGTGTTGGCACACTAACCTTTTATCTCTCTTCCAAGAGGCTGGAGCAGCAGAGCCAGACACCAGCCCTTACCCAAAATGTGTGGAGATGAGTGGGTAGAGGCTATTGAATGCACACATTTGTGGAGTTGTTTTGCTTACATTTGCTCTATGGGGTCACTGATAACACTAGTGGTAAATGGTTTATTGGGTGATTATAAGAGAAATTTCAGTGTTATATTGACTTCATCAGAATATGCCAATTTGGGAGCAAATATAAATTATTAATCAATTTAACAAATATTTATGGCATGCTTACTGTGTACTAAACAGTGAGCTAGGTGTTGGGTACAGTGTTGGATGCTAACGGAGTTGTACAAAACCAGGACAAAATTCAGGAAATAGATTTTCCAACAGGAATAATGGAATGAATTGAAAAATTAACATTATTTTATAGGTGGCAAGATAAGGATGTTTGATTTCTTTTGATGTGGATATTCAGTGGTTTTATGATTTTTTAATTCGTGGCATTTAGGTCTATTCTAAAGAGAGGACACCTTATGTAGGATGTAATGCAAACATTCTTTCCAGAAAATGAAAGTCAGGCAGTTCCTTTCTGTATTGGTTTTAAAGTCTGTGAGGCTTTCCTATCCTGGAGGAATGTGGAACTCATGTTTTCCATGACAAATATGTTGTTTAAATTTTATTTTTAAATTATCCTGTAGAAAAATGACTTTTTGTGTTTGTGTCTGGTTTTATGAATTTTAACCACTGCCACAATCAGGATACAGAAATGCTTCATCACCTCCACACTTAATTTTTCTCTGGTTTGTTTGAAGAATCTCTGCAAGGGGCACTGTTTGACCCTGAATAACTAACCTCTCAAACAGTCTTTGTGTGAGATGGGACTTCACTTTGCCAGGACCAGACATGAGTCAGTAGATTGCTTGATCTTATACGAGTGGGACTTCCTTCCTTCCATCCACACCAAGAACTCCGAGGGCTGACACCTAGGAGTTAGTAATCATTACTCATTATAACTAATCATTACTCATCACCTTTCAGCCACCCCCAATGCCTCCTTAGAGCATCCTTAGGAAAACTGTCAGGCCAAAGGTGACCTGAAACATCTGGTGAGATGGTGATGATCTCAGTAATGTTGGAGACTGAGGACATTGGGGAAAATCTTCTCTTGTATGGAAACTTGGGGTTTGAACTAAGGACCTGGAGCTGGTACAGTGGGCAATGGTTACCACTTAAAATCACAACGTATATTTACTTTAGAAAACTAGATAATTCCAACAGAAGGTTTCTAAAATTCTTGGCAGTTTGCTTACTGAGAAATAACGATTATTAGTAATTTGGTGTAATTCTTTATATATGTATAAAATGTGTCTGAATATCCAAATATCAGCTAAGAGAAGGCAATTATCACTTTCTCAATAGAAGACTAAACTAAAAGTTTTTGGCCAGATTGGTTACTTCATCGATATAGTAGGGACTTCCCTGGTGGTCCAGTGGGTAAGACTCCACGCTCCCTGGGACTTCCCTGGTGGTGCAGTGGTAAAGAATCTACCTTACAGTGCAGGGGACGCGTGTTTGATCCTTGGTCAGGGAACTAGGACCCCACATGCCATGGGGCAACTAAGCCCAAGCGCTACAACTACTGAGCTCGCACACTTCAACGAGAGAAGAGAAAACACACATGCTGCAGCTACAGAGAAGCCTGCAAGCCACAATAAAAGATCCCTCATTCCCCCAGTGAAGATGCTGTGTGCCGCAACTAAGACCTGATGCAGCCAAAAATAAATAAATTAATAATAAATAAATCTTAAAAAAAAAAAAAAGAAAGACTCCACGGTCCCAATGCAGGGGGCCAGGGTTCGATACCTGGTCAGGGAACTAGATCCCACATGCGTGCCACAACTAAGAGTCCACATTGCCACAACTAAGAGTCTGCATGCCGCAACTAAAGATCCCACATGGCACAGCAAAGATCCTGCGTGCTGCAACTAAGACCCAGTGCAGCCAAAAATAAATAAATAAATAAATATTTTAAAAAAGATATAGTATACTCAATTCCTAATGGTGATATTTAATTCATAATTTATTTAAGATGCATGTTTAAATCATGTAACATAACATACTGATTAAGAAATACTGCTTTTTTAAAACACGTATTTCCTAAAATAGTTGAATTGAACTATTGTCTTAAACATCCTGGGCTGCTATAACAAATCACCATAGACTGTGTGGCTTGGCCAACAACACTTATTTCCTGAAGCTCTAGAGGCTGAGAAGTCCAAGCTTATGGTGCTGGCCAATTCAGTTTTTGGTAAGCACATTCTTTCTGGTTTGTGGACAGCCTTCTCCTTGTATTCTCACATGGCACAGAGAAAGAGAAAGAGAGGAAGCAGACTCTCCCTTGTCTCTTGTAAGACCACTAATCCCATCATGAGGGCTCCACCTTCATGACCTAATTACCTCCCAAAGGCTTCATTTCCAAATACCATCACATTGAGGACTAGAGTTTCAACATATGAATTTTAAGGGTCATATTTAGTCCATAGATCCTGTCACTGGAGTTCTCAGTTTTAGATCCACTTTCCATGTTACCTAACACAATTTCTGGAGCACATCATCTTAATTTCTAAGTAGTTTTAGATGCAAGACTTTTTGAAGTTCTGTCAGATACTTTTCAGTATACAGTATACTTTTTTTCAGTATACTTTTCAGACACATTGAAAATTTCATCCTACCTACATGTATTCATTCAAGTAATATTAAAGCAGCCATTCTGTCTCCAATTGTCCTGTAGATATATATTTGTGATTTGTACAATATAACCACTTAATTCTAGTTTTTCAATTTGTATTTAAAATAGAATATCTATTCTGTCCATTTCTATTGTGGTAGGTTTCAAAAATGGCCACAAAGTTTCCCACCTTTGAATATACTCAATTTTTCAATGTAATTTTATAGGTTCTTCCTGAAGAGGTATTGTGTATTTCTCTACCCTTTGAATCTGGACCTGGCTATGTGCCTTGTTTTGGCCAGTGTGTCGTTAACAAACATGATACAAGCAGAGGCTTGAAATTGGGATTTGTTTTATTGCTGCACGTGGGAGCCCTGTGGCTACCACCATGTAAAGAAGCCCAGGCTAGCCCAGTTGCTTCCATTGACCCAGGTGACAGCCAGCGAACTTCCACGTACATGCGTGAAGCCCTCCACTATCAGCTGACCACAAACACATGAATGAGCCCAGCTGACACGTGGAGCAGAGATAAATCATCCCATCTAAGCGCAGCCAAAATTGTTACCCTCCAGAATCTTAAGCAAATAAAATGGTTCTTGTTTACAGCCACTAACATTTGTAGTTGTGTGTTATGCAGCAAAAACTAACAGATTTATCAACTTTAAACATTGTTTATTGAGTTCTTTTTATGGAAATGAGAATTTTGCTCTCTTATAGTCCTCTGTCTCCTACAATTTCACCTCTCCACTGTCCTCTCAGTGTATCTATATTACATCTCTTGGTTAATCTAAAGTCAGTGATCAAATTGTTATGCCTTTTGAATATTGTTTACATTAGAGCTAAATAGTCTACTAGAACAACGCTTCCTTCTGAATTTTTCCTGGGGATAATTATTGTTTCTCTTTTTAAAATTCACTTAGCCTTCTATGTACCTTTTCTTTTTTCAAAATTCTCCTTTAGATCAGTTGGCCACAAGTATTCTTTTATTGATGATCAGATATATCAGATGACTTATCATTTCAGTTTTATCATTTTCTTGAGCCTTCTTTCTGGAGCTCCTGCCCCTCTTGCTTTTGTCTGGTCTGGTTGCTCTGCCGGCTGGCAGCTCTTCAGTGTTGCCACTCTTCAGTGTTGGATACTCTGGTTCTTGGATTCCTGTGTCTCTCTCTTCTTTGGTTACCTCCATCCAGTTCCTTCAACTACCTTCTGGTTGGCCTTGAGCAAGCGAGTGCAGTGGGGGAATGAGGTGGGCAGACAGACACCCTGTGAGTGTCCCCAAACTCTGGCACATGGGGAAGCTCACTGTCTAGAAGCCAACATGTCTGGATGTCACTTCCAAGAGGCAGCCAGCCAAGGAGTGACAGTGCAGGTACTTTTCTTGCTCTTAGTTTCTTTACCAGTGAAGTGAGAGCAATGCCTTGAATGCTTTGTCTCATAAACTTTCTTTGTGAAGGGCAATGAGATAACGTCTGTGGTCACACTTCGTAACTTGTAAACTTTAATATAAAATGACGTTATTATGTGAGAAAATATGAAGCCTAGATCAGGAATGAGAAGCTGTTACACTGGGTCCAGATGTGACCTTCTTGGAATCTCTTTGAAGCCCAAGTCAGACTTCTGGGTGAGGGTCTGTGCAGTGGAGTGCCAGGAGGACTAAACCGAATCTGGAGATCGGAATCTTAGCCCTGGATCTACCACTAATATAGTTATGTGACTTTGGATGAACCACTGAGCCTCTCTGAGCTTAGCTTTGCTCACCTGTAAAATGGGATATGAAAGGGGGCCTCTATATGAATTCCAGCATTAAAATTCTATGAGGTCAGCCACCTCTGATTCAGAAGAAGACATTATGTACTTTAGACTGAATATACAATACAGATTTTTGCCATGGTGAAGAGATGGTTAAATGAATCTTTGGCAACAAAGTCAAATAACACTCAGTAATGAAACTCCCTGATTCCATTTTCTCCCCCCCTGAGTCCTTGAAAACGCTGTCCCTCCTGAACTCAACAGTGGACCTGCATTGTCACTTCTTGTCTGGCTGTTTCTTGGAAGTGATGTCCAGACAGAATGGCCTCTAGACAGTGAGCTTCCCTCACGTAGCAGAGTTGGGGGCCACCTGCGGCATGTCTGCCCACCTCATCTCCCCACTGCACTCACTAAAGCAGAGAAGATTTAACTTTCTGAAAATGAAAAGGACAGAGAGAAGACGAGCTGCTTATCAAATATGCACATTTCAGATGGAACTTCACACTCAGTAGAAAGATGTTAGATTGCTGTTAGCTCTCTGGAGCGCTCCTGACAATGTGTTATCAGGTCATGTTTGCATGACAGAGGCAGCCCAAGCAGGAAACATTAAGTCATATGACTTCTAAGACGGAATCAATCAAGTGAGCAGTACAGCTCCTGAAAACTAATTTCACCTTCATAAGGTCTGGTTATCTGTGCAGCAGACATGAGGTTTGTCAGCCCCATTTCAGTCTGACCACGTTCAGCACTGCATCAAGAATTTTAATGAACTGACACTGTAATATGTATGAAAGATGACACTGAGATGAATTCATGAAAAGCCAAGTCCCCATGAAATACGAGCAATTACTTCTCCGCCTACTTAGCTCATTTGAAATGTCCACTTCGAAGGCCTTTGTCTTTCTGGGGTTCATTTGCAAGTTTGTGCACAGCTTTTCATCATATTTAACCAGTTTAAAAATCAAAGAAGCTACTCACAATCAAACAGTTCAGTGAACTCTAGTTTGATGGGGGCGGAGCCAAGGCCAGCCCGAGCTTAAATCTTCATTTGGCTACAGAAGCACAGATTTCCTTGTGTGGGGAGGAAAGCACTTGAAAAGACTGGATACCAAACGTAAAACAGATAGCTAGTGGGAAGCAGCCGCATAGCACAGGGAGATCAGCTCGGTGGTTTGTGACCACATAGAGGGTGGGATAGGGAGGGTGGGAGGGAGAGAGATGCAAGAGGGAAGAGATATGGGAACATATGTATATGTATAACTGATTCACTTTGTTATAAAGCAGAAACTAACACACCACTGTAAAGCAATTATACTCCAATAAAGATGTTTAAAAAAAAAAAAAAAAAAGACTGGATACTTACCCTGACTCCGTCCTTGGCATTCATTATGGCCCTACACAGGGTCCTAAGTTTTTGTCCTAATGACAGCGTACTCTCTCTGGTAGTAGTAAGATTTATTAGTTTTTAGCTTCAAGAAAGCACTACCAGGGTTAGCCCTATTTTGGAAACTTTTAAAATTTGTCAGTAGATATGTGCTGAAATTATGAATAGCCAAAGATTTCGGCTTTTTTTTTTTTTTGGTACATGGCATCCCAATCCATTGTCCAGATCTTGTACCCTTTTATGAATTCCATTGCTGCCATGGGTATGCATTTTATATGCTGATCTGTATAACTTAGGATGTTTCATATACTATTAACCACAATTCTTACCTTATTCTCAGAGGTTATGGGCCATATATTACCATACTCATTTAGCCCCACTTCCATTGCAAGCTCCTTATCCCTCAGCAGACATTGCTCCCCGGATTACAGACACACTGTACTCACCTAGCTCGAGGACAAGGTAAATCTCTTTCTTGTATCTTTCCCCCCTCCCATTTCTTTATCTTAAATGTAAGGTATTTCAAATATACAGAAGATACAGAGAGATTTTGAAACAATATTCATGTATTTACTATCCAAGCAACCTCAGCCAATTTTAATATTTTGTCATATTTGACTCAGATCTTTTATCTAAACAAACAGAAACATCCATGATATGTACAGTAGAAGAGCTCAGTAGAAGCTCTTACAGTAGAAGTGTTCTCTTCAGTCTTTCCTTACCACCCCCAAAAAAGGTAATGAGTATCTATCCTGGACCTGGCAAATAAATTCCCCATACATGCTTCATTACAAAGAAAACGTTTAGGTGTTTCATTAAACAATATGTGGTACTGTTTCCATGTTATGCAAGTGGTATCATATCATGCTGGATACACTTTTGTAAATAGTTTTGTAAATAGTTTTTGTAAATAGTTTTTGTAAATAGTTTTTTGTAAATAGTTTTTTGTAAATAGTAAATAGTTTTGTAAATAGTTTTTTTTCTCACGATTATGATAATTCATGTTGTTGCATATGGCCTTATTTCATTCATTTTTATTATTGCATAGTATTCCATAATATGAAATTTTATAATTATTTAACCAGTTCCTTTTTGAAGGAAATTAAGAGTTTTTATCTCAAATATTCATTGAAGACAATGTTGCAGTGAATATTCTTCAACATATGAGGAAGAATACCTCCAGGATGTATAACTAGAAGTGGGTGAGCTGGGTTAAATGGCATGCACACACCTTCCAGCTTCATTAGATTATTCTGTAATGTAATTACATCAATTTTTAGACCACTTTAATAAAAGGCCACTTGTATTCCCCATGTTTACCAATATTGAGTATTTAATCATTTAAGGAGTATATATTGAGTGGCTCCCATGAGCCAGGCACTGTCGTAGGTGCTGAAGATGCAGTAAGAAAAAAAATATGAAAAGATATTTAACCTCACTAATAATCTGGGAAATATAAATTAAAATTATTAGTGAGGTTAAATATCTTTCCATTTTTTTGTCCATTCTGTGAATTGCTTATTCGTAGCTTGGACAGTTTTCAAACATGGGATGTAATTTTCTTACATCTTTACATCTTACATATGTAAATTTCTTTATTCTGTATTCTAAAACTTTATAGTCACACATCTTGCAGATATTTTCTCCCAATCAATAACTAAGTATAAACTTTGTTTATGCTGCTGTATAGAACATTTTCATATCCTGAGACGCTCTCTTCATGCTCCTTCCCGATTTCTACCTCTTCTGTTCTTCCCAAGATTTACCAGTGTTGTATCTCTTAATGCCATAGATTACTTTTGCTTGCTTTTGAACTTCATATTAAATGGAATCAGACTCTATGTATTTTCTCCCATTTTATTTTTTTAATTTAATTTTTTTAATTATTTTTCTTCCAGTTTTATTGAGATATAGTTGACATACAGTACCATATAATTTAAAAATGTACAGCATAATGACTTGAATTATATACATCAAGAAATGATTACCACAATAAGTTTCATACTTATTGTGCTAACACTCTATGTATTTTTTATTGTCTGGCCTCTTTGCTTAATGCTTTAAGAATTATCTGTGTTGCCACATAGAGCTGTAGCTTAAAATTTTTCATTTCTGTTTAATGTTCTGTTGTGTGAAGATACACAATTTAATTATTTTTAACAGCTTAATTAGGGCATAATTGATATACTATGAACTGCACATGTTTTCAGTATACAATTTTATGAGTTTTCACATATTAATACATTAATAAAACTGTCACCACAATCAAGATAATAAACATATTCACCACCCCAAAAAGCTTCATAGTGTGCTGTTACAATTCTTGCCATCCTGCTTGCTCTATCCCCAAAGAATTGCTAATCTACTTTCTATTACTGTGGTTTTCATTAAACCATTTTATATAAATGGAATCACACAGCAAGTGTGCTTTTTGTGTCTGGCTCTGTCACAACATAATTATTTTAAGATTCATTCAAAAGAAAAGTCCATTCCTTTTTATTTCTGAGTAATATTCCATTTTATGAGTGTGCCAGGTTTATCTGTTCATCTGCTGATGAACGTTCAAGTTGACAGGAAAAGTTTAGTCATTTTAATAGCTGTACACATTTTATTTTTATTCAGTTTCTTCAGCCGATGTATATAGTTGGATTACAGGTAGATTATTGTGAATATCAAAACAGTAAAGCTTCTAAAATAATATGCATGGATTTCTTCATCAAGTTGAGATATAGAAAGGTTCCTTTTTTCTTTTTAAATTGACGTATAGTTGACTTACAATGTTGTGTTAGTTTCAGGTGTACAGCAAAGTGATTCAGTTATATATATATATATGTTATTACAAAATATTGAGTATAGTTCCTTGTGCTATACGGTAGATTGTTGTTGTTTATTTATTTATATATAGTAGTGTGTATTTGTCAATCCCAAACTCCTAATTTATCCCTCCTCTCCCTTTCCCCTTTGGTAACAATATGTTTGTTTTCTATGTCTGTGGGTCTATTTCTGTTTTGTATATAAGCTCATTTGTATCATGTTTTAAAAAGATTCTGCATATAAGCGATATCATATGATATTTGTCTTTCTCTAACTTACTTCACATAGTATAATCTCTAGGTACATCCATGTTGCTGCAAATGGCATTATTTCTTTCTTTTGTATGGCTGAGTAATATTCCATTGCATCAATATGTATGTACCATGTCTTCTTTATCCATTTATGTGTCGATGGACATTTAGGTGGATTCCATGTCTTGGCTATTGTAAATAGTGCTGCAGTGAACATTGGGGTGCATGTATCTTTTTGAATTATGTTTTTCTCTGGATATATGCCCGGGAATGGGATTGCATGGGATCATATGGTAGCTTTATTTTTAGTTTTTTAAGGAACTTCCATACTGAGTAGTACGGAAACATTTCTTAAACAGAACACAAAACCCACTAACTATAAAGGAAAAATTGATACATTGGACTACACTAAAACTAAGAAATTCTGTTCATGAAAAGACACTCTCTTCATCAAAATTGAACTGTGTTAAAACTAAGAAATACTATCATTAAAAGACACCATTATGTAAGGAATATTTGAGGAGTGATGGAATTATTTTGTATCTTGATTATGGTGGTTTATAAGGTATACAACTATCAAAATTCATCAAAATGTACCCTTTTACTAGATCTAATTTTACATGTAAATTATCCTTCAGTAAAATTGATTAAAGAAAAACAAAAATAAATGAATAATGTCACCAGTAAGAGAATGAAAAGGCCTTTTAATTGTTGAATTTAGCAGTTTTTTGTTAGTCTTCATTTTTCTTGCCGTCTCTGTGGCATTAGATGTAATTCATCACCTTTTTTTTTTTTTTTTTGAGGCTTGCTTGGTTTCTGTGATGCTACTCCATGATCTTTATCCTTTTCCTAATACTTTTTTCAAAGTTTCACTGGTTTTAAATATAACTATACAATGTGTTTGGCACTGTACTAGGTGCTGGGAGTAGAAGAACGGGAAATGAGTGCCTTATTTTGTGATCTCATTCACTGGCTTCTGACTTTAATATGATTGGTAAGGATTGCCCAGGATTTCGTGAAGATTATTTTCCTTCTTGTTTTACCCTAACCTGAAGTAATTTTTCGACCTGAAGAAAATATGATTGAGTAGGCAAACTCGGGAATAAATTCTGCCTTTTTAACTTGCTAAATACAAGACCTTGAGTAAGTTATGTGTTAACTTATCTAGGCCTTAGTTATCTATAAACTGGAGATTAGAATAATACATTCTTTCTTGGACTCTTATGAATAGAAAATGAAGCAGTTCATGCAGAGTGTCCAGTTCAGTGTCTTCCATGTAGAATATACTAAAAAAATTTTAGTTGTCCCCTCCTTCTCTTTCTGGCCCTTCCCCACTGTTGTGCTCTTCCCCTTTTTCATGCATCTCCATCACTTCCCTTTACTTAACCTCTTCTTTTCTCTTTCCTCCTTCTTTTCCCTACCCAT
>NW_006771394.1:822896-833841 GCF_000442215.2 Lipotes vexillifer
GTTCATCATCTCCTCTTCATACGGGATTAAATTAGACTACATAAGTAAAGATATATAGATAGATAGATAGATATGTACATACAATTAGACTATCAAGTATATATACATATATACTACACATATGCATATATACATGTCTATATACATATATACCTATAATTAGACTACTCAAGTGTGTATATATATATATATATATATATATATACGTACATATACATATAATTAGACTACAGAAGTAAGGATATATATATATACACACACACACACACACATAGAATTTTCTTTTTAGAATGCAGCTCCACCTCATAATATTCGCTTATCCAAATCTTTTTTTTTCTTTTCTTTTTGCGGTACGTGGGCCTCTCACTGTTGCGGCCTCTCCCGTTGCGGAGCACAGGCTCCCGACGCGCAGGCTCAGAGGCCATGGCTCACGGGCCCAGCCGCTCCGCGACATGTGGGATCTTCCCGGACCGGGGCACGAACCCGTGGCCCCTACATCAGCAGGCAGACTCTCAGCCACTGCGCCACCAGGAAAGCGCTCGCCTATCCAAATCTTAATCATATGATCTCAATTTAAATTTCACCACTTCTATGAGTATAGCTGGATGTGATCTCTCATCTCCAAAATCATTCGACATTTTATTTGTGGCTTGTCTTATACCATCTATTAGCATTGCTTTGACTCTACAGCTCTCATTTTAAAATGCAAGCGATTTGAGCTCTGGACTATGTTTTAATCAGCGCTTAGCATAGGTCCTTGATCTTACTCCTTAGTAAATATAGTTAAATGAGCTAATTGTTGCATGTACACACACATTGTTTATTTATTATGTCCATGGCAAATGTCAGTCCACTACTTTGTTCATTATCTTAATCACGTTGCCGTTTTCTCAAAGAAAAATAAGATCCTTAGTAATTATTTTTCATCTTCAAACTCTGAACCAGTGCTGGACATAAAAATGGTGAGCTCCAAGGAAGCATGGATCTTTGCTGGTTTGTTCACTGATATATCTGTCAAGCACTTACATGTTTCAAGCACCTAGAGCAGTGCCTGGCATATGTGTGTTGCCTGAATGAATAATGTAGATAGTATAGATATTTATAGCTTTTTTAAAGGAAATGTTATTACTTAATAATCAGGAGGTATTTTATGTGAGAAACAGAGATAGAAAGACCCAAAATTCCTTGCACGTGTAACACAACTATGATAGAGCTGTGAAGAATGTCTTTGACATAGCTGTAGTGTCCTAGAATTAACCAGTCATATTCTCCTAAAAACACATTGCTCTCATTAGCAATGAACAATTAGAAAATGAAGTTAAGAGAATAATTTCATTTACAATAACAAAAAATAATAAAATTTTTAAAATTTAACATATAGGTATAAGACTTGTACCCTGAAAACTACAAAATATCTTTGAAAGAAATCAAAGAAGATCTAATAAATGGAAAGACTTCTCATATTCATGGATTAGAAGACTTAAATGGTTAAGATGACAATATTCCCCCAATTGCACTACAGATTAAATGCAACCTTTATCTAAATCTCAGCTGCAGTTTTTTGCAAAAATTGACAAGTTGATCCTAAAATTCATATGGAAATGCAAGGGACCCAGAATAGCCAAAACAATCTTGAAAAAGAACAAACTTGGAGGACTCACATTTCCCTATTCAAAACTTACTACAAAGATAGTGTAATCGAGCAAGTGTGGTACTGGCATAAGGATATACATATTCATCAATGGAATACAATTGAGAGTCCATAAATAAGTCCATATATTTATGCTCAATTGATTTTTGATAAGAGTGCCAAGAAAATTCAGTGGTAGAGAATAGTCTTTTCAACAAGTATTCCTGGGACAAGTGGATATCCACATGCAAAAGGCTGAAATTGGACCCCTACCTTATATCATATACAAAAATAAACAAAAAGTGAACCACAGACTAAATAAAAGAGTTAAAGCTATGAACTTTTCTAGGCAGAAATCTTCATGACTTTGGATTAGTCAATGGTTTCTTGTATATGACAGAAAAAGCACAAGCAATAACAACAGTAAAAAAAAAAAAAAAAAGATAAATTGGATGTCATCAAAATAAACATTCTTGTGCATCAAGAAAATAAAAAAGCAGCCTACAGAATGGGAGAAAATATTTGAAAATCATATGTATCTGGTAAAGGACTTATATCCAGAATATATAAAGAACTTGCACAACTCAACAATGAAAAAGACAAGTAACCCAATTAAAAAATATGCAAATGATGGGGGTAGACATTAAGTCAAAGAAGATATGCAAACAGCCAATAAGCACAAGAGAAGATGCTCAACATCACTGATCATTAGGGAAATATAAATTAAAACCATAGTGAGAGAATACTTCATACCTTCTAGGATGTCTAGAAAGAAGACAGATAATAACAAGTGTTAGTGAGTATATGGAGAAATTGGAGACCTTGAACATTATTGGTCAGATTTTAAAATGGTGCAACCACTTTGGAAAAGAGTTATCCAGTTCCTCAAAATGTTAAACATGGAATTACCATATAATCTAACAATTCCATTCGCAAGAAAAATGAAAACATAGACCCCCACAAAAACTTGTACATGAATGTTTTTAGCAGCATTGTTCATCACAGTCAAAAAGTAGAAAAAACCCAAATGTCCATCAACAGATGAACAGTTAAACTGTGGTATATCCATACAATGAGACATTATTTGGTCTTAAGATAGAATGAAGTACTGAGTTATGCTATAACATAGATGTACTTTGAAAATATTATACTAATGGGCTTCCCTGGTGGCGCAGTGCTTGAGAGTCCGCCTGCCGATGCAGGGGACACGGGTTCGTGCCCCTGTCCGGGAAGATCCCACATGCCGTGGAGCAGCTGGGCCCGTGAGCCATGGCCGCTGAGTCTGCGCATCCGGAGTCTGTGCTCCGCGACGGGAGAGGCCACAGCAGTGAGAGGCCCGCGTACCGCAAAAAAAATTAAAAAAAAAAAGAAAATATTATACTAAGAAATCAGACACAAAAGACCACATATTTTATGATTTCTTGTATATGAACTGTCCAGAATAGGCAGATCTATAAAGACAGAAATTAGTAGAGGTTACCAGGGGCTGGGAGGAGGAGGGAATGGGGAGTGACTACTACTGGGTGGGCACAGGGTTTCTTTATGGGGTGATGAAAATGTTCTAAAATTAGACAGTGGTGATGGCTGCACAACTCTGTGAATATACCAAACACCCCTAAAATTTACACTTTAAAAGGGTGAATTTTATCTATATCTCAATAAAGTTATTATTAAAAAGCAGATGCTTTCACTATAAAACGAAACACATACTACACATTATTTATGTTATTTAGTTCATATGTGAAAAACAAATAGACCACAACAGAGCAACAAGCTCCCTTCCACCCCAGATTCTTCAATGAGGCACGACCTGATGACAAGTGACAGGCAGCCTTCCTGGCTGAACATATATAAGCACTTAGGTGACAACTCAATTTGGGATGCTGCACATATGGTAATATGACTTAACCTTTAGGACAGTGTAATTGTACTTATTTCTAAATGACAGTCTATCCATGGTTTCATCTTCACAAAAATTGTTGTAATGTCTTTTTTTTTTTTTTTTTTTTTTTTTTGCGGTCCGCCGGCCTCTCACTGTTGTGGCCTCTCCCGTTGTGGAGCACAGGCTCCGGACGCGCAGGCTCAGCGGCCATGGCTCACGGGCCCAGCCGCTCCGCGGCATGTGGGATCTTCCTGGACCGGGGCACGAACCCGTGTCCCCTGCATCGGCAGGTGGACTCTCAACCACTGCGCCACCAGGGAAGCCCCTGTTGTAATGTCTTTATCTGCAGTGACACTAATGAAAACACAGTGTTGTGTGCCTTTGCATGTTTGCCAATATCAGGCTTCCTTTTGGGGTTCTTGTGTGGGAGTTTGATGGGCTAGCCCTTTTAACAAAGCACCATCAACTGTGTGAGTTGAAACCTTATCCTTTTTGTGACTTTGACAAATGTGACGTGGGCTAATGCAGAGCTGCATTTTTCTCTCCTTCCTTTGTGAATTATACCATCCCAGAGAGTACAATCATTTACACTCTCAGCCTAGTGGATGCTTCCAAAAAAACAAAGCCCTGGCAATGGGTTTCATGAAGTGTTTATTTAGACTTTTCTAAATAAGAAACATGATAGTTTGAATGGAAACAGGCTCCTTTCATAAATGAACTTACTTGGACAGAGCACGTGGATACTCTTGGGGGAACTCTGGTTCTATTAGAAATTTCTTCTTGGCCACGAAGTCTTTAAATACTAGGTATGGCCAGTTAATATTGAATCTTGTAGCTGACACTTGGCCAGAGAAAAGCTAACGTGGTGCCAAAACCTCAACAGTGTATCTCCAAAATGTCTGGGATGAAAAGTGTAAGCGTGGAAAAGTCTTCCAGATTCAAGGGTCACATGCTTTCTTTCCAGCTGTATTATTTTTCTGTTGCTGTCTAACAAAGTACTACACATGTAGTGGCTGAAAACAACAGAAATTTTTTATCTCACATTTTTTGTAGGCCAAGTATCTGGCATGGTATGACTGGATTCCCTGTTCAGTCTCACCAGGCTAAAATTAAGGTGTTTTCATCTGGGCTTGGAGTCTTCTTCCAAACTCACTGGTTATAGGAAAAACTCATTTACTTGTGGTTGCAGGACTCTAGGTACCCATTTCCCTTCTAGCTCTTGGTTGGGGACCACTCTCAGCTGCTAGAAACCATCTGCCGTTCTTTCCCATGGGAGCCCCGTACATGGATGGTTCACACATGGATGCCAGCTTTCTTCTAGGCCAGTGGGAGCTCATCTGTCTGACCTCCTTTTCTGTGACCAGCTGTAGAAGAGCCTTATCTTTTAAAGGGTTCATGTGATTGGATCTGGCCCACCTGGATAATCTCCTTATTTTAACATAACTGGCTATTGGGTAAAACCCATCACACTGGCGGTCCTAGGGATTGTGCAGGGCATGTGCATCACTGAGGTGGGAAATCTTGCAGGCCATTTTAGAATTCCGCCTACAATACCAGGCTTCTCACTGTGAAAAAATGAGATGTTTTCTTTACGCTTAACAGCAAACAAATGCTTTGGGGTGATGCTCAACTGAATGATTGTGTTTGGTGTGTAATAGAGGTCCTAAAAGTTGGGTCCAGGAAAGGGTGGTTAGGTGAAAGATGAGAAAGACACAGCAGCCCTGCTTTAATCACATGTAAACTTAGGTTTAATTCTATCTGCATCTGCCTTTAAGGAATCTGAATCTCTGTGACCTATCTTGAATAAAGATGATCATAGGTACTTGATTATCTTGCCTTTAAAAGGATACACATACATGTTCATGACTGACAGTTGTTGAATTAGATCACCAGGAATTTAGGTAACTGCTTCATTGATGAAAGTTTTATTTGCTTTCCTCCTTTTGTGAACGGTCTTTATGTGTATGTGCTAATACAAAGAATGGAAACGTGTTGAATTCAACCTACATTTCCAAAAATAACACATCAGCTATGAGTTATGAAATCTGCATATAAATATAAGTACTGTATATGTGAGAGGACAAAGACAGTTTCCCCAGGTATCTTTTTGTCAGTCAAACAGGGTGGCTGGTATATTTTGCAGACTTACTAGTGAGTTCACATGATCCCTGCGACTCTTGACTTTCATGATTAGAATTTAAAGTCAGAACAGCTAGGAAGCTGAGGCATTTTCCTGCTAGAAATAAAGAATAGGTGAGTTCAGTGTTGTGCAGTAAAAGGGAAAGGGTTGAGAAAAGGAATAAGAATATGGTTTCTTCCCAGGAGAATTTTAAAACTGTCTCTTGAGAAAAAAACAAATGTAAAAATAAATTATACTAATCTATCCATTAATTCCTTAAATTCAGAGCCCATTAAAACATGACTCAAAGAAAGCTTGGGATGACCTGTTCTGCCCAATTAATTTTTAAGTATTGGAAATAAATTAGTTACAATAAACATACCCTTTCTCATTATTTGAAGCAGTTTGCAATTAGCTTCATAGAAAGATGATTGTACAGAGGGCTTTGAGTATAAAGATCTGCTGGCGTTGACAAAGAACACTGCATACCCCCTCTCGATAAAACTAAATCTCTTTTGTACTATCAGACCAACAACTTCTGAGGGGGAATTCAAACTTTTACCAAGTGGTCTGCTTTTTATAGAACTGATTTAAATATTGAAACACTGCATTTTTCCTTCACAGTATGTGCAACAGAAACTGAAGTTCTTCTGTGAATGTACACATAACATGGTACCAGTTTTTGTTTGCTGTGCTTTCAGCCTGCAAGCAACATAGAAGGAAATGTATTTAATTCTTTTCTCATTCCTTTTAGCCACCAAGGCCCTTGGCTCGCCAAGGTACCCCTTCCTAACCACAACCCCACGTGGACTCATTGTTCCCAGCTCATTAAATGCAGATTTTCTTGATAGAATCTGTTTGTTTGCCTGCCTATCCGGCATGCTAACTATTTTGCATCTGTAGTTTCCAAGGAATTCATTTGCTTACCAGAAAAAAAAAATGATGAAAAAGCATCATCTGCCTATTTCCCATGTTAGTACATTGAGTCATTATGTCATTTCGAAGAGGGACACTATTCTGACTTATGAGCACAGAGGGAAAAAATGGAACATTTTATGTCTTTGTTGGTTCAGTTAAGTGTCCGTTTAGTAGTGACATGAACTAATTGCATAGTTACCATGAAATAACATGTTTTATTTTTCTGTAATAATGTAGTAACTACATAGTAACATCTTAGGAAACAATGGTAATTATACAGTAACGTGATGATAGCGCTGTTTTATTTTTCGCAACAACTATGCAATTAACTGTACAAAACGTACAATACACACCACTTCTCAGCTAATGTGCACACTTGCCCATAAGGGTTTCTTCCTTGGTTTTCTGGCCCCTAATTTCCTCTGTCCCACATCAAGCCCCTTACCCTATTCAAAAGTCTAAACCTAAATCCTTTTCGTAATCTCTCTTCTTCAAACGCAACAAGCTTACTCATCCTTTAGAGTTCTATCATGAAGTTCAGAACTGAAGCATAAAACTGAAATATTGTGTAGGGCTTTATGTCAAGTAACCCAGAAGTCTCTTAGAATGGCAAAAATAGCAAAAGCCCAGAGGATGGCTTCAGGAGACTCGCTGTGGACAAACCACTTATGGTGAAGATCTGAGACCCTCCTGGCAGGTTTCACGCTGAGCTAAGCTAAGTCTGAAAGAAGAGCATATATTTAGCTTCCAGGGTGAAGAGGTGTAGAAAGTGCTGGTTGCACTTTCTCTGCTGGACGGTCCGTGAAATCCCCGCACAGGCTTGGAGAGAAGAGACAAGAAAACTCCTCCAGCAGGCAGAGGGCAGTTGCAAGCCTCTCGAGAAATAGCTTCTCTACAAAAAATGGAATATATCAAAATGGAATTGCTCTAAACACTGCTGAGAGAGAGAGAGGGAGGGAGGGAGGGAGAGGGAGGGGGAGCGAAAGGGAGAGAGAGAGTCTGTTATGGGAACAAAGAAAGATTCACATAGTAAAAGAGACTTAGGTATGCAGTTAAGAAAACAAGTCAGGCAGGAATAAAGAGACACAGAGGCATACAGACAAAGGGGCAGCAAGAGAATGAAAAGGACGGAGAGAGACAGAGTAAGTGGCAAAGAGAGACCCAGAGGAGGCATAGGCAGTGTTGGAGAAAATAAGATAGAGTAATAGAGACAGAGACAAAAAGAGAGACAGAGAGAAAGGGCGTGAGAAGAAGACCAAGAGACGAACAGAGGGATAGAGAGTCCCAAAGTTGGAAGGAGAGTCAGAAGGAGGGAGGGGGAAAGGGGGGAAAAATATAGAGAGAGAGTAATATATTTATATTATACATATATATGCATAAGACCCTTCTGAATTTTGGTCAGCCTTGTTCTAACTATTTTTGGAGTTGTATGAGGGCCAGAGGCAGTGCTTCTGTTCATTATAAAATTGCATTGCATTTTCAACTCCTGGTTTGGTACCAAGAAATGAATCATACAGCGTTAGAGGAGTACTGTCATTTTTCTCCATGGTCTAATTTAAATTCTCTATCAAATACCATTGCAACAGTGACTTTTAACATTTTGCATGATTTAAGCTGTTAATGAGCAAAGAATCAGAGCAGGTTGGGTATTCTCTATAAAGGGAATGGAGTAAAATAAAATCCTGCGCATAAGTCTTGCAGAAGGATTCCAACTCTGATGGGTCTCATCCAAACTGATCAGTTTAAGCGCTCGCTCCTACTTATTGCAAAGGAAATGACATCTTTCAATGAGTGGGATACCTAGATAAAATTTTTGCCTACAGAAGAGAACTAATTGAATGGGGAAGAAATGCCCCAAAGGTAGAGGAGAGCCATGACATCATCTAATTGACATCAAAAGATAAGCATGCTAGTCCAGTGGAATATAGGGTAGGCATAAAAAGCTTCAAATATCTGGGTTCGTTGAAGTAAGTACATTGGATTTTGGTGGCTAGAGGTCTAAATTATAGACTGCAAGTTCCGAATTTTCTGAAATATGTCTTGGATTGTTTGAAGAGGGTGTAGCCATGTGTTTAAAGAGAACATTATAATGGATTAAGAAAGGTATCAAGAACCCAAGTCCCTCAAATTTACCATGTGGTCCTGTGTAAGCTGTTTTGACCTGAGCTGTGCCACCCATAACCCTAGACTCTCTTCATTACTTCACCCAACTTTTCGGTTTGGATATGTGGGTCTGTATTCTAATCTTATTTTCAGTGTGAAATATCATAAAATTGATAGTTGATTCAAAGAGAATTTGAAAAAGAATGGGGACGTGGTTCAAAACCATCCAGCTAGCCCAGATGAACTGAGGCCCCCAAACCTACCTCCCGCTCCATTTGGAATGTGCTGTGCTAGTCACAACCATGTGTAGGAAGCATGGTTGCACCTGACATGGTGTGCTCACAGTGTTGGAGCTTTATCCAGTAGGTTTCACAATAGGTTGGAGCTTTATCAGTGTTATGGGCTATGATCCCCAAATCCATATATTGAAGCCTTAGGCCCCCAGTGTCTCAGAAAATATCTGTATTTGGAGAAAGGCCTTTAAAGAGGTAATTAAATTGAAATGAGGTCATTAGGTGGGCCCTAACCCAATATGACTGGTGTCCTTAAAAGAAGAGGAGGCTAGGACATGGACATATACCGTGTGAAGAGACAGGGAGAAGACAGCCATTCAGAAACCAAGGAGAACAGTCTCAGAAGAAACCAACCCCGCTGACACCTTGATCTAGCCTCTAGAACTGTGAGAAAATAAATGTCTGTTGTATAAACCATCCAGTCTGTGGTACTTTGTTATGGCAGCCCTAGCAAATGAATATAATCAGTTATCACTATCTGTGCCAAGAACCATTTTCAGGGTGCAGGTACTCCTAAACTAATGAGAGCTATACTTTATATCAGTGGTAAGAGTCTTCAGTGTGATATTTGACTATAAATTATATTAACCAATCATCTTAAAAGTGATATTTAGAACAATGGTTTACTCTAAAAATATACTTGGAACCTTCTCAATAGCCCTCAAGTTTTCCTTTACCAACTCATCCTGAAAGCGAGAAGCCCTTCTTTCTAGTCTGCACTAGCTACTTGGGGTAACATCCAAAGGCCCGGGTACCCTCTCTGTCAGCAATGACATCCTCTCTCTCTGTTCTATCCACACGCTCCCTACGTGAGCAGAGAAGTTATCATCCTTCCCCTCTGTCTCTCCTTAAGTGTCCTTTCTCTGTCCCTTTCTCCTAATGACTTTCTTCCTTTGTAGCGTCCTTCTCTGAAAGCTGTGTCTTCTCTCCTGCCTCAGGTGTTGACGTTGTTTGCTGTCCACTTGGCACTCTGCTCGCCCTTCCAGACTTTTGTTGACAATCTCTTCTCTTTTGAAGTTGAAACCAGTCCTTTTCAACACGTGGTCCCCAGAAGTGTTTGTAACTAGTTTTGTCGGCAGTCCATGAGGGGATAGGAGTTTTCAACAGAATGTAAATTAATTACATCACTAAGCCCACTGTTTTGCGTGGCTCTTCAGGCTAATGTGATTCTTTTTCTTTAAATGGTAGTAGTAGCAGTAATGGCACAACTTTCTCAGAGACACAGTGGCTTGATTTACATTCCCACATCTGGGTCTGGAACTTTGAGTAGCACAAGCCTACACTTTGTATTTACCTCCTTTATTCCATAACTTTACTTTTATCTTTGGAGCTCCTGTTTTTGTTGTTGTTGTCGTTGTTTTTCCCTAGTTCTTAAAACTAGGTGCTTCCTTGGTTTCTTCATTTAACTTTGTCCTGTGAGCGTCTTCTCCACTCCCTTGCATCCTTTTCCAACTTTGAGTATTAGTATGCATAACGACGGCTGCCCGTGAAACACTCTGGTCTTCTCACAATTTACACTGGAAGAAATGTTGTGCTGAGACTTTTGCCAGATGTAGCTCTTACCTGCTCTTAAAACATGTAGTAGGTGATCAGATTTTTCTCCTCCTCAGTAATTCAGTTTCACATTTTACTTCCTGGACCTTGATTGAACTTGTCCACTGCTTCCACTAAAATGGTAAGTATATTGTACTATGCTATAATATCCCTTCTCATAATGTTTTAATTTGTTTTAAAAAAAGTGGGAAGAGTGCTTGGGTATCAGTATCTCCAATGGAAAAAAAAACAGAGTTATTTCTGTCTCTTTATCTGAATCCTCGTTATGGAGTTCTTTCTAGAATTCCACGTCCAGTATCCCCACATGGATTAGAAAGAAATATTAATGACTTAGCATACAGGTATTTGAGAAGGAGCATCCTTGGGCTCACACTGCACATGCATCTGTAGTCAAGTGACTAGTTCTTCCTCCCTGGGAATGATCTTTGTAGGGAAATGTTCTCTTA
>NW_006771394.1:833889-858646 GCF_000442215.2 Lipotes vexillifer
TCTGCTCTTGTCTCCTTTCTCCCCAACCATAACCTATAGTGCAGTGAGAACAGAACATCAAGAGGCCCTGCATTTTTTCTTTCCTTCCTTGCCCTCTTTTAGTCTTTGGCAGATCACTTTATCTGGCGTTGTCCCTCTGAAACATCCTGACAGCCCTTGTTCTGCTGCTCCTATAGGTCTCAACTTTCTCCAGGACCTCCGTCATCTGCCACCACTCAATGCCATTGGTTCCAGGGCTTCTCTTCTGCTTTGTAGCGGTTGCTCCTGTAACGTTACCTGCACTTACCCATGCTGCTTCTGTGTAGATTCTTGATTTTATCCTAAACATGCACCTTAAGGTTAGATCACTGGCTTTCCATTGCAGCTCATTCTGTCCTGTTTGCTAGGAGGAAGTATTTTCATAGTTCATATTTATCCTAAGAATAGCATGGATGCTGTGCAAAAATATAGATTTAAGCCTTTGGGATGCAGATTCTCCTTGGATCCAGCCTTTTTGTTGGGGTTGGCCATAGGTAATCACAAAGTCTTCCAATAAATAGAACTGACTGACTGGGTAGAGATTTGTGGAAGGTACTCCTGGCAGTGAATGGGATGGGATTTGTGAAATGAAATCTCTAACCTTACTTCTCAGCCTGAAATAACCTGGATATTTAAAGAGATGCTTAAGGTCAACTTCTTATCGCTCATTCTATTCTAGTTAATGTTTGATAATGTCTCATAAATTTTACAGTACACCAGTGTTGTTAAGGAGAGGTTCTTACCCTGCAGTCTACAGCACTAGCGTGCAGAAATTCAGAACTCGGGCTTTAAAATCAGGCCAAATTGCATTCTAAGTCTTGTTTTACCGCTCGTGAGCTGTGTGGACAAGGGGAAGTTATTCAGCCTCTCTGGGTCTTTGTTTCCCACTCTATCAAATGGGGATAATAATGTCTTCTTTCAGGGCTCTGAGGATCTAAACAATACAAGTAAGCTTAAGTTGCTGCACCTGCTGTTGAAAAAAAGAATGACTTGAGGAATACATTTGGTGTGGTTCAAAAGAAACTCAAGTTATATGGTAGATGCAAAAATCATTTGGGGAAACCTGTGGGAAATGCAGATGCAACCAGTCTTTCTCCAGAATTGCTGTTACTGAGATTCAGTGAACATGCCTGATTGACTCCCTATAAAGAGTAATTTGTTATATATATTAAGATGTTGGGAGCAATGAAAACAATAAGTGATTTAAGATAGGGACCCTAGATTAAAGTTACAATGGCAGCCACTCCTACTTTGCAGGTACTTATTTGTACTTGAGTAGCATGTCATAAGAGCAAGTTCATGTAACTTCCTCCAGAGTGAGTGGCCTAGAGTTTTTAATCTAATGTTCCTCCCCAGCAGGGCTGAAGAGGCCAGGCCAGATGGTGTGCTGATATCTCTGAGGTGTTAGCAGTGTCTAGCATGTGGAAAATGCCCCCAAAATTGTAGCTATGGTTGTTTAGTTCATGTAAGGGCTTCAAGGAGTCCATGAATGCCCTTCTGAAGCTGCCTGCTGATGTTTTTGCATAGTATGCATTTTTATAAGGGTTGAGCCACATATTTACTCCGATTTCTATTAACATATAGAAATCTTTTAGGTTTTGTCTCAAATGTGGAATCAACCCAGAGCCTCTGTTCATCTTTGCAGATGTCCTGGGACTGATATTCAACCCATGAAAATTCACTTCAGTTCCAGAACAAAGAAAGGTCAGACACATGTCTGTGATAAATCACTGTAAAAATCCAGAAATGGGCCTGGAACTGAAGAGCTGTTCAGGGTGATGACATGTTATAACTCGTAGCTTTGGGTCCAGCTAATATGCAACCCCTCTTGGACTCAGGCATCAAGAAATCCATTTAATGTTCTGTGGACTCAATAACTTAATTTCTTTCCTTCATTGATGATCCTTGAAGTTACTCTTTGAGAGCTGCTGGTAATGGCCAGCCATTACGTGGCAAGACACATACCTTTTTTGGTACCCTACAGTATCATACATTCTATCCTTACCTTGGGACATTGTATAATGGCTCCAGGATGTGGAGCCTTCCTTATCTTTGAAACTCAAATTATAGTTCATCTATAGGTTGCCACTCCCACACTGCCAGATGGCCTCATTTCGTCAGAAAAATATGTATCTGGCACTTCCTACTACAATATTATTTCTGAATGGTGATGTTTATTCCTTACAGAGGTTAAACACTTTTTTTTTCTGAAAGTCAGTTAACTTCAGAATGATGTTTTCTCCTCTACTGAGCACAGGCTTTGCCAAACCACCTGACTGGTTGGGGTTTTGAGCAGTGTTTTGTTTTTTTACTCTTATTTTTCTCATCTTTCAGTAGTAATTTTGTGACATGATACAGTTGCTGGCACCTTGGCTAACTATGTTCATGCATTCCTTTACACCTTCTAAAACTGTAAATGTAATCCAAAGCACGGCTGTCTGAGGGAGTCCAGGAAGTGGGATACTGCAAATCAGAGGTGTGGTAGGGGAGATGAGTGTGCACAGCAGATAACTGTACTTGATTAGCTAGATTTAAATCGTGTCGGATGAATTTGCCAGGTGAAAATAAAAATTGTCAGTTCAGTTTAATTTCATGGTGAATCAAACAAGGAAATTAGATTCTGCGACTCTGTCAGTTTGACATCCACAGCAAGTGACAATTAGAGATGATGAGAGAACTTATATTTACTTTGAAACTCTTGATTTTCTGATAGGCATGTAACTTTTATTTACCCTTGCATTGCAAAAAAAAAAAATGTGGCATAACAGTAGCATTAGTAAAGTTTGCTAGAACATTCAGGATATAGGCCGAAGAGGCAGAAAGGGCAGGTGGAGAGGCCAGAGCTCACTTTCACAGCGAGGCATAATCAGATTGAGGGGTGCTCTGGAGAGGGAGAGCCCTCTGTGCTGTTAGGCCAGAGGAGTTTAGAGCTAAAATGCAGATAATAACACAGTGGTCGTACCTCTTGCTTTAGCAGACAAAATTACATTAGAGGAAGTCAATGCTGGAAGGCGAGAAATGAAAGTGACTCTGACTTGCGCTGTGGCAGCCAAGGTCATTTTCATTTCTTCATAAGCCCAAGACCAGGGCATTGAGAAGCTCGGAGGACTCACATTTAAACACAAACCCATCTGCAGACATTCTCCCTCGCCGCTCCTAATACAAGAAAGGGGAATTTCAATCCCAAATTAGGGTTCAAAGAGCACAGAAAATTCAGTCGAACTGAAGCATGAAATGATCACATGGGAAATTGCTTTCTTGATTTGCAGCAAAATTTCATGGCAAGGGGTAGGTCTCAATAGCAGGAGGAAATCATTTCTCACCTGAATCTGCTTCCAAAGGAAGAGTTTCAGGGTTGACTGTCTACCTTTGGATAACCAAGACCCAAGATGACATTGGAGACATAAACAGAACGAGGGGCAAAATCTGGTTTGATTCAAGGAGAGTGATAGAGACTATCACTATTCTCATCTTTAATTTGATGTATATGTAGTTTTTTTTTAAAATTAATTAATTTATTTATTTTTGGCTGTGTTGGGTCTTCATTTCTGTGCGTGGGCTTTCTCTAGTTGTGGCAAAGCGGGGGCCACTCTTCATCGCGGCGCGCGGGCCTCTCACTGTCGTGGCCTCTCTTGTTGAGGAGCACAGGCTCCAGATGCACAGGCTCAGTAGTTGTGGCTCTCAGGCCTAGTTGCTCCGCGGCATGTGGGATCTTCCCAGACCGGGGCTCGAACCCGTGTCCCCTGCATTAGCAGGCAGATTCTCAACCACTGCGCCACCAGGGAAGCCCTGTAGTTATTTTTAAAAGACTGTACATCTTGGGGTTTATATAGGTCACAAGAGAGCCTGGATAAGTTAACTCATACCTTTCTCCAGAACTTCTTATGGACCTGGATATTCTTAAATTTTACTTTCTTAAAGGACTTCTCTCTCTCTGTCTCTCTCTCTCTCTCTGTCTCTCTCTCTCTCTCTCTCTCTCTCTCTCTGTCTCTCTCTCTCTCTCTCTCTCTCTCTCTCTCTGTCTCTCTGTCTGTCTCTGTCTCCTCTCTCTCTCTCTCTCTCGTTGGTTAAGGAAGAAAACAGTTCCTACTCCAACTGAACATTTATTTTCTAACAAAAACAATATGTCAGCATTCTGTACAAATTTCTTACAAGTGCCTTTTCCCACATTAACCCAGGAAAATTTTTAAGGCTATAACCAATACATATTAAGATGATGGTAGAGTAGTCAATGAATAAAGAGTATGAACGAATACTTCTAATATTTTGGAACTGGGAGACCTGCTTGAAAGGTTAACTACGAAAATGAAAGTCCCAAAACAGGAGAATTTGATATTACATGGAGCACATCTTTATAGTTACCGGTGATTTTGAATTTATTTGTTTAATCTAGCATGATCAAAGTTAGGCTGAAAAAAAAAAAGAATCCTGCATAATTTGTTGGTAATGATTTCAACTGCTAAGCAAATAGGACATGTGAAACAGTATCCTAATTATTTGGCAATGTGATAATTCATGGAGGTTGAAGAGTGGAGAAAGGAAAATGAACTAATTATTTCTTATCTATTTCCTACCTTTCTTGATATGAATTTACAACCAGAAATGGGAGCAATGAGCCTTATCTCAGCTATATAAAATTCGCAATAACTTGGTTAATGCTTATACCAGGATGCTAGTAGAAATGGAGTACCCTCATTCTAGTACTTGTTACATATAGATTCCAAAAGCATCTATTTAAAACATTCTTCAGCACTTTAAAAGTGAGGTACAATAATGATAAACTTGAACGAGAAACGAATTAGGAGCATACAGCTCGACAGCCTGACATAAATCCTCCGTTTCTACATCTTGTCTTTTATGGGAGGCTAATTGATGGTTGAGTATATCATCTGAATCATACAAGCAAGATAAATATTTATAAGTGAAAATTTGTGTAATATTTGAGAAATCCAGAAAGGGACTCTCTTACTTGATCTTAATAGTCACCGTATTCCCACTAAACAGCTACGACCTACTCAGGTACAGTGTAAGGTTATTGGTCTCTTCTTCTTTTCTTCTCTTCTTTTTTCTTTCACTTCCTTTCATTTTCTTTTTCTTTTTTTCCAGAGGTTCTTTAGGGCAGTTAAATCTTTAGCAGACCATAACCTGAAGTTCTACTGCATTGATGGCAAATACTTGAAACTGAAATTTAATATATACTTTTTAGTTAATATTTTTGAGGGGTCCCTGAAGGAAAATACAGGCACAAGGCTATATGAGCTGTGCCTTTAAAGGGTTACTCACTATAAAGTGCTAGAGGGCATTTATCTTGGATGCTGTCCTGTCCCACCTTGAATTCCTTTGTGAAGAGCTATTGGCAAAATATGATATAAACCAGATCTCTCTTTATTAAAAAATTTCAAATTATGATTGTGACTTTCCCTAAAATAAATACATTTCGCTGCCATCATATTAATTGTAAATTGGGACATTCCTTAGCTCGACCATAGCAAAATGCCATGGTTCATTACCTGCAGGTACTCCATTCAGTGAGCCACTGGTTACAGGCAGATATTCCAAATGACTTTATAAACACAGGAGCACATACTGTTAAGCAGTGATTAATTCCTACAAGACCATGTGATGCCTTGTAATTCTTTAATGGTGCCAAAGTGATCTATAGCATGAGTGCATACTTTGGCTGGCTCAGCAAATGCCCAAGGGAAGCCTCAGGAACATCTCTTCTTACAGGCATTTTGTGGGGATTTTATTCACCTTGGAAAAGGACCTACAGCTTGCACAGAAAAGATGCTTTAAGAGACGTGCACGTGCAGTTGCTCAGTGGGAAAAAAAGAGGACATTTTTTTCCTCTTAAAGATATAGTATTCTTATATGGTGCTCACTTGATCATTGCACCTAACGAAAGGAAGTGGCACAGCCGCCCTTTCTCTGTTTCTCTGGCACCATGGCTGAGAGAGATGGTAGGCCCTTTCCATATGTTTTGAAATTTTTTATTCATTATACAAAAAACATTCTTCTGAGGATACACATCAGTAGCCAGTTCCATCAACAGCAGAGCATGAACGGAATGCATTTAGAAACCAGTGAGGTTACAACAGCAATCAACGTTTTGCAGAGATGTGCTCCAACTTTAAATGAGAATTCCGGTGACTCTGTAATGTTAGATGGCGTATTTTGATTAAAACATTTCTTTATTGAATTTTTTATGGGCCCATTACTGGAGTCCCTGGGTACATATAAACATATTTCAGGACAATGCAATCCAGCGGAGAAGTGGGACTGAGCCTGGAGTCATAAAGTTGCAAACATTAAACCCAATGGCTAGGGAGTGCACGGTGCCCTAAACATCAGTGACCCAGACTCTCCCTTGGGCCCAAGCCACTCTGTGAGGTAAATTAGGTGCTTAAGGAGGAATATGAATAACTGGGGGTACTGAAGACAGTTAGTTCTGGGAGCATCTTATTTCTAAATATCATTTAACAGTTGAAGCGAGCAAACATATACCTGTGTATATAGAAGAACTGGGCTCTACGGAACTCTGGATTAGAGTTGGACATCCCAGGTTCCAGTTCTGACCTCGACATTTACTCTCTAGTGGATTTTGACAAATCAACTAAAATACCTGAGGTCCAGATAGCTCACTGTAGATGAAGAGATAACAATACCTACTGGGCTTGGGCAGATGCCACAAGGTCTATCAAATGAGGAAGAAAAAAGTATCTGGAAAACCCTCTATAAGCCTGAAAGTGTGTAAGAAAGAGAAATTGTCATTATTTATTTGATGATAAAGACTTCAAAAGAAGCCTTCCAAGGGCTTTCCTGGTGGCGCAGTGGTTGAGAGTCCGCCTGCCGATGCAGGGGACACGGGTTCGTGCCCCGGTCCGGGAAGATCCCACATGCCGCGGAGAGGCTGGGCCCGTGAGCCATGGCCGCTGAGCCTGCGCGTCCGGAGCCTGTTGCTCCACAATGGGAGAGGCCACAGCAGTGAGAGGCCTGCGTACCACAAAAAAAAAAAAAAGCCTTCCAAATCTTTTTTAAAAAGAAAAGTCAAAATCCATGGCTTTGAAACTGTTCCTTTCTAAGCTAAGCCGTTTGTTTAAAGGCCTGGCTGCCCTTTTACCTTACTTGAACCAATTCTGGAAGTGTGAAGTGGGTAGAAATTCCCCCAAAGGTACCCTTGGCTGAACAGTAGTGTGCTTATTGGGTCCAGGAGTCATGGCTCAGTGGCCAGAGCTGAGATTTTTCTTTGTGCTCTTTCTCTAGGCTCTAACTTGAAAAAGTTGCTCACAGTGAGCATCGGTGTAAATTGAAGAGGTTCATGCAGTTCACGTTTTATTGGAGAGGAAATCATAACTTTCATCTTTTTCTGGTTTATTGAGATGATTTACATGGTTTTAAACATGTGGGATGGCACTAAGGGCAAATAATTCATGTGAATTTTGAAGGAATCTCAACTGTCTTACTTGAGAATTTATGTCTTCTCAAAGGTTTTATTTCCTTGTGTGTGTGTGTGTGTCTGTGTCTGTGTGTGCCTGTGCTTTATGGTTCAGATGGAAATAGGTAATTCTGGAACAAGACTACATAAATGATCCAAAGTAATAAGAAATCCTAAAGATAAAATAGATGGTTTGCTCAAGTCATCAACTGTTCAGGAGAATGTACTTAGCTGATATTAACTCTTCAGCATTCAAGGGCAAGATTCTCGTAAATAGTGAAGGGCTAGAAGCCATCTCAGATCATAAAATATTCTTCTAAAATCACCACAGTTTCTAAAGAGGTTGTTAAAGTTAATCTGAATTGATCTTGCTGTGTTTTGTAGCTCTTTATTAAGGTGTGGTAGCTAAGATGTGGAACTTGTATGTATACAGAAGCACACACACATAAACAATTGTATAACATTTTTTTTCTGAACTGACTTCTAATTGGAGGAGGTTATAGTCTACCTGATAAACAATCCCATTGGCACTCGGTCTTTTCCCACTTTGAAGGAGTAAAAAAGGCTATCTTGGGTTGATTTGGAAGATGAAAACTCATGCTCACATATTATTACATATCCTTATTATTGAATCAGCAGATATTTTTAGATGATTATTTCAGTTCACAACCTAAATCATAAAATAATTGAAAAGTTTGATTTCATTGTATACATTGAGCTAAAATGGTTTGTTCATTCTCAGGAAGATTTTTTTCCCTGAGTTTATTAAAGAAGACAAGAAACTTTTAGTTGACACTTACTGTAGTCCTGGGTAGAGAGTAGGCACTCGTATTGAAAATTGAGGGAGATGCTGTTCCAGAGCGGGAGAAGAAAACCTTTATGCAGTTACCAAGATGAGGGATCAGAACTTGGAAATAAGTGGGCTGCAGCATCAACATGGAGATCATCCCACAGGCTCTGGAAACAGCAGGTGATACTTGGTAAGGTGCATGGCAGTCATTCTGAGATCTATCATTAAGACAGAGAAAAGAAAAAGGAAGAAAGAATGAATGAAAGTGAAGCAAAGCGTAGATAGCCAAGTGGGGCGCTGAAGGTACGCGACTTGAAAATCTTTAGGGTATTGAGTGCATGATGAATCTTGGATCTTTAAGTACAGACAGTTATAACGTTAAGGTGCTTGCCAGTTTTAAAATGTTTTCATTTCTGATTTTTACTTCTATTCTTGACTTCTCTCAAATCAGGCAGACAAAAGCTTTTATTTGTGTCAATCAAGCTTTGCCGTAACATGCTGAAATAGCATAAACTTTTCTCAAACTGAAGAATCTGGTGATCTAATTTATTTGGGACACTGGACCACTGCTGTGTTTGGTTGTCTAGGCAATTTGAAAATAAAATTCATAAGCTGTCCTTTGTTAGTTGTGTTAATATGTGGTCAAGATAAATATCTTGAAATCCTTAAATACTGACCAGTCACTCACTGCTACATTAGGTGCTGCAAAGGTATAAGCGCATTTCAAGAAAAGTACCCTTTGTGTTATTTGCTTTGCCCCAAATACTTACAGTCTCTCTGACTCAAATGAGCTTAGAAGACTCGGCCTCTTTAGTATAAGGTCTAGGGGTATAATTGGCCTAGTTTTTGCCTCCTTTTCCATGGGCTCTGTCACTTGTTGGTTGCATGGCATTCTATGGGTACAGTTGTCTCCTCTCATGATGGAGGATTTCCCTGGTCTATTTTACCTTATTTGGCTGCATTAGATGATAGATAGATAGGTAGATAGGTTGGCAGGCAAATAGGTAGGTAGGTAGGTAGCTAACTAGCTAGCTAGCTAGCAGGCAAAAAGGCAGGTAAGTAGGTAGGTAGGTAGCTAACTAGACAGACAGATGGTAGAGTACACTATCATATAGCATATAATATGGTAGAAATAAAGACATGGTTTATCCAGTTCAATTCTATAAACCCCTTTGTTTGCCCCCTAAACCTCCAATCCCAATTAAGTTGACTTATCTATGTGGTTTTAAATACTCTATTGGGTCCTTAATCCAGAAGAGAGCTAATCTTTGTCTGTCAAAATACGGGTTTTTTGGTGGAGAGTGTTCTCAGGGACATTTAGAGCTTTAGAGGTCCTTGATGGTGTCCTAGTGCCTCACGGCCAAATGTCCATCACTTACTCAGTTCAAGCCTACTGGAGGACTCTTCAGTTTTTCTGTCATACGTTTCTTTGTGTCGCTCTAATGACAAATGGACAAATGACCGAGTCCTTGGGAAACATTTTTTAAAACTCCATTTAAAAACTCTAGCATTACACTATTATCCTATAAGATTGTGAGTGAGAGGGTGGGGAGATGTGCTGTCACCAAGTTGTAAAGGTCTTTCATTCTGTCTCCTTTAGAATGTAGTAGTTCAAACAACATTCTGGTATATTAGGTCTAAGAAACAATGATACAGAGAATCATTTGGACTACTTGTAAAGTATCAAATTACTTTCAATGTGTTAGGCTATTTTGCTTTGAAAAACCTTTTTTTGCTATATTATTGTACTTTATTTTTCTTACATGGCAGGGTTCCTTCCAGTACTGAATGTTTTGAAATAACACAAATTGAGGAAAATTTGCACTTTTTTTCTGCAGGAAATGATAGAACAGAAACCCATTTTTTACTAATTGTATCCATCATACAACTTTAAAACTTACACAGAATAGTTTTCTTTAGAATGTCAACGCATGCATATGTATGATTCGTAGTGTTCTTTCGATTTTGGAATGATGAGCTAACAAGCAAAAGAATACACTGAGTCAGCTCCTTTTGACATAGATTTTTTAAAATGTCCTTGTGTAATTCTCTGCCCAGTTTATTAAAACTGAGATTAATTCCCCAAGGAGTGTATAGTTCACTTTCCTCACATCAGTGTTAGGAAAGGATTTAGTCTGACTGGCAGGACCTGTAGAATTTAATTGTACCTGTTTTAAGATTTTGATCTGTATAGTACCACTAACTTCTTAAGAACCAAGGGAACTGCAAGAGAGCCTGAGCTTTAAAATCTTTTTTTTTTTTTCTTTTAAGAATACTCTTTAGGTTTGAGATGGCTCTGTTTGTTCTGGTCTCTTCCCCATAAGAAGGGCGTGCCGGTGCTGATAACCACTGCGAATTCCTTCCTGAAATAGAGTCTTTGAAACTGAAACCACAGAACTCCAGTTGTGTAGGTCATGATTTTTCCCATTTAACCACCTTGACCCAATCGTGTAAATGCAAAGGATATTCTTTATCTACATTTTGGAATATCTCTCAGGCTGTATCCACCTCCTTTTCTCTCTTTATTTCTGTTTCTCAGCCAAAGAAGAGATCTTCTTTGTGTAATTGTACCTGTAATAGCAGTACCTGGTATATAACATCTATCCCGTTACTTTCACATTTTCCCTGAAAGGTGTAGTATAGGTTAGTTTTGCTTTGAGAGAGACCTAAGAAACCAAACTCGCCAAATGGTACACATTAATTATGTCCAGTATTTTGTATGCCAGTTATACCTCAGTAGAGCTGGGGATAAAAAGAAAAACGTAAGACAAAAATGCACATTTGTTTTTCAGAATTTATCATTCCTAATCCATAAATTAAAATGATTTACTTTTTACTTTTACCTGTATTTAAGAAATATATGTTAATCGTTACCTTAGATTACATACTGGCTTTTGGCATTTTGTAAAATTAGTTGATTATATGGTAGCATAATGCTTGAGGATTATTACCCAGAAGTCCTTGATCTATATAGGTTTTGCTTGTATTCAGTTTTCACCAGACACATCTCTGCGAGTAGTCTCTTAAAGATTTTATGTCTGTTCGAAGAGAAATCTTTAACCTAATAAAAATGTGCTTTGGGTAGTGTTCAGATTTGTATTTTAATTCTCATGTTCAGAGAAGTCAAATTAAAAATAAAAATAAGAATAACTTAATTCTACATCTTTAGCCTTTAGGTCCATGATAATTTATTTATACTGTTTCTTCTGAGAAGAAAGAATGTCCACTTGTGACTTGCAGTTTGTGCTGTTTAAGGCTTTTCCTTTCTCCTTGTCATCACTTCAGTTGTCTATTACTCTATAACAAATCACCCCCGAATTTATTGGTTTAAAACACATCTGCTATTCATCTGTCTCCTTGTGGATGACTGGGTGCTTCTTGCTCCTGTTCTCTCATGGGGCTGCAGTCATCTGAACATCTCAGATGGCCGGTCACATGGCTGGTAGAGGTGCTGGGTTCAGCTGATCCTCAGCTAGACCATTCATCAGATCACCTACACATGCTGCTTTTGTGTAGAAATCTATGGAAAGCTATTTACTCTCTGTGGCTACTGCCTTTCTGAGTTCTGATTCTAAGTGGTGGTGATAGATAGGCTTGGGGTCACTATTGGTTATTATGGCCAGCAGTTGGGAAGGAAAGCTAGTTGCTGAGTAGGAGAGCAGTACTCTGGCATCTGTCTACCCTTGTCTTAACCAATGTTGATATCAGAATGTAATGGCCATTGTCTCAGTTCTGCTTCTCAGATCTTGGGCAACTTCACTTTTAGTCGACTGTAAGCTGAAACCATACAGAGTTGGGGATTCTGGGGAATGTTGCTCCCAATGTAAACAAACTGATCAGAGAACAATCCAGCATATTTCAGTCCTTGTCAACTCAGTATCTACCCACAGCTCTTTTCATCATATTTAAGTTTCAAATATAGACAGTAAAGTCATGCTTCTGCCTAATGTTCATCTGTCTTCCTTACAACTGAAAATTTGCTTTCTCTCCAATAGAGGATTTACAAAGTCCCACTACATTTATCTTATTTACGATTGATGTTCATTCCTCCCTAAATGCCGAGCTTTTAGAAATAACCTCCTCCTAAACTTTTCTTCTAGAATTAATAACAATTATGAAGAGTCTGAAATATAGAGGGGAATTATCCATAACCCCACCATTAAAACTACATAGCTTTGTAAATTTGGTGTACTCCTTTTCAATAATTTCCCAGTGTGACATATTATTGTATATCGTGAATTAATAATAGGCATGGAATTCTAATTTACCATTCAGTTTGCTACTAAATTATCACTGTGTTTTCAGGTTGTTACATAGCCTTCATAATAATGGCTACATAATATTCTACTCAGTGATTGTGGCATCAGTTAATTTGCTCCCATTCTACTGATGCATATTTAGATGGCTTATGATTTTTCACACATACAAATAGTCCCATGTAGTCAAATATAATGCGTTCTGAAGCAGGTCTATGGAAGTGAAATGCATGAAATTTGTACAATATACTTACTTACAAGTTACAAGGGGATATCTCGTTCCCCAAAGCTAAAAAATTTGTGAAATCTATAACCATACTTCTTTTAAGATGATATGTTTTCAACAGTTACTCACAGAAAGCTTTTGTTCTTTTATTCGCAGTAGAACACTGTCGACTAGTTTAATTCTCATGAGTGACTGACTGAAGCTAAAAGTTTCCTGATTTCTTCCTTTTTTGCAAATTTATTACATTTGTGAAACCAGTATTTTTTATTTGTATCAGCAATTTAATTTTTATCTTTTCTACTAATTTTTTCATTATTTGTAAAATAAAACATTCAAAAATGTATCAAAATAATTGCACAAACATTGCCGAAGAGAAAAAATGATGGCAACACTGCCAAATACAAATGTTTCCAACAGGGGAACTATAGGTTAAAATGCCCATTCTTTAGCTGATGTACAGATGTAAAAAACTGAAGTAATTTAGTGTTGTTGTATAATGAGTACAGAAGTCTTATAGAAGTTGAGAGTATAAAGAGTTTTGTGTTTTCCTACAGTATGCCAATGACTTTTCATGCTTTTCACCATTCCTGTATTATAGAACTTTTAAAAATAAATAAGTGGACTGAATAGTATGAACATTTTGTGACTCAGTAAATGGGAATACAGTGGGGGCCATATATATTAGATGAACAGAGAAATGTATTGTGGAATATGTGATGTATGAGCTGAGTTCTGGAAAGAAAAGAGTAGAATTAACTATGTAAAGGTGATGGAGATAAGGAATAAATTATAAGGAATAAATTCCAGGCAATTTGGAAGACAGAACCGCATGATAAGGCTGGGTAATTGTTAGTAGCTCAGCGTGGCTGTGGTGAAGGTTGCATATGGCCCAAGAGTGAGCTAGCTGGTAGAAGTATGGGTCAGCAAAGTGGCTAGAAGCAAAACTCATGAAAGGTCTTAGGAACTAAACCAGTGGTTGTTTATCATGAAAGCACTGGCAAGTTCTCCATGGAGGTGTGGGATCTACATAAACAAACTTAACTTCAGAAAGATTTTTTGGCAGCTATGAGCAGTAGAAATTGCAGAAACTAAAGACAGACCAGTTAGGAAAATATTATTGTAACCCAGGAAAGAGAAAATAAAGGGATGAAGGAAGGCAATAGGAATTGATAGACAATATTATAGAGGTTAAATCCACCAGAACTGTGGCATGTGTACTTGGACATGAGGCATGAGCAATGAGTAGGAAGTATCTAAGAAGACTTCCAGACTTTTTCCTTGGGCAGCTGAGTTCACGGCGATGTCATTTCCCTGTGAGACAGAGAATACAGGCAGAGAAGCAGGTTTACTGGTATATATGTTGAGTTCAGTTTCACTCAGAGTTATATACATCTATATGATATCTAAGGAGAAATATTCAGTAGGTAGTTGGAGATATGACTATAGGGATGGTGTTGGAGAAAACTTGGGTAGTGTTGGTAATAAGGAAATTAATCTTAACGTAGAGGACGAAGAGCAGAGGGCCTACGGCATATCCTGGGAAGAATGAAGACATTGTATGGCCAAAGAAGAAACAGAAAACAAAGAAGGCAGAGAAGGAGCATGGGGAAATGTAAAACCCTTTAAGTATTTTATATATACTGTGTGGGAAGTCTTCCTGGTTTTTGAGTCAGATAATCCGTGTTCCTTTGCTGTTTCTAAGCATGTGGCCTTGGTTAGATCACTTCACATCCCTGAATCTTGATTTTCTCCTATGCAAAATGAGGCTATGGTTCTTGTTGCCTGCTTTATAGATTTATATCAGAAAAGCTGATATATGTGCAGATACCTTGGGAATACTCCAAAGCACCATATAAATGTGGAATTTTATTATTTTCTAGACACTGACTTCTCTTGACTGTGTTTGTCCTTTCTTTCCTCCTTTCTACTGACTGAAATGTTAAGGGGGCTTATCATTTCAGCCTCTGCTATTGTATCATCCTTGCATTGACAGAAAAATTACTAAAAGTTTTACAAGACTGCCAAATAGGGCAAGAACTTCTAAGATATAGAACAGAGGACACACCCTACATTTTTAAAGATTCACTGTGATATACACTTAAGATCAGGCTGACACTGGATTAGCACTAAGAAAATCAGTCTTTGGAAATCTGGTTATGTATTTGGTATCACTATGAAAGAAACTGGGGGGAAGTGGGGTTTCTAATTCAAAATGGATGGCTAAGTATAAATATAGTCTTAAAAGTATGCTCCAGTATCAGGGGTGTTTGAAAAGCAAATTTAAACAGTGGAATTTGTCTTAACTACCTGCTTCTACTTTTTCACAGACCTTCCTCCTGTTTTAGTCCTGTCTGCTACATTTTCCCTATTTACCTTCTTTCTGATGACATATTTAAGATCACTTAAACATCAAAATGGAGTAACTAGGGTTCAGGCATCCAAAATGGAGCTGGGTGGTCATTGTGGGTGTGGTTTGAGACACATTCCTGGATCACTGAAAACGCCAATTTTCTCTGAATTGTATCAAACTCAAGGACACCACCAGCCATTTTCAAAACAGTATATGCCAGCAGCTGCCAGCTACAGCCTTGAGTTTCAAAGTCTCCCCCACTGTGAAACTATGCAATCATTTCAGACCCCAACCAATCCTTTCTTAACAAGCACTCTTACTTCTTGCCAGCTCCAATCCTAATTCTTGACAAATAATTTAAGTAACCATGCAGTTTTTTGCCTATATAAATCTCCCGCATTTTGTAGTTGGGCAGAACACAATTCAAATGCTTCTTGAATCTGTGTCTCCAGGGCTGCAGTCCTAACAACCCCCAAACAAATGCTTCTTTATTTCAATCAGGTCTCCGTTTCTGAAATTTGGGTTAACAATTCTAAGGAATTGTTCTGAACCTTGGAGAATATATTATCACATACTAATTCACTTCCAAATATTAAAATATGAATATAGTATTTTTTTTAAACTTCATTTGCATTTATTGTTAGTTTTTTTCTAATCAGTCTACCTTTATAAATGTCCTAAATTATGCTATTTTGTAATTGAGGTATAATTGACCTTCAAGGTTACGTTAGTTTCAGGTGTACAACATAATGATATGATATGTGTATATATTGTGATCACAATAAGTCAACATCTGTCACCATTAACAGAATTTTTTTTTTCTTTTGATGTGAACTTTTTTTTTTTTTTTTTTTTTGTGGTACGCGGGCCTCTCACTGCTGTGGCCTCTCCTGCTGCGGAGCACAGGCTCTGGGCGTGCAGGCTCAGCGGCCATGGCTCACGGGCCCGGCCGCTCCACGGCATGTGGGGTCTTCCCGGACGGGGGCATGAACCCGTGTCCCCTGCATCGGCAGGCGGACTCTCAACCACTGCGCCACCAGGGAAGCCCTGATGTGAACTGTTGATATCTACTCTCTTAGCAACTCTTAAATATGCAATACAGCATTACTACCTATAGTTGCCATTGCTGTAAATTACATCCCCATGACTTATTTTATTACTGGAAGTTTGTATCTTTTCATTCCCTTCATCCACTTGCCCCACTTCCCACCCTCCCACCTCTGGTAACCACCAGTCTGTTCTCTGTATCTATGAGCTCAGTTTTTTGTTTTTTTAGATTCTAAATATACATGAGATCATGTGGTATTTGTTTTTCTCTGTCTGACTTATTTCACTTATTTCACTTAATGACTTCTAGAGCCATCCATGTTGTCACAAACAGCAAGATTTCATTCTTTTTTTTATGACTAATATTCCATCATATGTATATATATAGGTATATTGCATTTTCTTGGACCAGCCATCCACTGTTGGACACTTGTTGTTTCCACAATATGAATATATTATTTCTTAAAGGCAGTATTTCTCAAAGCCTGGATAGTGAACAACCCAGATTTACTGACCCAGATGATTTTGATAGCTCATCCCATTGGAAAAGCTTGCTCTAAAAGTATCTGTCTCTTTTAATAGGAAAGTCAGAAGAATCTGATTTTATTACAAAAGAAATGAATGAAACTGTTACCAACCAGAGTTCTTGGCCTTCCCCAATCAATAGAAATTGACTAGAGGCCAGACAAGAAATTCAGGCAAGGCTTTACTGGGGCCCCTGCTGCAGCGGGTGGCAGCGGGAACAAACCACAGGCTCTCTTGCTCGCTCCCCGAGGAGGGGGCAAGCTTGTTTCTTAATGGGGTGAGGGTAGGGGTGTGTCCAGGGGTCCGGCCAGAGGGGTGGCTTAGGTGTTTTGCCCACCCCTTAGGTGGTGTTGTGTGCAGGGGGCATCCTGCAGTACCCTGCTTTTGCTCGGACACCAGGCTCTTCAAAAGTGGCAGTTGGGTTTTTTTTTGGTTTCTTCATATCTTTTGGGTCCAGAACTTGCCCTGACTTTGCATGCATGCAGTTATTTTTGGTCCCAGACAGTTTCTTTGTACTTTGTTGCTCAAGGAGAGGTGTGTCCAGGTGTAAGCACTGCAGCATTGCAGGGAAGGGTCCCAGGTCCCAGCCTGTCTGAAAACATTATGTGATGGAAATAGTGCTAAGAATGATAAAAAAATAAATAAATAAAACCAAAAAAACTTGTTCATTTCACTGAGATATTTCACTATTTTTCTCACTAACTAGATGTGAAGTGTTCTTAGCCAGGTTAATTTCTTTGAAATTCCATTTGCTCATCTCTAAAACAGATACAATAATTAGAACAAAACCAATGATAAAAAAAAAAAAACTGATACAGAGTAGTTGTGAGCACAGAGAGAGAGACAGAGAAAGTGTTGGTGAAAGTAGTTTTACTTTATTTTAACTAATGATAGAATATCTTGGGGGAGGGCACCATTTAGCACTTTTTATTATTAAACTATATATTTTACTCTAGGACTAAGAAATCCTGATCTGTAATTGGAATGTATAAATGCAAATACAATGTATTAATTACATGTAGCTGAAACTATTTATAGATTTAGGTTTTTATTATGGATATATTTCAAGCAAAATCTTAATATCATATCAGAATTCCTGAGTTGGTGCTCAATAAATATTTATTAAATAAGTGAATGCAGTTGGAATAGGTTTATTTTATATTGTTAGCACAGAGCTATTCCTTTTTATTATGTTTTCTAAAATTTTCTCATAAGAACAGAAAATATGAAAACTTTGTTAACACTTTATTGATGTAGCCTCATGTCGGAGTATTAATATCAGTATGACAGCATATCAATAGTAATATGACTAATGCAGAGAAATTCTGCCTTGAGGTTCATGCACGAATACACTTGAGCTTTACTCTTATGATTTAAAGGGCCATTACCTATCAATTCAATTATAATTTTATCTCAGCGAAATGAGCATATGTCTGTCAATAACATTGTTTATTAATTCTTTTATGTAAACCTATAATATACTTAAGGAGATCAGATCTGTAACTGTTGCACTCCTGAGGGACAGTATTTTTCACTCCGGTGGTTGATGTTTTATTTACATGCTTTCTAAAATAACATATAAGGGCTACAAAATTTGGTTTTGAATTAGGAGTGATTTTCCTGTTTGGTTTATAGTGAGTATTGATTATTAGCTAGTCTCTCAGTTTATACTGGAAATTATCTGCCAATGAATATTAGTATATATTGTAGAATCCTTTTGTTCCCAATTCCCTCCCTCTTTCTCTCCTTCTTGCTTCCTTTCACCCATCCATCCATCCTTCATTTTTGTCATAACTGTCGTACATTGATCATCTTCTACATGCCATGGAATGTATCAGGTGATAGAAGAGACTTAACATCAGTGGCTCTCAACCAAGGGTGATTTGCCTCCCAGGGGACATTTGACGGTATCTGAAGAAATTTTTGCTTGTCACAACTGGGGGAGTGTTAAGGGTATATACGGGGTAGGACTAGGGGTGCTGTTAAACATCCCACATTACAAAGAACAGTACTCCCCGCAACAGAGTTCCAAAATCTCAATAGTGCTGAGGTGGAAAAACTCTGTCTTAAGTAATGGCTAGCTTTACCATACACTCAGTGTTGGCATCTTTTCTACAATGTTCCTGCCAGATGCTTTCTGCCTGATCCCTCAAAACTTCTAATAGGGAAGTGAAGATGACAATTATGCATAATTTCCTTCCATATGTAGAAAGCACTGGAGTCTTTGTGTCACTGCTTGGAGGTTTCTGTTTCTCCCACGGTCATCTTAATCATCTCATGACAAACCATTGTCTTCTGTGTGTGTGATTATTACTGTTTATTAATCACACTACTATGGCAACATTTTGTGTCATAGATTAACACAAACAGGTCATTTTGTATTTCTTTTTGTTAAGGGTGATATTATTAGAGGAGTGAAAGGTCTGGTTTGTACTGTGCAATGTCGTTTGAGAGGCGTTGTGGATAGCGGCCGAGAGCACAAGCTTGGAAACCCATACTCCCTGGTTCTGGTGCTTATTTGCTATGCGAACCTAAGCAAGTGTATTAATTTCTCTGTAAAATGGGGATTTTACATAGGATTGATATAAATATTGAATGAGTTACTACTATATTTCCTCAATACAAAGATGTTATTAATTTATAACGCTCAGCGTTCTTTCATGTACTAATAAGAAAGAAAAAATGCTGCCTGTTAAGTTTTTATATGTCAGCATGTGTAAGGCATATGCCAAATTCAGAGGTTGTTAAAATGTGAAAAAATATACATCTTAGAACCAATGAAATACAGTAAATGTAAAGCTTTTAGAACCCTGCCTGATACTGAGTATGCCCTAACCTCTATTAGCAGTTAAATCAATATATATATATTATAAACTTACAGCTTGAGAACAGACAATACTGTTCAGAAAGTAATCTGGAACTGCAGCGCTACCAATATTCTTTTTCAGGATGAAAATCCTCTTTTGTTAACTAACAATACTTCTATTCATACTTGTTTTATAGGCCATTAACAGCATGAGCAAGAATATTGATTATACTGTAAGGTAAAGAATCCATTGTAAAAAGTGCTGCCAACTAACTGGAAACATTTAATAGGATGAGGAATTTGGGTTTGGGATGTCCTTTATCCACTTCTTGATCTGACCTGGTTCCATGGTCTGTGGCATAGCCTGGTGTATTTTCTTGACTGCCCTGTGTAAGAGTAAGTCACTCTCTTGGGCATTCACACCATTGTCTATGAACATCTGTTTATGTTCCTCTCTTTATACTGGATCTTAGTTTTGCTATGTATGCCTTCTCCATTTTAATATAAACACATAGAGGGCAGCAACCAGGTGTTAATTGTCTCTATATACTTAGTATCTGGCAAAATTTCAGATGCAGACTATGTGTAAATTCATACTGTACAATTTGTTAGCCTCTTTTGTACCATAAGATGTAGAAGGCATAGAAATACCAGGACTAGAAACTAGACTAAGTCAATTGGTGAAATAGTCTTTAAAAAAGACTTATGTGAGTTCAGAGTTAATGTGTCATATTGGAGCGTAGAAAGCATCCGTGTTCAGAAGGAGTAAGACTTTTTTACAATACTGCTATTAGTCCCATATTCTGATAAACTGTTGAGTCTGAGGAAACTTAGCATTTGATCTCTTCATTTGCTCCAATGTGGAGCTAGTTTCTTGTTTGCTCTTTCTCCTTCCCTCCTATGTCTCATGTTATTAATTTATAATGCTTAGCGTTCTTTCCTGTACTAATAAGAAAGAGAAAATGCTGTGAAACTGGAGGACAAAGGCAATGTTAGAGAACTAAAAGTTTTGCCAGAGATGATGAGCAGCTGTGTAAGCCTCCTAGGGTGCACTTGACATGACTGTAAAGTGCACTTACAGTCATGTCTGTGGAATATAAGATTATGTCCTAAGTTGCGAGGCAGGCAAAGAGAGCAGCACAGGTGGAACATAATAGCTAGGACTCTGTTTCCTGATGATCAAGCCCAGAAGGAAGAGACGTGCATTCCAAGAAGAAAATGTTCAACCAAACAAAACCAAGCCAACCTATTCTGGGATTTCAGAAATACAAGAATATACTCTTAAAATAGAGCTTAGGCCATTATGTATACATTTTGATTTCCTTTTACCTGTGACAGGTGAGACTAATGTCCACAGCCGCAAACGTATTATCAGATGTGCTGTTGACTGGATGATTCTTTGCTCACACTGGGTCAAGCGTCAAGGACAGTAGTAACTAGCAGACTGCTAGTTGCCATGTCGAGTATTGAACTCACTGTACTGTCAAACATAATCACCAGTTCAGTGTTTCCCTGTTTATGCCAGTAGCTTTCAAAAACTTGGTCCTTTACCCAGAAGTAGTAGTAAGAAAGCCAAAATACAACAATGATAGAAGAAAAGATTTTCCTATGCTAGTTATTACATTTTCTCGAATTTAGTTATTGAAAAGGGCTAAGGAGTTTTACATCTTAATTTATCTCTCTCTCTCTGAAATGACACTTATTTTGGGACTTCCCTGGTTGCGCAGTGGTTAAGAATCCGCCTGCCAATGCAGGGGACACTGGTTCGAGCCCTGGTCCGGGAAGACCCCACATGCCTCAGAGCAACTAAGCCCGTGTGCCACAACTGCTGAGCCTGTGATCTAGAGCCCGCGAGCCATGACTGCTGAGCCTCCATGCCACAACTACTGAAGCCCGCTCGCCTAGACCCTGTGCTCACAAGAGAAGCCACCGCAATAAGAAGCCCGCTCAACGCAATGAACCGTAGCCCCTGCTCACTGCAACTAGAGAAAGCTCGCGCGCAGCAATGAAGACCCAACGCAGCCAAAAATAAATACATAAATAAAAATTAGTTCCTTGAAATGACATTTATTTTAATGTCTCCCGATCCTGGTTTTTATTTAGGCAGATGGTTGGAACATTAAGATAATATATTAACAACAAATGCACGCCTTTCCCTGGACTTCACAGTGGGGAGGCTACTGTCTCAAGAAATCATTAATGGAATTTAAAGTCTCTCACTTCCAGGTCATATGTGTGAAAAATGCTTCCTTTGTTGTATCCAAAAATCATTGCTATCTAATATGTGTCATCATCATGAACATGGTCCAGATATCACATGGGGTATTAATAAGTTGCAATTATGAAGCAGACAGGAAAAGATTAATTTTTTAAAAAGGTGCCACGTTGAATTATTCTTCTGTTTGATGTTTCAAGTCATCCTTAGACAAAGGCAGTGTAATTTTGACTGAGGTTGACCAAATTCTTTGGAGGTCTATATCATCTTCACACACATTTCTTTTGACACAGGGAAAAATAAATGCTTTGAACAGTAATTAGCTTTCCAACAGGTTAGTTTACTTTTAAGTTTGCCTTACAAGTGCTATTTGTTGCTATATAATAACTGATTGGAAAAGAAATAATTTGAAATACAGGATAACTTGATGCATGGAGTATATTCTTACATTCTAAAAGGTTACTTGCCTAGAAAATATTATCAATAGACGATCTGGGGGGCTTGGGGAGAAATACAGCGTAAAGCCGCTTCTCAAGTTCTTTTTTAAAATTATCTGAAATTGCGTGAGAGAGGACATGTATAGCTGATGTTTTTTTTTTTTTAATTAATTAATTTATTTATTTATTTTTGCGGTACGCGGCCCTCTCACTGCTGTGGCCTCTCCCGTTGCAGAGCACAGGCTCCGGACGCGCAGGCTCAGCGGCCATGGCTCACGGGCCCAGCCGCTCCGCGGCATGTGGGATCTTCCCGGACCGGGACACGAACCCGTGTCCCCTGCATCGGCAGGCGGACTCTCAACCACTGCGCCACCAGGGAAGCCCAAAGCTGATGTTTGATTGTACTGGAGGCATCTTCCTCTGCAGGGCAAAGTTAATTTACTCTCATGGTTTCTTACATATGTATTTAAATTTTTAAAAAATTAAAAAACAATTTTTAAATCAAAATAGATGAAATTTACTTTTATAGTGGGTAGTTCTAGAACTACCCACTACTTTTATAGTGGGTAGTTCTAGAAATTTTAAAATATAGATCTTTATTACCATCGTCAAAATCAGAATACAGACAGTTTGATCACCACCAAAACTTCCAGTTTGCTACCACTTTATAGTAATGCCATCCCCCTATCCCTAATCCCTGGCAACTGCCAATATGTTTTCTGTCACTACAGTTTTGTCTTTTTGCAGATGTTTTATAAATGGAATCACACAGCATGTAATATTTTGTGTAAGGAACGGCACCAAGAAACAGAGGAGAGCTTAAACAAGCTTTATTTTGGGAGCGCTCCCAGGAGAGGTTCACTGGCCCGAGAGAAAGGGGCCAGAGAAGTCGTGCCCGGGCGAGGGTTTGGGCAGAATTTATAGGGGAGGAAGGGAAAGGGGTGTGGTGAATCCGGGAGGGCGCAGGGTATTCCTTATTTGGTGGCCTCTTCGGGTACCGTGGCAATATCCGGTGCTGGTCGCATCAGTCTTGGGACCGTTAGTCCCGCCCCTCGAAAGGCGGGAAGGCTGGGCCGGGTGGAAAGTCCCCAGGTCAGTTCCTGGAACTGGGTGGTCCGGAAAGTTTCGGTCTGATGCAACCTGTGAGTCTGATGGTGTTCCCCTGCCTCGGGCCAGTTGGCCTTATCTTTTGAAAGTGGTGTTGTTCACTCAGCATAATGACTCTGAGATTTACCCAAGTTGTTGTGTGTATCAATAGTTTGTTCCTTTCTATTGCTGAGTAGTTTCCATTGTATAAATGTACCACACATTGTTTATCCATTCAGTTATCAAAGAGCATTCGTGTTATTCTTAATTGTTGGCAATTATGAATAATGCTGCCACAAACATATATGTTTATGTTTAAAATTATATGTGTTTTAAATATATGTCTTAAATTCTCTAGGATACCTAGGAGTGGGATAGCTGGGTCATATGGTAGGTATGTGTTTAATTTATAAGGGAGTCTTTGCCCTTTGCGTTGCTATCATTGCTGTGTATTTGAGTTCCAGTCGCTCTGCTTCATCAGCAGCGCTAGGAATTGTCAGTAGTTTTAATTTTAGTCCTTCTGATGAGGCATAGTAATACAACATCATTGTTTTAATTTGAAGTTTCCTATTGACTAATGATGTTGAACACCCTTAGGTAGGCTTATTTGCCATCTGCATATCTTCTTTGGTGAATTATCTCTTCAAGTCTTTTGCCCAGTTTTTAACTGGGTTGTTTGTTTTCTTACTGTTGAGTTTTGGGTTTGAGGATCCAAATGATTTACAGTTGATTTTCTCCAGTCTGTAGCTTCTCTTTACATTCCTTTAGCAATATTTTTCGGAGAGCAAAGGTTTTTAATTTTGATGAAGGTCAGTTTGTCAGTTTTTTCATTTATGGACCATGCTTTTGTTGTTATATCTAAGAACTATCTGCTTAGTCCTAGATAACAAAGTTTTTCTTCTAAGTGTTTTATAGTTTAACATTTTACATTTAAATATATGATCAATCTTGAGTTAATTTTTGTGGAAGGCAGATTTCTTTTCGTTAGTGCTTGTGTTATATATCTTTTTCCATCCTTTTGCTTTTAACTTAACCTGTATCATTGAATTGAAGTGAGAATTTCACAGAGAGGACTTGGTTCATGCTTTTAGTAATTCTGAGAATGTCTGTTGTTTAATTGGTGCATTTAACAATTTGCATTTAATGTAATTAGTGACATGTTTGGATTTAAGTCTACAATTTAAATACTTTTTTGTTTCTTTTTCCCTTTCTTGTACTTCAGTTTCCCCCTTCCTGCCCTTTCTTGTGATATTTGAATTTTTTTAGTATCTCATTTTAATTTATCAATTCTGTTTTTGTCTGTGTATCTTTGTATAGTTTTTCTTAGTTATGTTAGAGATTACAAAATATATATTTAACCTTTCATATTATACTTAAAATCAGTATTTTCCTTTTTTTTTTTTTTGCGGTACGTGGGCCTCTCACCGCTGTGGCCTCTCCCGTTGTGGAGCAACAGGCTCCGGACGCACAGGCTTAGCGGCCATGGCTCGCGGGCCCAGCCGCTCCGCGACATGTGGGATCTTCCTGGACCGGGGCACAAATCCGTTTCCCCTGCATCGGCAGGAG
>NW_006771394.1:858877-876728 GCF_000442215.2 Lipotes vexillifer
CAGCCCCGGCAGCCGTGGCTCACGGGCCCAGCCGCTCCGCAGCATGTGGGAGCCTCCTGGACCGGGACACGAACCAGCATCCCCTGCATCGACAGGCGCGGACTCTCCCACTGCGCCACCAGGGAAGCCCTTGGCTTTGTTTTTTATTTAAATTGTTCAGTGGATCAAAAATCACTTTGAACTGATTAGCCTAAATTGGCCAGAAAAATATTTTCATTCCTAATTATTGACAAATCTTGCCATCTTAAGATAAATGAGCCAGCTAATAAAAATCACCTCCTTCTCTCCCTAAAATCACTAAATGATAAAATAGATTGGAGAGAAGAGAACAGGGAGAAAGTAGCCTTGCTCAAATCGACAAGAGTTTGGAAAGGGAGGAACAACTTATTTCTAAGGCGGCTGAGCCATTGTCCAAGCTTGGGCTGCTGAAGTGTAAGGCTTGCTCATTCACATGATAATTTCAAATGCCTCCCTCTTGACTTTCTTTGAAATAACAAGCAAAGCAACTTAATGGGTGCTCAGCAGTGTGCAAGTCTTAGTTCAAGAGTGCTAAATAATTAGTATCATTTATAGGAGGAAAACACCGAGATCATAATATTTTTTTTTTTACATTGGCACTAGAGATTGGGAATTATTAGTGGAATAATGGTATGATAAGAGCTCTCATAGTATTTTCCACCATGTCCAATAAATAGGACTGTTTCCTTTAGCGATGTGTGACTCTAAAGTGTGCTTAATTTGGTTGCAACATGGTATGATCAAAGGAGACTTGAAATAGGCTGAAATTTTAGCTCAGTAGTCATTTTGGGACATAATGGCAGCATGAGAATGTCAGCAGGATAAGGTTAGTCAGGTGTTTGTAAGAATAAAACTGCACTGTAGTGAGTACTCTATCTGTGGGATTCCAGCCATCTCTTATGCCCCATTTCTGATCCTTTCAGCTCCAACAGTCTGTGGATCAGCTGCTGCTATGGGTTCTGAGGATCTTCACATGGGTGTAATCTAACACTGTCTAATCTCAAGTCATATAGCTGTCTCACCTCTGCTTCAGGGCTTCCCTGTTTACCACACATGGGTCACTGTAGGGTTCTGAGAGGCAACAAGAGTTAATACCCAGTGTAGCAAAAACTTCCGTGGAAGTTAGTAACAAATTATTTCCCTTTCCCTTTTCCTCATTCTCTGTGCACTCAAAGAATGGTCCTGAGATTTAGTCTATGCATATGTTTTCTCAAAGGAAGGGCTCAGGAAATCAAGCAATCAATTGCATTTATCAGCAGCCACCTGATAGCATGTTTTCTTAATCAACCCCCCCCCCCCCCCCCCCCCCCCCCACCCAGAATGGTCCTGAGATTTAGTCTATGCATATGTTTTCTCAAAGGAAGGGCTCAGGAAATCAAGCAATCAATTGCATTTATCAGCAGCCACCTGATAGCATGTTTTCTTAATCAACCCCCCACCCCCCCCCACCCGCTTCATCCCTGCTTCACTCTCTTTGTGTCTCTCTTCTGCTCCCTGGTACTGCAGTCCCTAATTACACATTAGCACTTAAAGCTATTTCTAATGTTCTATTTTCTGGGGAACATTGGCCAAGACACATAATAAAATTATTACTTAATTAAGAGGCCCATGTGAAGTATAATAAAATATGAGATAAGCATTTCCAGTTGAATATGGATAATAAAAAATTATGTTTAGTTTACGGCAATGAAATTTGTTTGCTTCACTTTTCAAATTTAATTTCCACTTCCTCTTTCCACTGCTGCATGCTCAAGGAGGCTCTGGTTGCCTGCCTTTTAAGCGATGTGTGCTAGGGAATCTGTGCTCAATAAATAGTTGTTAATTACTTTTGAGTTGTTTTAATGGAAACTTCAGCAATACATAATATAGAGGTGAAACTGATTTTTATACCCCCTCAGAATTACATAACAGACTGCAAACTGTTTTATATCTTTGGGTCTTTAAAATAGTTGTGTGAAGTAAGCAGGAAAGCAGGTTTATTTATCTTTTATAGGACTATAATTGGGGTTCAAGGGAGATAAAGAGATTTATCTTAGAGGTCACAGAGGAGATAACTGTCAGAACTAGAGTTTCAGGTTTATCAAAATTTTGTTCTTTCCCATTTGATCTCTTTTACATCAAGAGTTTGCAGTCATTGGGCCTTTCTAGTGAATATTTTGAAGGCATCTGCAGCCAGCATTTCTGACAGTCTGATCTTTCAACTGATGTTAATTGTTCAAAAGTTTTCTAGTTTATATGAGGTAATAGAAAATATATCATATGTAACAATGTGAACTTGAAATGAATGGATCAATTTTATAAAAGAAGCAAGTTGCACTTCCTCTTTATAAATCCTATGTCTTTTTTTGCTCTTAGTTGTTATTATGCTACTGTTATTCTCAGCTATTTTGAACATTTATTTATTTATTTATCGAGATATAGTTGGTGCAGAATATTATGTAAGTTACAGGTGTACAGCATATTGTGATTCACAATTTTTAAAGGTTATATTCCATTCATAGTTATTTTTAAGTATTGGCTATATTCCTTATTTTATACAATACATCTTGTAGCTTATTTATTGTATACATAATAGTTTGTACCTCTTCTTTTAATAAATTTATTTTATTTTATTTATTTTTGGCTGTGTTGCGTCTTCGTTGCTGCTTGCGGGTTTTCTCTAGTTGCAGGTAGTGGGGCTACTCTTTGTTGCTGTGCGTGGGCTTCTCATTGCAGTGGCTTCTCTTGTTGCAGAGCACGGGCTCTAGGCGTGCAGGCTTCAGTAGTTGTGGCACACAGGCTTAGTTGCCCCACGGCATGTGGGATCTTCCCGGACCAGGGCTCAAACCTGTGTCCCCTGCATTGGCAGGCAGATTCTTAACCACTGCACCACCAGGGAAGCCCCCTAGTTTGTACCTCTTAATCTGCTACTCCTACCTTGCCCCTCCTCCATTCCTCTCCCCACTGGTAATCACTAGTTTGTTCTCTATATCTGCGTCCTGTGCCTTTTTATAAATGCTTATTATTCTAAGTGTGTTTTATCTGTTTATTAAAAAAATACATTTTACAAAGCTCTTTGCTTCTCTTCTCCAACCTTTATACATCCTCATTAAAGCTCTCACTGGAACAAACTGTGAGATTGGCTGTTTCTGCAAATAAGAGGAAAGGTTTCTGTTCTGTTTATTGAGCATAGTCCTGTACTGCTATAGGAGAATTTATATCCATAGGTCTAATATATACTGTTGAGATGTGTAAGCATAAATAATCAATATATGAAAATCAAATACATTATATCTAAAGAATATAATAAGCATAAGTTGTTATAAATAACTAATATAATTCTATCTTTACATATCTGGACTATTCTTTGTATTGTAAGAATTAAATAGAATTTTAAAGTACAAAATAATTTAAAAGATTTGTGACAATCAAGCTAAGTTAGATGAAGGGACAGTATTTCTTTACTATAGTATGCATCACATTTTTCTCTTTTTGATAGGTGGTGTCTGTTTCTCACCATGAGATTTGAGGCATCAAATGGGTGATAATTAGCTACTGCTTAGGTATCAACGAATTCTACTTCAGTACTTTCTGTTTGTACAATAAAGAGGAAACCGAAATATTTTTCTCTATATGTCAACATTCTCACTCCTCATACTTCATTAAATCAAGATGATATAAATCCCTGAAGACTGAAGTACAAATTTTAGAGCTGTATTGATTTAACCTTCCCTTTGTAAATATTTCATAGTTCTATAATGTGCAAATGCAATCACACACAGAACAAAGAATTTCACTTTTCTGTTAGTATGCAGGGGAGTAACTGACAGCTTTTATTATGCCATTTAGAAAATAACACACATGAAAATGTGGAAGGATATTTCGTTATTGTCATGGATGTCAAGAATTGATGAAACATTGTTTATCGGAAGAAATTTGTAGAGAATACTTCAAATGAGTCATTTTTCAGATGTAAACCCATTTACCTATTATAACTTAACATTTTTTCTCTTATTATTTTTTCAAGTTATTTATTGCTTCTTTTCATACAAGGGACTTTTTTCTTGTCAGCCTTTTGTCTCTCCCTCATTGACATTGTGAAGAAACACAGGATGTAAAATATGTGATATCTTGGAAACTACTATATCAGCACACTGTGAAGTCATGGGGGTATAAAAATAAATACATTTTATTGAAGGATCCATTAAGGAAGGAGTAACCTTTCTCATCTAAGGGTTGGGAGTAAGGCTGTAAAAATGACAAATATCTTATACCCCTGTTTAATGTTTTCTCTTTTTAAGCTTTTTATAAAAATAAAGCCAGAAGATTTTAGTGAATGCTGATAAAGCAAGACATAACAAAATTCATTTTCTGCTGCCATGTATGTGACATCAAAAAGAGGATGATTATTTGTTATTTTAATTCTTTGCTAAGAAGAAGGCGGAGAAAAATGGATCTTTTGGTGAATAAGAGACTAGTATCATGAGCTATCAGTGTGATCTACTTTCATTAAGCCAAAGTTTGATAATTACACACACACACACACACACACACAAAACAAACACTGTAGGAAAAGAAGATTACATACTTATAAGCTAGCAACTTTGTACTCTGAAACAAAAATTCAATCTACACCAAGGCAAACTGCATTCAGAAATCTAGAAATACAGTGATGAGGTTCACCTGTAAAGAGAGTTTTGGCAAAAAGGGGCCAGGGCCTTTCACTAGAGGGCAAACTTTAATCAGTACAGGTAGACTTCTCAGTATTGACTGTGCTGACTTATAAAATTTTCCCACGAAAACAATAATACAGATATATAAAAGGAAGGCTAATTTTATTTAATTTCTTGGACTTATTCTTTAAGACTGGATGGCTACTTTTTATTACTGTATTGGTGAGGTGTGTTGTGTGTGTGAGCATTCACATATATGTGTAAGTGTGTGATACTGCACCTTGTGATCTTACTTTAAGTTAGTTTTATTTTCTTGGAGAAAGTTTGAGCTTTAACATTTCTGATTTTTTCCTCATAGTGTTTTCTGTATAGATTTCCCATCACACATTCAAGTTAGAGCACAGGGAAAGTAGGTTACTTTTGTCCCTCTCAGCCTGCTCTTTTGTCATTGAATATGTGCATAAGAAATCTTGCTATTTGGGAATCAGAGCCATTTTGTGATGTTAAGCCTACTTTTTCCTAATTATTTTCAATTTGTTTCCTCATACATATTTCGAGATCAAATCCTGGCTATCCTATTGTAATCTGAAATGTGGTCATTTATTTCATTCCGCAAGTATTTATCGATCACTTGCAGTGTGCTAGATATACACCTTCAATGTAAGACCTGCATGTAGAAAGACCTGCATCTTGAGGACAATCTGCTATACTTATCTGCCCCTTTCCTAAGTTTTACAAAGTGTCCAGGCATGATGTAGTCACTTCTTAGAAGATGTAAATTACTTTACTTTGGGGGGATAAAAGTAAACATTTCATTGAAGGATTCACCATAGAGGTAGTAAACGTTCTCATCTAAGAGTTGGGAGGTTTTGTTTTGTTTTGTTTTTGTGTGTTTGTTTTGGTCCATTCCCATGCCCCTCCTCCCTCCCTCCTGGGGCCTCCCCCCCACCCCCCACTTCTCCTTCTGGAAGCCAAGTCCAGGCTGCTCCGCTGGTCAAGCACCCGCTCTCCCCGAGGGCCAGTTCCAGAGGCCAGGGAATGTAAAGGACCTTTCTAGACTCATGCCTGCCCTGTGGCTTTAGGCAAGGGCCTGGGTTGGTTTTCTAGCCACAGCGTCTTTTGGTGGCCCCAGCAGAGCGGAAGCCAGGGCCTCGGGGTAGTGCCTGACTCCAGAAGGCCTAGGCCAGTATGGGGACCGAGTGCTGGGGTGGGGGGACGGACGGGGTGACACCTGAGTGCCCAAAAGACCCTCTGGCTGCTATGAGCCTGGATTAGGCGGGCCTGACTTTAGCACCAATTAAAGGTGAGGAAGCAGGCTCAGAGAAAGGACTAGAATAGTCTGGGGGAGGGACCCCTCACTAAATAAGCTGACTTCCTGGGGGCACTGCCGCTGGCCCCTCTCCATGTCCACCAGGCCAAGTTCTAGGGCGGAGCCCTCCTCCTTCCCCACACCAGCACCCCTAGGTTCACCCTGTAGGACATTAACTGACCTGCAGACTTCTTCATGCTGCCTTCCCACACCCTCTAGTGGATGAGATTTGTTTCAGGCCCTCATTCCTTAGCGAGCACCCAGAGAAGCAGGGCCCAGGTGGCACCACCTTCCCAGAACACTGTCCACAGCCTAGGGTCTCAGGCTTCTGTCGTCCCTTTTGTGGTGGAGGGGGAGACTGGTCTGCCCCAGCCCCGAAGGGCTGCTCCACGGATTGGCCCCCTGGAGGGACTGGCTCCCCAGACAAAGCCCCCTTGGAAAACATGTCCAGGAAGAGAGGGAGACAAAGTAAGCAAAGGGAACGGTGTGCAAACCGCGTCTGTTTGTTTATTTCATTTTTTCAGCACTTGAATGTAAACAAATGCTTACTAGACACACACCTTCTTCACACCAGGCAATTTGTAGTCGTTTGAGAACTGGGAAGAGTGAGCAAAACAGAAAAATGTCCGCAAGGAGCTTACGTTCTCCTGGGGAAAGTAGGCAACGAACAGTAAACATACAAATAAAAAAGTAATTGATATGATATGGTTAGAAGGTTGTAAGCCCTGTGGAAAAAAAAGAAAAATTAGATCATGATAAGTGTGGTCAGGAGTGCTGGTGGGCAGTGGCAGTTTTAAGAGCTGATCATAGGATGATCAGGATAGACCTCCTTGGAAAGGTGAGATCTGAGCTGAGTCTTGAAAGAGGTGAGAGCCAGGCAGATATTTGGGAAAGGACCCTCCAGGCAGGAGAAACATCTAGGGCAAATTGGAAATCACACTAAGGAGGCCAGTGCCATTATGGAGCTACTGAGTGAAGTGAAGGATGAAATCAACTACATAGGGCTATTGACTGACCTGATTTATGGTTGAAAGGAATGGTGTGGCTGTTGTGCTGAGAATAGACCATCAGGGGGACGGTAGAAGCAGGATAGGAGGAAGGAGGCTTGCATAGCCAAGTGGGAAGTGGTGGTGACTCACACTTGGGTGATATCAGGGCAGGTAGTCAGAAGTGATCACGTTCTGGATACTTTGAACATATCCAAAGTTCTAGACAATGGAGTGTGAGAGAAAATGAGAAGCCAAAGATGATGTCACAGCTTTGACCTAAACAGTGGTGACGATAGAATTGCTGTCAAAAGTTAAGAATGCAAAAGGGCAGGTTTGTATGGGGTAGGATGAGGAGTTCAGTTTTAGACAATCAAGTGGAGAAGTAAAGAAATCAGTTGGATGAGTCTAGACTTCCAGAGGAAGGTCTGGGCTAGAGATACCACTTTAAGAGTCATTAACACATAGGAAATATTTAAAGGCAGTCAGGTTAGATGGGATTATTACCAGTGGGAGTGAGTGTTGATGGAGACAAGAAGAGGTGCATGAAATGTTGAATAACCCTAACAGTAGGAGGCTGAGGAGAAGAGACTTCTCTAAAGAAGATGGAGAAGGTGAAGCACATGAAAAATCAAGACAGTGTTTTGTCCTTTAAAACAAATTAAGAAGTGTATCAAGGAGGAAGGAATGACCAACTATGGTAAATGCTTGTTAGGTCAAGGAAGGAGAGGACTGAGAATTAACATTCAGAAAATTGTGGGGAAGGGGTTCAGATTAAAGCCTTTAAGTAAATTCCTTTCCTTCACAAGGAAATACTAGAATATTTCAAGAGGTAATGACTCTATAATCATTAAAAACACATCTTTAGAATCAGATAGACCTGGATCTGAGTCCCAGCTCTGCCCCCATTAGTTTGTAACTTTGGGATAGTAACAACCTTCCTGAATGTCAGTTTCCTCATCTGTGAAAGGTGGTAATATCTACCTCATAAAGTGGTAGGAGGAATTACATATTTAAGTGCTGATCTCTTCCTGACATTGATGAATGCTAATAAATGAGACTTGTTATGATTATTTTAAGTGTAGTTATAATTATCGTTAAGCCTAGTAGTCAGGGCTACCTTAAATGTGGTCCTAACTCACCTATTCAGCCCCATTATTCACTGTGGTCCGATATGGTCTTTCTGGTCCTCTCAAAGTTACTGCTTATCATTCCCAGAACATTCTTTGTGCTCTCTCTTTTCCCTTGTTAGCCCATGTGGTTTCTTCAGGTTAGAATACCTCCCACCCAACTCTGAATATCAGGAGCCTACCCATTCTTCAAACCCTCGATCGGGTCCTTTCTCTTCTGGAGTGCTTCCTTTATCACCCTAGTCAGATGTAGTTTTAATGTCCTCAGAATGCATCTAGCACTAATAACTGCACTATCAATCTGTTTCCCGTACATACTGCATCAAGAAGACGAATCTGCTTACGGAGCTACAGTGTGGGTTCTAAGAGGTTAGGGATTTCCATGCCTCCTCAAAGGCATGACAGCCCCTCGGTGTTGGTCGATGGCTAATGATGATGATGATGCTGTTGCTTCTTTGGAACTGGTTTCATAGCTGGACTCTTAGATCCTTTTACCATAGTGAAGCAAAGAACCCTTGAAAATTTAGAAGCCTTTTAAAGAAGATGTTCAGATGGTCAAAAAATTGCTGTGAGAACTTGAGCAAGTAACTATACTTCTCAAGAAAATAAAAAGGGTGAAGATCTTTAGGACCAAATGAGAAAGTATATATAAAATGTCTAAAAGATGTCCAACACAGAGGAACACTGAAAGTAATAATTTACTATTCTTATTCACTAAAGCACATTTTGTATTAAACTTTGTGTTTCTAAATGTGGGTATTTCAGACTCATATTTAAGTAAAATTCATTAACGTCCTTGTATGTGCTAGATCCTGTGCTAGGTGCTTTCTTAGATGTTACCACATGTAATTCCTAAAACAATCTTATAGCTGGAAAATTTTTTTCTTTTTTAATAGATGAGCAATCTGAGTTTCAGCGTGGTTAGCACCTTGTCTAATGTCACGCACGCATTTAGTGTCTCCAGATTGCAAGTTTAATGTTCTTTCATATGTATTAGCAATAATTATAATATCAATATTTATTAAGCACTGAATCTATATAGGGCATTATACTCAATTACATAGGACACCATTTAATCCTCACTGTGTACCTGTGAGGAAACTGCCAAAGGCTCAGTTGAGATTCAAGGAAGTCAAACCATGTGCCCAGGATCACTCAGGTAGGGGCTGTAGAGTAAGGATTTAAATCCAAATTGGTCTGATTTTGAAGTCGGTGGTTTTCCTGCTCATTACAATATCAATTGTTTTGGAGGCTTATCCCTACCAAATGAGAGTCAGTTTCAGCATGAGAAACACACATATTTTCCCTCAATGTGACAACACTGTAGACTGTTCCTTAAATGTCACTGGCTAGGAAACAGTGGCCTGAGATCTCTCATTTGTTTTTTTTTTTAAATAAATTTATTTATTTTTAGCTGCATTGGGTCTTCGTTGCAGCGCGCAGGCTTCTCATCGCGGTCGCTTCTCTTGTTGTGGAGCATGGGCTCTAGGTGCGCGGGCTTCAGTAGTTGTGGCATGCGAGCTCTAGAGCGTAGGCTCTGTAGTTGTGGCGCACGGGCTTAGTTGCTCCAAGGCATGTGGGATCTTCCTGGACCAGGGCTCGAACCCGTGTCCCGTGCATTGGCAGGCGGATTCTTAACCACTGCGCCACCAGGGAAGCCCCTCTCATTTGGTTTTTAATTGAACTCGTGGAACTCCTGAAATGTCTTCTGCATCTTTGACTCCAAGTGCTTCTTCTCCTTCTTTCCTTCAGTAATTCCCACACATTCTTCAAGCCTTAGAGTAGCTGAAACCTCTTCTGGGAAGCCTTTCCTTCTACTTCCTGTCTCAATAGTGCTGTGTTTCAGAAGTGTTATCATGGTGCTCTGGGCTAATCTCTATCACCCACCGATCACAAGGCTATTTTTCTCTTACCCCCCTCCGCTAAATTAGGTCTTTAAACTTCATAACCACCACAGAGCTTAGAATAGGGAAGATGCTCAAAAAATCTTGTTGTTCTCACTAGTATCTTTTGCTATTTCCCTATAGTCAGTGATTCATTCTTCAGCAAAAACAATTTCTTTTCTCTATTATTAAGACCATGGTTCTGCCCTGCTTCCCACTTTGAAGTGGTTCTCCCCCTCCTGCATGTTGGGAGCAAGAACTTTATTTTGTTTAAGGAGCTTTTACCAGATCATTCTGGATTTTACATATCATGTCTTTGTTCTTAGGCCACTATTACCTCTGTTATTTCCAGGTTTGTCAAGTGACATTTTCTCTGAAACTGAGTTTTGTTCCTTTTTGGTTTTGTCTGAATTTCTGCTTTCATCTTTGAGTGGTCTATACTTTTTAAAAAGTTTTTTTTGATTAGCTAAAGATCATGTCCCAAACAGTCATGAATGAAATATTACATAAATAGAAAATCATAATCGCTAATGCTGTGACACTTCAAATCTCCTCTGACACAGAGGTGTGGTCAGGGGTGTGGTCAGGATGACTTCTGTACTATATACCCCCTAGATTATGGTTTCCTCTTTAGTGACTCTAGCTAGGCTGGCCAAAAGCTAAGATCTGCTCTCAATGAATAGAGAATAACTCTTACTGGTATAGTTTCAATCATCTTCCCATACTCTCTCCTCCCTTGATTAGATGCTATAGAAACTAGGGTTGGAATTAGCTATGGAGGTAGCTACCATGGTGAAGGGCCTAGCAGATACTTGAAGCATGACACATTACTTTAGAGATGACCACCACTTTATTATTACGAGAAGAACATAAGAGGTGCTGTATATAGCATGTTGGCAATTGATCAGGCTGTACTCTCTGTCACATCCAGTTTCAAACCCTATTTCTGCAACTTCTTAGAAGCTATTATCTTGGACAAGTGATTTAACATCCTTGAAGTCCAGTTTTAGTGCAACAGGCACTAAATAAACAGTGATCATACAAATACACATTGTATAGAAGTTTACAAAGCATGTTTATATACAGCAAATTTGTGAGAAAGATGAGGTCTGTGTTCACTACATGCCCTAGGAAACCTAGTCACTTCTGATCTCTCTGTCTCCTCTTTAGAAATTGTGCTTTCCATGGCAAGAGATAGTTTTATATTCATGTTTTTGTCCTAGGGTCTAGTAGAATCCATGGAACATAGTGAACCTTTAGTATTTTTTAAATTGAGCTTCAGAGAGGTTCAGTGGCCTTTTCAAGGTCCCTCAGCAAGAAGGTTGCCAATCAGTATGGGATGCACAAAATTCATCAAGTCCAACGAGCTTTCCACTTTACTTTTCCAGTGGTGGTATGTCTGGTAGTAATATCATGTCCACTGGTGGTCCAGACCTTAAATAAATTGCTCATTTTTTATATATGATTTTAACTAAAAATTTCCATTCTGTTAGCTCTAAGAGTCTTAATTAGATATGAGGTCTTAATATGGGGAGTAAGAAGTAAGGGGAAAGCCATTAAAGGCTGTAGAATCTGCAGGGCCTTTGTAGAGGTGGTTCCTTCTATAGCGTGAAGGCTGCAGTTGCAGTGGCATTTAGCTTCAGGCCTTGGTAGTTCATTTTTCTGGCTCATGGTTAAACATTTCTAAGGCATAATTACTGACTTGGGTACTCTCCATGCATTGGCTGTGACAGGGACAATGTTTGCAAGCCTTTCGTTTATGTGGTTTGAGGTCAGAAGTTCTATAGATCTCATTTTAATGTTTCTTATCTCTAGACAGGTCCTTCCCGTTAATTGGTGTATACTTTCCCTCAGTGAATATCCGTTGAGAAATATAAATGTTAAATGACTCACTTTCATCTGAGGGAATGTTTCCCACATTGTAAAATGAAGCATCATAAATAATGATCAGCAGTGTTTTTGTTTTTTCCTAATAGGTAATCAAAGCCAGACTTTTAGTAATTTGGCATTCTTGAAAACCACTGCATTCCTTGATGAGTCTATTTTACAACTACCCAATTAATGTGAAGGGATTAAAAAGATCTAGAGAGGGGCTTCCCTGGTGGCACAGTGGTTGAGAGTCTGCCTGCAGATGCAGGGGATGCGGGTTCGTGCCCCGGTCTGGGTGGATCCCACATGCCGTGGAGCGGCTGGGCCCGTGAGCCATGGCCGCTGGGCCTGCGCGTCCGGAGCCTGTGCTCCGCGACGGGAGGGGCCACAACAGTGAGAGGCCCGCGTACGGCAAAAGAAAAAACAGCAACAACAGCAACAACAACAACAACAACAACAAAAGATCTAGAGAGAATATTGTGGTTCAAAATGGGAGAAGGTGAAGCATAAATTAGGGTAAAATCTAAATTATATGCAAGGACTCTGAATTACTTGAAAGATACAATATACAAACTATTGTCAGATTGTGGTTTTAGGTCTTACATTTAAATCTTTAATCTACTTGGAGTTTATTTTTGTGTGTGGTGTGTAATCTATTAAAATACCAAATCACCATGTTGTACACATGAAACTAATATAATATTGTACATCAACCATATACTTCAATTAAAAAAATGATTGTATATAACAAGGGGTTTGTGTGCAGCTCAGGGAAGACGGACGAAGAATTCTGAAATTATGGTTTGGTCAAATGATGGCAAACAGGTTTTCACTTGTGGATCAATTCAGAATGAAAAATACTCAGGAGTATTTTTTGGAAAGACCTTAAAGCCGATCCTCTCTTCGTGGGGAAGAGCGCTATGGGTAAGCGGCAGTGTGTATACAGTGAGTACAGGAAGGAGGAATGACAGCATACATTCCTCCTTCCACTTTGCCTTTGTGGACCTGGACAAAGCCTCAGGTTCATTCTGGAGAGACTGTGAATCCATTTCATCACTTTCAGAATTTTTCTAAATATGTTCTGGATATTTCCCCAGCAACTCCCAGATAATTTATCTTAACTCTTCTTTTTCAGATGAAATCTGGGGTAGATATCTGCAGTGTGTTAACTAAGTGTGGGGTAGATTATAGATATTTCAAGTTCTTGGGTTGCTATCTCTTCTAGAACTTGCTGACAACAGGAGCAAGCTTGGGCAGGTTTCTATAGCTCTCTCTTCAAGGGACCCCTTCGACATCTGGTGAAACCATACAGCTGCTTGTGCTGTTTGGGCATCTCCAAGTGAAACACCAAATGCAAATATTACAGGACCATTTATTGGAGTCTCTGTTTTAGGGGATCACTGGCCTTGAGCTACCATAAAGAAATAATAAATTTTTTCTTTAGTAAAATTTCCCTCAGGTCATGTTTAACTATAGTTTAAATCAGGAAGGCCCCAAATGGATCTCTTGTGTTTCACTGCTGTGCTGTGGCTACTCTGTAAAGAGGCTGTTTATCTAATAACTGTGCTTAGTTGCTTCAGGGGAATCTTTCCAAACATAATGACTAAGACTCCAATGCAAAACAAAGCTCTAAAACTCATTTGCTTAGGAGGTTGGCTCCCTATAGGTTAGTAAGTTGTGGACCAAAGCATTGAATTATCACGTGCTTGTGATCAAATGTATGTGCATGTAATTGGAGTTCAGTCAGTGTTTGCATTCTTAACTTCCTTCTGTGACCTATAGTAAATCCCCAAATGTGTTACAAATCAGTCTTCCCTTCTCTCCTTTCCTTCCTTCCTTTCTTCCTTATCCCTTCTCTCTCTCCCTCCTTTCCTCCTTCAATCCTCCCTTCCAGAGTCAGTCAGTTAATCAAGAAACGTATAATAAATATTTATCATTTGGTTTAAAATGGTGACTGAAGAATAGACCTGCCCTCTAAGAACTTACTCCTCAGGTGAGGGACTATTGACTGAATCATGTAAGGAATTTATAAAACATTGGCAACGAATGTGTATTATTTCAAAATTATATGCATAAAGCCTTTTTAAGTAGTCTTCATGTTTTTAGGAAGGCAGCTGTGATCCATTCTTTTCTTCTTGCCTTGTTTTTGCATTTACAGCTAATAACATGAAAAAAAATGAATGCCAGGAAATAAACACTCCCTCCCCGCCCCCCGTATTTTTGTAACAGTTTTCTCCCTATTTGGTTCTTTTGATTCATCAAGTTAATCTCAAAATCATTTTAGTGATCAGTTCCAAATAAAGATCTGTTGGCATGTGACAGACACACTGGACACAGTAGATGAACTGAAACCTGGCTCAGAGGGTAAGAAATTGTGTTGGACACCTCTTCCCTCCTCACTGCAGGTGCATCAGCCTCCTGGTAATTCTGAAGATGAACTCAGCTGAATGTACTAGACAAAGAGATTTTTTTTTTTCCCTTTTCCCAGGATTAAAGTGTTTGGTTTTAACAAGAACTTCAGAATTAATCTTCATGTGCTTCCTTGTCTTTTCTTGCTCCACTGAGCTTTTTAAACATAAATGCCCTGAAGCAGCACACCACTCATCTTAAGCACTGGAGGCTCTGAACATGACTGTCACAGGGTTCTCTGTACCACCAACTGTTAGCAACAAATCGCAGGCCTCTGTCTCTTTCTTGCACTGGATAGGGAAAAACCATCCCCTCCACACTCCCCACCAGCCATGCCTGCCCTGACTCAATCCCCACATCTTGCTTCTCCATCAACAGGACCGTGGGCATTGTGTTCAGGTTGTAACACCTAGTGGTTAACCAGGAGAAGCATGACTTACTCTAATTGCTTGGGAATAAAACAAATAAAAGCGTTCCACAGAACCAGACCCCAGAAGTGGATCTCCTAGCTTTTTGTACCAGGAATGCACAAATCCAACAGAGGTGCTCAGAGCAAAGGATTCCTTCCCACTCTCCACCCTGTAGCAGGAAGCAGTGGTGTTATTTAGTATACAGTCCTGTTTTACAAGGTTCTGGGAAATGAAGAATGACTTTATCACCACCCTTGCCCAACACACAGATGTTAAAGCAAAAAGAAAGTCCAATTAGATACATATATTTTATAAATCAGACAGTAGAGAATAATAGGGCCATTTTGGAAGAGGGACATTTTTGAAGAATTGTCTAATGATAAAATGTGTTATAATGACTCATCTGCATGACAAGAGGCCCTCAGCAGTTCTCCAAGGTGAAATTTGCAAAAAAAAAAAAAAAAAAAAAAAAAAATCTTAAGGTCTGACACTCTTCCTAGTGCTAATAGCATTAGATTGTGCCCCTGAATGCCCTTCCCCCTTAAGGTCTCACTCTTCCTAGTGCTAATAGCATTAGATTGTGCCCCTGAATGCCCTTCCCCCAGTAAGACATCTTTGGCCTGGCATCTAACTTCATAAACTCTAACATCTGGAGCCTAATCTCAATTTTTCCAGTTCTCTGTTCGGTAGGCAGGATTCTAAAAATGCTCCCCCAGATTCCTCACTCTAATTCCTGGAACCTGTGAATATGATGAAAGATCGTTCCTATGATTATGTTATGTTATATGGCACAGCTGACCTGGAGATAGGGCTATTATCCAGGTAGGCTTCATCTAATTATTTAGAATCCCTTTAAGAAGCAGAGATGTTTTTCCAGCTGGTAGGAAAATGAAAGGTCAGAGAGATTTGATGCTCTCTTGTTGATTTGAAGATGGAGGGTACACATGCCAGTGAATACAAGCAGCCTTTAGGGAGCTGAGTGCCTCTACTCCATCCTACACACCCCGCCCCGCACCCAGGATGATGGCCAGCTAGGAAAGGGATACCTAGTCTAACACCCACAAGGAACTGAATTCTGCCAGTATCTTTAACGAGCTTGGAATCAAATATTTTTCCAGAGCCTCCACTTAAGAACCCGTTCTGGTGACACCTTGATGTTGGCCTTGTGAGACTCTGAGGATAGAACCCAGTTGCACCTGCTTGGATTTCCCACCTACAAAACTGTGACCTAATAAATGGATGTTATTTTAAGCTGCTAAATTTGTGGAATTTGTTACCACAGTACATGAATATACCCTACCTTCCTTACTCCTACTCAAGCCTTACTGAAAATATATTGGAGCTGAAAAATAAGAACTTTTAATCCGTGGAAACTTTTATTCCTTTAGGTGCTTGAGTTTGACTGATGATTTTTGGAATTAAAATATGTAAGCCTCTTATTGATGAATACCCGTCATTGTCTTATTAAACATTCAAAGGTACATTCAGTAACTTTTAAGATAGAATAATAGGAGCTCTTGTATGCTGAGTAGAAAAGGAAGCCTATCGCATAAACACAATGTGCTTCTCTTTGTATCTAATAGGAATTGACAGGAATGAGAGAGAATTAAGACTGTTGACCTTAGACTGAAGTGTTAAAAAGAGAACATCACAGCCGTTTACTTATCAACATTAGAGATTATTAACGTGTTTAGAGGAATTTCGTTTTACAATAACACATTTTGCTACATCATTTAATGTTTGATTCACTTGAATTTATCTTTAGGGAAATAGTGATGTATTTAGAATAAATTCTAACTTTACGATATGATAAAATGTCAATGTTTTATGGAAGCACACCCAGTAAAATAGGCTTTATTGGATGGGTACATTTAAGTTCAGCAGTAGAGCAAAGGAATGTGTAATGATCATATAAAGTCTTGATAAGAGTATAAATTTAGATTCTTTTTAAATCTGGGAATGGACTTTAGTGTTTAATTTATAAATGTGAATAATTAGCCTTGTTTATGGATATACACGTATATATAAGTTTCCGTACAAGAACCTGAAAAATGAAACTTGCCTGAGTAATGGATGTTTAGAGGATATGTTCTAATTGAGTTTTCTATTTAACCGTGGCGTTTTATTTTGCTCATGTGATAATTGAAAATCTTTCTCGAGTGTACTGTCTGCTTTCTTGCCTTAATAAGTGTACTATCCTGAAAATGAACATATTTTGAACTCTCATAGGTTCAGAGTTATTATTAACTCAAGAGTTGATGTCAACAACCTGAAGTCATTCATATAAGATATTTGTTTTTAGAGTAAATTCATGTGTATTTATCTGAAAATTTTCATAAAATGCAGAGTAGTAAAGAGTTGTGTGGACTTCGATTTTGGTTCCGTGTAAACGAGGGCATGTGTGAGTGTGTGCATAAATAATTATTGTGTTTACTGTAGAAAACTGTAGAAAAATAGAAACAAAAACTGAAATATAAAAATCATGCATGATCTCACCTCATTGTTTATCTCTTCAGATATGTTCTTTGAGTTCTTTTATTCATGCAATATTAATTAAATGTAATTATATTGAATGTACTATTTTAACTTAATTAAACAGCAATTAATTATATTAAATATATCATTTAATATAATATTGGGTTGGCCAAAATGTTCATTCGTGTTTTTCTGAAAGACCCAAACGAACTTTTTGGCCGACCTCAAATTAAATAAGTATAGAATGCTTATACCAATACCTAAATTTAAAGAAATATTTGCAGTGTGGTCCACATAAGAAGAGATGAAGAGATCAGTCTTTAAGAAAGAGAGGGGTGATGGAAAGGGTAGAGTGTTAGAACTTCAAACATAAATATAGGCTACCTCTTTCTAATGGAAAAGAGGAGTGACACAGAGTAACGGGTAATTTAGGAGGTGTTTATATTAGTCTTGGAATGTCGTCAGAGAGGCAAATATACACACATACTCAGACGCATGTATATCCCCCCTGGACCTAGGTGGGTGGTAGTAAGGAAACACTGGGTTACTGAGAATAAGCCACAGATTCCATCACTGATGAGTAATTGAGGGTGACTCTCTTCTCAACAATGCACAATCTGTTTGAGTCCTTGACATTCAAAGAAACCAGTGTTACTGAACATGGAGGGAAATTTTGTACTGTACTGAGAGATGTCTTCTCTTTCCCTATT
>NW_006771394.1:876748-903814 GCF_000442215.2 Lipotes vexillifer
CTTTCCCTATTGGTTAACTCATACAATTTTAGAACTGGAAGGAATCTTAGAAATATTTTAATACTACCTCACTTAATGAAGGAGGGTAATGAAATCCAGGGAGGTAAATTGACATGCCGAGAATCGTTCAATCTTTTCAGTAATGGTCAAGAACTCTTGTTCCTTAATTTTCAGTCCTCCTTTCTCAACTGTACAGTGAAACCAATTGATAAACATAGAGACCTTCTATGTTCAGAAAGATATTTAAATATAGGTAATAGAAAACATTTATTGCAGTGTCTCTGTCAACAAGGCATTTACATGTATGAATCATTATAAAACAAAACCATATGTCATTAAGCTAATAACCCTGTGAATTAGACTGAGAACAATAACAGATACTATGAAAAAGAAGGTACTGGGCTGGAGTCATTAGAAAATGGTTTTGTTTTGTCTTTTTTTTGAAGAAGTGGTATAGATTTTGGAAATAAATGGAAACATTTTTCAGGGTTTGGAAGAGAACTGCCTTTGGAAATAGTTATCACAATAATTTTGAATTTTCAAAATGCTGTGTTCGTTACTGTTCAAAATTGTGTTGCTAATTTTGTTTTTTTCACGAATTAGAGAGTATAGTCGTCAGTTTAAACTCTAAAGTTTTCATTAGGATTTTTATTTTGCTGCATTTGGCAGATACTTAACATTTAATCTGTCATATATTATTTAAATCTTTATTATTTTTACTTTTTAATAATTCATTGTACTTTGCTTAGTTTATTTTTCTGAAAAGTCTATGGTTCTATTAATATTTTCTTGTATTTTTATTAATTTTTGCTTCACTTATGTTAATACTTTGCTATAAGCACGTAAATATTACTGACATATCTTCGTGGTGGTTTTTACCCACTTCATTAATATCAAATGGCCTTATTTCACTTAATGACTTTTTTCCTTAAATTTCTTTTTATCTGAAATTAATTTGCTCTTTTTCCTTTTGTTTCCCTGCTGATCTTTGCTCAGTCTTTTTCTATCTTTTCAGCTTACATGTATTTTTTCAAGGTATCTCGTAGCTTTTTAAGATTTTTTAGTAATAGCTTTATTGAGATATAACTCACATACCTTACAATTCACTGATCTAAAGTACAAAGTTTAATGGTTTTTAATATATTCACAGAGCTGCACAACCATCACCACAATTTTAGAACAGTTTCATCACCTCAAAACCAAATTCTGTACCTATTAATCATCACCTCCCAGTCACTCTATCTCTCATCCCCAGCCCTAGGCAATCACTAATTTACTTTCTGTCTCTAGATTTGCCTGTTCTGGACATCTCTTATAAATGGAATCATATAAGACATGGCCTTTGTGTCTGGCTTCTTTTCATTTAGCATAATGCTTTCAAGGTTTATACATGTTTCAAGCATCTATTGGGACTTCACTTCTTTTTATGGTGGAATAATATTCCATTGTGTGCATATATCAGATTTCTTTTGTCCATTCGTCACTTGATGGACATTTGGGTTATTTCCACTTTTTACCTATTATGAATAATGGTGCTCTAAACAGTCACATATAAGTTTATGTGTGGATATGTGTTTTCATTTCTCTTGTATATCTGCCTTGGAGTGAGATTATTGGGTCAAATGGTAAATCTATGTTCTTTTTTTTTTTTTTTTTTTTTTTTTTTTTTGAGAAACTTCCAGACTGTTTTCCAAAGTGGATGTACTATTTACTTCCCACCAACAGTGTGTGAGCATTCCAGTTTCTCCATATCCTTCCCAACATGTTATTATCTCTGTTTCATTAGAGCCATACTAGTGGGTGTGAAGTGATATCTCATGGTTTTGATTTGCATTTCCCTCAAGATTAATGATGTTGAACATCTTTTCATGTGCTTGCTGCCCTGTGCTTGTATAGTGTCTTTGGGAATATGTCTGTTGGGTTTTATGAGAGTCATTACTTTTTAAGACAGATGATCAAGTTGTTTACATTCATTGACAAAACCATTATTTGTTTCTTTATCATTTGATGTTTTCTATTTTTTGATATTTTACTATATGAACTTATTTATTTTAACTTTTTCAAATGATCCGATGGTTATGAATACCAGCTTCCACCATTCTGATGGTTCTTTTTAAAATTTGTAAAATCTTTTACTTACATATCTTTCATTATTAAAACAAGATGAAAAATTTTAAATGTCCTCTGAGTTCCACTCAGGCAAAATGAGGCATTTACTAAACTTTTACTTCCACTTTTCACTCCATCCCCAGCTGATGTATATAGAAGTTTGGATAAGAAAGCCAGATTATTGTTATTAGATTATCATATAATGATTTTACAAACATCTTATTTTTAGGATTATTGTGCATTCAGTTCCCATTTTGTATGACTCAGTTCTATTTTTAAATTGGTTTCAATGTGTATTTGAAGTTTTTTAAATTTAATTTTTTCTCCTTTATTATACTATTGTTTGTAGTTTATCACTTGGTCAATTTTTATATAAAATATAAATTTTTTTCAAGAAAGGCATAAATTGCAATATATGAACACAGGGATATCTGTAAAACATCTGTTGCTTTCACACATAAATTAATTACACAGCAATAAAAGTTTGGATTTATCATCTTTTGCTTCAAAGATACTTATTGACATGTCTATATTGATATTTGAGATTGTACCATAAGCTTGATATTAAAATTGTGATTTTTTTCATTTTTACAGTATATTTCTTTTCCTCCCATATGTTTAATGATAGTTTTATTATTCTTATAGTCAGTATTTTCCAGATTATGTTTAAATATAGATTTCTGTCATTTTGACCCTCCTTTTATGACATTTTTCATTCTCCTTTATTTTTAATATTTTAAATTATATTATTGATTTGTTTTTATGTCAAAATTGCTCTTTTTTCCCTTATGCTAAGTATTAAGTTTTAAACTGATTTTCTTGTTATCTTTCATTTCCATCCCATTTAATTTTATTAAATTATATTCAACCAGTATCTACTGAGCATCATATATACAGAGGTGTGCTGAGGATAGATGATAGACACAAGGCTTTCTGTCTTGAAACTCCAGTGTAGTTGACAAAAAATTAGAGTTGGGGTGCCATGTACCCCAAGAGTATTGGATGATTGGATGCCTCCTCCCCAACCCCATTTTTTATGTGGTAAAATACACATAAAATTTACCACCATAACCATTTTTAAGTGTACGATTTAATGGGATTAAGTACACTCATAATGTTGTGCAACCATCACCACCATCCATCTCTATAACTTTTGATCTTGTAAAATGAAAACTGAACTCATTAAACAATTTCTCCCCATTTTCTCCTTCCCCCACCCTCTGGCCCATTCTACTTTCTATCTCTATGATTTTGACTAATACCTCATGCAAGTGGAATTATACAGTGTTTGTCTTTAGGGGACCGACTTATTTCACATAGCATAATGTTCTCAAGGTTCATCCAGTGCTGGAGCATATGTTAAAATTTCCTTCTTCTTTTTTTTTTTTTGAATTTTTAATTTAATTTTATTTACTTTTTTATACAGTAGGTTCTTACTACTCATCAGTTTTATACACATCAGTGTATACATGTCAATCCCAATCGCCCAATTCATCACACCACCATCCCCCCCCCCCCGCAGCTTTCCCCCCTTGGTGTCCATACGTTTGTTCTCTACATCTTTGTCTCAACTTCTGCCCTGCAAACCGGTTCATCTGTACCATTTTTCTGGGTCCCACATACATGCGTTAATATACGATATTTGTTTTTCTCCTTCTGACTTACTTCACTCAGTATGACAGTCTCTATTTACATCCATGTCTCAACACATGACTCAATTTCGTTCCTCTTTATGGCTGAGTAATATTCCGTTGTATATATGTACCGTACCACATCTTCTTTATCCACTTGTCTGTTGATGGACATTTAGGTTGCCTCCATGACCTGGCTATTGTAAATAGTGCTGCAATGAATATTGGGGTGCATGTGTCTTTTTGAGTTATGGTTTTCTCTGGGTATATGCCCAGTATGGGATTGCTGGATCATATGGTAATTCTATTTTTAGTTTTTTAAGGAACCTCCATCCTGTTCTCCATAGTGGCTGTATCAATTTACATTCCCACCAACAGCGCAAGAGGGTTCCCTTTTCTCCATACCCTCTCCAGCATTTGTTGTTTGTAGATTTTCTGATGATGCCCATTCTAACTGGTGTGAGGTGGTACCTCATTGTAGTTTTGATTTGCATTTCTCTAATAATTAGTGATGTTGAGCAGCTTTTCATGTGCTTCTTGGCCATCTGTATGTCTTCTTTGGAGAAATGTCTATTTAGGTCTTCTGCCCATTTTTGGATTGGGTTGTTTGTTTCTTTAATATTGAGCTGCATGAGCTGTTTATATGTTTTGGAGATTAATCCTTTGTCCATTGATTCGTTGGCAAATATTTTCTCCCATTCTGAGGCTTGTCTTTTTGCCTTGTTTATGGTTTCCTTTTCTGTGCAAAAGCTTTGAAGTTTCATTAGGTCCCATTTGTCTATTTTTGTTTTTATTTCCATTACTCTAGAAGGTGGATCAAAAAAGATCTTGCTGTGATTTATGTCAAAGAGTGTTCTTTCTATGTTTTCCTCTAAGAGTTTTATAGTGTCTGGTCTTACTTTTAGGTCTCTAATCCATTTTGAGTTTATTTTTGTTTGGTGTTAGGGAGTGTTCTAATTTCATTCTTTTACGTGTAGCCGTCCAGTTTTCCCAGCACCACTTATTGAAGAGACTGTCTTTTCTCCATTGTATATCCTTGCCTCCTTTGTCATAGATTAGTTGACCGTAGGTGCGTGGGTTTATCTCTGGGCTTTCTGTCTTGTTCCATTGATCTGTGTTTCTGTTTTTGTGCCAGTACCATATTGTCTTGATTACTGTAGCTTTGTAGTATAGTCTGAAGTCAGGGAGTCTGACTTTGTTGTAGAGCTGGTTTGGTGGTTCTGAGTTCTCTTAGCTTTTGCTTGTCTGTAAAGCTTTTGATTTCTCCATGGAATCTGAATGAGATCCTTGCCAGGTAGAGTAATCTTGGCTGTAAGTTCTTCCTTTTCGTCACTTTAAGTGTATCATGCCACTCCCTTCTGGCTTGTAGAGTTTCTGCTGAGAAATCAGCTGTTAACCTTATGGGAGTTCCCTTGTATGTTATTTGTCATTTTTCCCTTGCTGCTTTTAATAATTTTTCTTTGTCTTTACTTTTTGCCAATTTGATTACTATGTGTCTCGGTATATTTCTCCTTGGGTTTATTCTGCATGGGACTCGCTGTGCTTCCTGGACTTGGGTGGCTGTTTCCTTTCCCATGTTAGGGAAGTTTTTGACTATAATCTCTTCAAATATTTTCTCTGGTCCTTTCTCTCTCTCTCCTCCTTTTGGGCCCCTATAATGTGAATATTGTTGCGTTTAATGTTGTCCCAGAGGTCTCTTAGGCTGTCTTCATTTCTTTTCATTCTTTTTTCTTTATCCTGTTCCACAGCAGTGAATTCCACCATTCTGTCTTCCAGGTCCCTTGTCTGTTCTTCTGCCTCAGTTATTCTGCTATTGATTCCTTCTAGTGTAGTTTTCATTTCACTTATTATATTGTTCATCTCTGTTCGTTTGTTTTTTAATTCTTCTAGGTCTTTGTTAAACATTTCTAGCATCTTCTCAATCTTTGCCTCCATTCTTTTTCCGAGGTCCTGGATCATCTTCACTATCATTATTCTGAATTCTTTTTCTGGAAGGTTGCCTATCTGCACTTCATTTAGTTGTTTTTCTGGGGTTTTATCTTGTTCCTTCATCTGGTACCTAGCCCTCTGCCTTTTCATCTTGTCTGTCTTTCTGTGAATGTGGCTGTTGTTCCTCAGGCTGCAGGATTGTAGTTCTTTTGCTTCTGCTGTCTGCCCTCTGGTGGATGAGGCTATCTTAGAGGCTTGTGTAAGTTTCCTGGTGGGAGGTACTCAAAATTTCCTTCTTTTTAAAGGCTAAATAATATTCCATTGTATGTATACACTACATTTTGCTTATCCATTCATCCTGTTGGGTTTCCATGTTTTAGCTATTGTGAATAATGCTGCTGTGACCATGTGTGTACAAATATCTCTTCAAGACTTTGCTTTCAAGTCCTTCGGATATCTTCCCAGAAATGGAATTGCTGCATCTTATAGTAATGCTAGTTTTAATTTTTTGAAGACCCACCATACTGTACAACATGAAAAAATGAAATGACTACAGTTAAGCAGATTAAATTACGTCATTGATGACAGCTTTTCATTTATTCTTGCTATATTTTCTCTTACATTTAAAATAAGGAAAAAATAATCCCCCTAAGAAGGTAAACTGTTTACAGTCTCAGGAAGGCTCTGCTTACCAGATTCATGACTCAACCTGTTAAGGGTTTATCCTCAACATTTTACTACTCCCTTAATGCTCTTTCCTACAGAATCTCATTTGATCTGCCTAATTGCTCCTTCTGTCAGATCTTTGCTTTTGAACAAAGTCAGTCGCTGGGTTCTTCAACACTATTCTCATCCCAGCTCATCTTGATATACCTGAGATTATTTAGTTCTTTGTGCCAAATTGTCCACCTCACTCTGTTCATTACCCACCCGTTGTGTATTGCAATAAGGGTGGCAGAAGCTATAAAGAAAATCCAATGAGAAAAACAAATTCTAAATTTGCTTTGGATGTAAGCTTTTCACAAGAATGACAAAATTAGATAAGTCTGCACAATAATAACAAATGTAACAATAATAACAAATGTGTGTCTTACTCAGATGAACCCTGTGTGGCATTTTCCTTGCACATAGGAGCAATTGCTTTCTCCTGGCACTCAAGTTTGAGCCATCATCAATGAAAACTGATAAAATATTCAGGGGTGCCTGAAATTTTTATTTTTCTTAAGGGAGTTTTGAGATGATGCTCTTGAGTGTATGACTAAAAGTATCCTGTAATAAAAGTACATAAAAATGGGTCAACAAAATGAAAGTTTCAATAAAAATAGTCTCCGTGATGACTTCTAAGGGATGCTTGCCGCTGACCAGGCTTTTATTTCTTCTTTAAATATTAATTGTTGATTTGCTGGTTTGAAAGCTTGGCTTTGAGTACCAATAGGTCTAGAGCTACAAATTTCTGATTATTTTCTTTTTTTGATAGAGAAACTGGATTCCACTACTCCCACGAGGAGTGTTGGGGTTTGTGTGCTCGTTTCACCTGTGTCTAATATGTTGTTACCACACTTGCTGAGTTTCCAGGTCTCATTTTAATACGTCATTGTGCTAGAGATGTTGATGAGGAAATTTGCCCTTGAAAGATAGCAGAGCAATAAAAAGGAAAAAATAAAGAGCAAAGGCAGCACTTTCCATTCTGAATGTCTTTCTTCCTAATCATATCTCAACTCCTCACACATCCCAAGGAGGTAGTTCGATATAATGAAAATTATTAACTTTGGTGTGTAACCATTTTTGATTGTGCCTAAGGACTTAATAAGAACACGATTTTCAGGAAGATTCTTCATGTATACAATTGAGGATAATATCTATCTTGCAAGGATTTTGTGAGAAATAAGTTTGGTAATGCGTATAAAACTGGTACCAGACATTAAAGCATGTGTTTTGGGTGTCCATAAAACCGCTGGATTTGCCTTAGTTTTCCTGCCTTTATAGAGTTCTAACTACTCGGTTAACGTATTTGCTTTTATGTTGCTAGAGGATGTGATCCTTTGAAAGCTGTCTTAAATACTTCTGGAAAATTTTGGAGTGTGTCAGTTATTTATGTATCGCTCCTCAGCGCCAAACCCACTCTTCTTTGTCCTACTTTGTGCTATTGGAGCTGGACTCAACAAACAATATTTATTCTTTGCCAGGGGCTCAGTGTTAGGCTCTGCCAGCGTGGAGCACAAATGGAGGCTGCAGGGCTGGAGGAAGAAAGGAGTGCTCTTTCCTGGCTGTTGCTTTTCCTTTGGCAGTGAGTGGCTCAGTTCATGGCAGGCCCCCTGCAGGTTTCACTGCACAGGTGGGTGAGGAGACCTTACCACAATGCTGACATGTCCTTCAAGGTCTGAATCTCACCCTCATAACCTCTGTGTTCTCCTTGTTCACTTTTCTCCCAGATCCTAGGAGAGGCAGCTGCCTCCTGCAGTTGCTGCTTCTGTTCACCCTCTGTTCACCCCATCGGTTGTTAGCCACATTTTACCATGATTAACCACAGTAGTTAACAGTTCTTTATTCCATGCTCGAATCATTGGTGTAGCTTCTCTGTCCTGACTAGACCTTGATGGGTACATAGAGAATTATTAATATAGCTGACAACATTGATTACATTCAAAATGACTTTTTTATTTAAAAATTTGAGCCGGGTATTTCACTGGGAGCATAAAAATCTCTCCTTTCAAGGAACTCACAGCGTAGTTAATTTGTTTTGTATCATAGAATCATATTGTGGAAATAATACGTGAGATCAGCTTGTTTACTTTTCTAACTTATTTCCAACTTGGTTCTAAAACAATTATCTTTGGTCAGCTTTCAGGCTGGGCTTCAACACGTTCATGAGAGACAGCTGCAGTTTTGCTTTCACAGATGATTAGCCTGTTCTTCCTCATATTAAAATAAAATCCACTGCCTTGTAATTTTCTTTTTTGAAACAAATTCTGCCTTCTGGTATAATTGACTAAACTGATAATTATTTGGTGGGCAACTTCTCTGCACCGAACACCATTCTAGATCCCAGGAACGCACTTGTGAATGAAAATAAGGGTTCTCTGCCCTCATGGAACATGTTCTAGTGTAGAGGCAATGAAAAAATGAGTCAACAAGCAAATAAAGAAGATAATACTGAGAGGGAAAGACCTTAACCAAGTAGTGCATCCAAAGTGCCCGAGGGAAATGGAATACTGCCTTAGAGAAAGTAGTTGTCACATTCCTCTCTTAAGCTGCTGCATAGCACAGGGAGATCAGCTCAGTGCTTTGTGACCACCTAGAGTGGTGGGATAGGGAGGGTGGGAGGGAGGCTCAAGAGGGAGGGGATATGGGGATGTATGAATACATACAGCTGATTCACTTTGTTGTACCGCAGGAACTAACACAACATTGTAAAACAATTATACTCCAATAAAGATGAAAAAATAAATTAAAAAAAAAAAAAAGAACATCATCAGGAATGGTTTGGCCTGCCAGAGATCCAGTGGAAGCCAGCAAATCTGCACAAAAGTAGGCATGAAAGCCGTGGCACAAGATGAGGGTGCAGTGGTTGCAGGGCCAGATATTTTTAGGAATGCAATACAATGGGAAGCCAATGAGGATTTAAGCGGGGAGCATCATCATTTGCTTTGGGAAAAAGTAGCCTTTTTTTTCCCCCATGAATATTTTGTTTCTATTTGTCTACCCTGAACCACTTCCCTACCCTCCCAACTCAGTGTTATTCCTATTCATGTTAAAAATTCTCAGCTCTTTCAACAGTTTTAGCTTTCTTGTATGCTGTGGTTCCCTGGCCCCTATTATTTTGACCATACTCTAGACTCTGTGTATTTGTCCAGATCCCAGAATTAAACACTTTATTTTGCATTTAAATGTGATCTAATCAATGTAGATAAAGGGAGCCTGTCAACTGATTTAGGTGCATATTGAATTTTTAAATTTTTTTTACCAGCAAAACCTGTTATGTTCCTGACTTTTGCTGAGTCAGTGCTTAGTTAATTTGGAATATGGGGAAGCATGATTGTTTTCATGATATTTCATTCTTATGGAATTGAGTTCTTGAATCAGAATACAGGAAGTTTGTATCTTTTTCAGGTTTAAATGTCTTGTTGGTATCATCAAGTCTTTTTATCCTAATTATCTCTCTCTTTAACAGTGTCTAGGTTTGTATAAATTGCCTCTCAGAAATTGCCACAATTAAAAATTAAATGTGAATGATTATGAAATCTCTGAGTGAACTTTACAAATTAGGACTAGAATTCTGGCACTGTCAATGTGACACATATAATTCCATTTTCCAAGAATTCTTCAAAATTCTTTCATGCTTTTTCATATCAGATACTCTAGAAGAAGGAAGGAAGGAGGAAAAGAAAGGCAGAAGGAAAGAAAGAAGGGAAAGAATTCATTTGATTCTGTGGTAAAATGCGTAACCAGTCCTTTTGTTAACTTGGATTTACAGCAGTATACATGTGGAGCCTGGAGCTGAGGAATAGGTTTGAAATCAGTAGAGGAGTCTGTGAGAAATATTTCCTACCTATGCTGAGAAACAGAGTTATGTTTGCATTATAAGACATCTAAAAATAGGATAAGTAAGTGTAGTTGAAAAACATCTGTCAAAAAGTATGCTACGCATGAGACCCAGTTTCTTAAAAAAGTTAGTATTAGAGCCTACCCACTCTAGCAAACAAGTGAGACAGTCTAGGATATCACACTGATGGTGGTTACGGGGACCCCAGATTTTCTACAAGTCTTTGGGATGCAGTGATATTACCAAAGAATGTGGATACATTTGTGCCGAATCATAACATGTAGAATACTGTGTTGGGCTCTATTAGAATTTATTTTCTATTGTATTTGGCTCTAATCTAACCATAGAAATTTTTGGTTACTTTTGAGAACTACTGTTTCCTATCTGAAAGAATAGTTCTTTGTTTTTTGCCGAAGTAACCAGACAAGAAAACAGTTATTCCTGAGGTTTCACTCTCTGTAGAAAGGCAGAGATGGTATGAATACTTTCAAAATGTGAAAGTGAGAAAAAGGCGACTAGTAGCGTTTAGAGTGGAGAGAGTGTTTTAAGTCTGGCTTGGGTGTCTATCCAGTAAATATCCTCACCCTTAATACGTGCTACCAAGACTGTAAGTTTGCTTGGGACAGCAGTGTGCCCATATTAGAAAAAAACTAATTTCGCAGCTGCCTTGCAGCTATGGGTAGTCGTGTGACCCAGCCTTAGTCAGTGAGATGTAAGCAGAAATCAGTTGGATTGGGATTCTGGAAGTGCTATTGCTGTCCTGTTTCAAAATTTTTAAAAAGACAGCTTGAGCTGGCATGCATCATTTCTGTGCCTTCGTCTATTTTTCCCCTAGAATGTGAAGTTGAGACTGAAACACCTTCTTATAATCCTGAGTCAAAAAGTAGGGAGAGGCAAGCCACATAATAAGGACGATGGAGCAGACAGAGAGGTTGTGTGGGCATTTTTGGTCTAAAGAAACTGCTGAGCAGCCTGGGGCCACTATCTCTGGACTTCTTGTTTGGTGAACAAAATTAGACCATATTATTATAGGGGTTTTTTTACATGTAGATGAATGCAATCCTAACTGGTTGAGAAACCTGACCACAAAAATGAATAAATTTGACTTGATGTTTTACAGGAAATCTCTTTTATGAGATTTAGATTAAGCTGAGCCAAGTAAATGTCCAAAATGGCTTGTATGATCAACAAAACCTTCAAATAAATGTCATCAAGTAAAATATATCATGTTTCTATTTCTGTGGATTCCTCACACTAGGCCAAAAGTATTTGTTAAATTTAACTCTCTTCTTAGTGAATATCACGTAGTTCATATCAAGGTGCACAAATAGAACTGTTCTGTGGCTTTTTAAAAAACTTTTCATGCCGGCATACGTGTGTACACACACACACACACACACACACACACACACCACACACACACACACACACACACACACCACACACACACACACACACACACACACTAGGCATCTCCTGCAAACCAAGACCCTGAAACATAGTGTTCTCTTCTCTTTTCCTTCCAAGTACAGTTATGGGCTTTTGGCTGTTTGCCTACCTTTTTAGTGCAAATTACCTTGAAGATGAGAGCCCTTAATCATAATGGATTTAGCCTGCCCTGCTATATAATGCTGACAACTCATGTCTTATTAATGACTATTTCAAGCATCCATTTCTGTATATCTTGTCTAATATGACAGGAAAACATACCAGTAAATCTTTACTCCTCCATTTATCCCAGGTTTTGACAACAGGGGTGTGAGCAAAGACAAAGAGACGTGGAGTTTAAGGAGATGTTGCTGCTGCCCCACAGCTTATACCACAGAGAATCTCCCATCTTGAAATCACAGGTAGCTGTCTATTTTATCATTGCTAGACAGATATACCGATTTTTAAAAAACTGCCAGTGTGGTCAACAGCAGTTAATTCTGCTATATCCATCATGAGTAGAATGATCAAAGTCCATGTTTCATAAGGTCTGACTACAAAGGAAAATCATGTAGACATGGTTCTTATATTAGGGATCTTCCATCATCATGATGGAATATTGTCTGTATAAGCCTTTGAAATTCCATAGAAAACTTTAAAATAATTCTAGTCTGTTACTTTTAGCAAGATTACTAGCAGTGTTTATTGATTCTTAGCAAGATGAATCCCTATAACACCCATGGATATTTCTGTCTAGTACAATAGTGGTGTGTTGACGACTGCTGAAGATTTTTTTTTTTGTCAAGCCAGAAATTTGAGGGATCGACTTCTCCTCTTATCTGTCACCTCTTTCCACCCACCCTTTTATAAACATTTCTTTCTTTTTCTCTGTCTCCCCCTGTCCTCCTCCTCACAGTATTTTGAATTTTAAATTTCACTTCATTCTCATCACTCTTACCTCACTTTAAACCAGCATCATCATTCTCTAACTTATCCTTAGTAGCTTTCTAATTGACCTCCTAGCCTTTATTCTTAATGGTTCTCTAATTTTCTTTTCCATACTCACCACATGCTAATCTTGTTTTTTAATTAATAAACTGTTTCTAGAACAGTTTTAAATTTACAGAACAAATGAGCAGATAATGGAATTCCCATACACCACCTGCTCGCCCAACGCTCACATAGTTTTCACAATTATGAACATCTGGCATTAGTATGTGATACAGTTTTTACAATTAATGAAATAAGAGTGCTTCACTATTATTAACTGAAGTCAATAGTTTATATTAAGTTTCAATCTTTGTGTTATATAGTTCTGTGTGTTTTCACAAATGCATAATGTCGTGTATTCACCATTACAATATTATCCAGAATACTGCCCTAGAAGTTCCCAGTGCTTCAGCTGTTTATCCCCCATCCTCATCCTGAGCCCCTGGCAATTTTATTATCTCTATAGTTTTTCCTTTTCAAGAATGTTATATAGTTGGAATCAGATAGTATATTGCCTTTTGGGACCATCTTCCTTCATTTAGCAATGTATGTTCAAGGTTCCTCAATGTCTTTTAGTGGCTTGATAGTTATTTTAATCACCGAGTAATATTCTATTATATGGATGTTTCAGTTTGTTGATTCATTTTCTCTACTGAAGGACATCTTGGTTGCTCCCAGTTTTTAGTGATTATGAATAAAACTGATATAAATAGGTTTTTGTTTTGAAATCAACTAGGTAAATACCTAGGACTACAATTGTTGGATCATATGGTCAGAATATGCTTAGGTTTGGAAGAAACTGTTACAGAGTCTAAACTAGTACTGCTTGCCGCCGCACAACAGGCCAATAATTGAGAGATGAATTGTTGAGGCAAGGAATAATGACTTTATTCTCTTCGGAAAGCCAGCTAACCAGGAAAATGGTGGGCTCATGCCCCCAAAGAACCATCTTGCCTGAGTTAGAATTCAGGCTCCTTTTATACTAAAAGGGGAGGGAGTAAAGTCAGACACTTCCTGGTTCCCAACAGCCTCTGGAGGGGATGTGTTAATTTCTTCCTCCCTTCAGTCCTTCACAGGTGGGCCTGGTAGGATGTTTCCTGTGAGCTAAACAAAGGTATTTTAGCTTAATGCTCATTACCGGGAAAGTAGGGTTCCCAGAGATGGGCCACTGTGTATAATTCAAGCTTATAGGTAACATCCCTTTAGTGATTAACTTGTAATAGAATACAAAATGTTCTTCCCTATTACAAAACTGCCAAATTTTCTTCCAAAGTAGCTGTATCATTTTGCATTCCCACCAGTAATGAATGAGAGCTCTTATAGCTCCACATCCTTGCAAACATTGGATATTGTCAGTGCTTTGGATTTTAGCCATCTAGTAGGAGTGTAGTGGTATCTTATTGTTGTTTTAATTTGCAATTCCTAATGACACATCATGTCTAGCATCTTTTCATATGCTTATTTGCTATATGTATACCTTTTGGGTATAGGTGTCTATTCAAGTCTTCTGCCCATTTTTGATGGCGTTGTTTGATTTCTTATTGCTGAGTTGTAAGAATTCTTTGTATACTTTGGTTACAAGTCCTTTATCAGATACATATTTTGCAAATATTTTCTTTCATAGAGCAGAAGTTTGTGTTTTAATAAATTCCAACCTTTCCATTTTTTCCTTTCATGGATTGTACTTGTGTGGCTGCATCTAAAAATCTCATTGCCAAAATCAAGGTCACCTAGATTTTTTTTCCTATATTTTCTCCTAGTAGTTGTAGAGTTTACAGTTTTGCACTTTAAATTTAGTTCTATGATCCATTTTGAGTTAATTATGAAGGATGAAATTAGTGAAAGATCGAAGCTCTGTGTTTAGATTTTTTTTTTTTTTAACATACGGGTGTACAGCTCTTCTAGCACCATTTTTTGCCAAGAGTATCTTTTTATCTTTTCTCCACTGAATTGTTTTTGTTCCTTTGGCAAAGATCAGTTGACTCTATGTAGGTGCGTCTATTTTGGGGCTCTTCACTGTGTTACGCTGATCTGTTTATTCTCCCACCAGTGCCACATTGTCTTGATTACTGTAGCATCGTATTAAGTCTTAAAGCTGAAGAGTGTCAGTCCTCTGTGCCCTCCTGCTCCTTTCTTCCTCCTCTTCTTTCTCCTCCTCCTGCTTCTCCTCCTGCAACTTTGCTATAATTGGTTATTAGTTCCTGGAGGTTTTGTTGTTGTCATTGTTGTTGTTAATTCTTTGATACTTTCTAGATAGAGAGTCATGTATCTGTGAACAAAAGCAGTTTTACTTAATCTTTCCTAATCTGTATACCTGTTACTTCATTTTCTTGTCTTATTGTATCAGCTGGGACTGCCATATGATACTGAAGAGGAGTGGTGAAAGAAGACATTACTGCCTTGTTCCTCATGTTAGAGGGAAAGCATCTGTTTCATACCATTAACTAGTGTTCGCTGTAGGTTTTTTGTAAATTTTCTTTATCAAGTTGAGGAAGTTCCCCTCTATTCCTTACTTGTGAAAGTTTTAATCATGAATAGATATTGAATTTTGTCAAATATTTTTCTGCATCTAATGATATGATCATGTCATTTTTCTTCTTTATCCTATTGATCACATTAATTGATTCTCGTATGTTGAACCAGGCTTACATACCTAGAATAAATCCCTCTGGGGGCATGGTGTATAATTATTTTTACACATGATTGGATTCAGTTTGCTAAGATTTTGTTGAGAATTTTTGCATCTGTGTTCCTGAGAAATATTGGCTTATAGTTTTCCTTTCCTGTAACAGCTTTGGTCTTAGGATAGTGCTGGACTTGTAGAATGACTAAGAAATCGTCAATTAATCATCTGGACTCTGGAAGAGAGTGCATAAAATTGGTATTATTCCTTCCTTAAATGTTTGACAGAATTCACCAGTGAACCGATCTGGGTAGTGCTTTCTTTTTAAGAATGTTATCAATTATTGATTCAATTTGTTGAATATATATACACCTATTTAGATTATCTGTTCCTCCTATGAGTTTTGGTCATTTGTGTCTCTCTGAGAATTGGTACATTTCCTGTAAGTTTTCAAATTTGTAGGCATAGAGTTGTTCATCATATGTTATTATAACATTCTAACCGTTTTAATGTCCAGGTTATCAGTAGTGATGACCATTCTTTCATTTCTGATATTAATTATTTCTGTCCTCTCATTTTTCCTTGGATGGTCTGGGTAGAATTTTGTAAACTTTACTGATCTTTTTTAAAAATAGCTTTTGGTTTTGTTTATTTTCTCTATTGAGTTCCTGCTTTCAATTATTGCTTACTGTTGTAAATTATTATTATTATTATTTGCTTGCCTTAGGCTTACGTTGCTCTTTTTTTCCCCCTATTTTCCTAAGGTGGAAGTTTAGATTATTGATTTTAGGTCTTTCTTCTGTAATATATCAGTTTTATAGATTTCCCTCTAAGCACTACGTTTACTGTAGCCCACAAATTTTGATGTTGTATTTTCATTTTTGTTTAATTCAAAACATTTAAAAAGTTTTCTTAAGACTTCCTCTTTGACCTATGTGTTATTAAGAGCAATGTTTTGTAATATCCAAGTATTTTGGAATTTTCCTGCTTTCATTCTATTACTGATTTCTAGTTTAATTCCATTGTAGTCTGAGAGCATGTTTTGTATGATTTCTCTTAAATTTGTTAAGGTGTATTTCATAGTTTTGAATGTGTTCCATCTTTGTTAATATTCCATGTGAGTTTGAGAAGAATGTTTATTCTACTGTTGTTTGATATTGAAGAGATCAATTTGATGGTTGGTGCTGTTCAGATCAACTCTGTTCTCACTTATTTTCTAACTGCTGTATCTGTCAATTACTGATAGAGGGGTGTGGAAATCTCCAGTTATCATAGTGGATTCATCTATTTCTCCTTGAAGTTCTGTCAGTTTTTGCCCTCATGTATTTTGACACTCTATTTTTTTTTTTTTTTTGCCGTGCGCGGGCCTCTCACCGTTGTGACCTCTCCCGTTGTGGAGCACAGGCTCCGGACACGCAGGCTCAGCGGCCATGGCTCACGGGCCCAGCCGCTCCGCGGCACGTGGGATCTTCCCGGACTGGGGCACGAACCCGTGTCTCCTGCATCGGCAGGCGGACTCTAAACTGCTGCGCCACCAGGGAAGCCCGACACTCTATTTTTAAGTGTGTACACGTGAAGAACTATTATGTTGTAGAGAATTGACCTCTTTATAATGTCTCCTTTTACCCCTGTTGATTTTCCATGCTCTGGAGTCTGCTTTGTCTGAATATAGCTATTCTTGATTAATGTTAGCATGGTATATCTTTCTCCATCCCCTTACTTTTAATCCATCTGTGTTTTCATATTTAAAATTATTTTCTTCCAAATACCATTTACTTGAGGATTTTTAAATCCGTTCTGCCAATTTCTATCTTTTTTTAGTTTTCTTGATATAGTTGCATTAATATCTACCATGTTTGCTATCATTTTCAATTCATTGCTCTTGTTCTTTTTTGTTCCCTGTTTTCTGCCTTCCCTGATTTTGATTGAACATTTTATATGATTCTATTTTATCTTCTCTGTTAGCATGTTATTTCTACTTTGAAATATTTTTTTAGTGGCTGCCCTAGAATTTGCAATATACATTTACAACTAATCTAAATCCACTTGCAAATAACACTGTGCTACTTCTTGTGTAGTGTACTTATCTTATAATAGATTATTCCTAATTCCTCCTTCCTCATCCTTATAACATTATTGTCATTCATTTCACTAATCTATATGCTATAATCATCCAATACATTGTTGCTAATTTTGCTTTGAACAAACAGCTATCTGTTAGATTAAAAATAATCACTTTTATTTTACCTTCAGTTATTCCTTTCCTTACACTTTTCCTTCCTTTGTGTAGATCCAGGTTTCAGGCATTTATTGTTTTCCTACTCTCTGAGGATTTTAACATTTTCTTTCAGCGTAGGTCTACTGTTGACAAATTCTCTCGGCCTTTGTTTGGGAAAGTCTATTTCTCCTTTGCATCTAAAGGATAATTTCACTGGATACAGATTTCTAGGTGATGTTTTTTCCTTTTAACACTATTTCACTCTGCTCTCTTCTTGCTCTCATGGCTTCTAACAAGAAGTCCAGTGTAATTCTTCTCCTTGTTCCTCCATAGGTTAAAATTTTATCAAAATTTTTTTCCCACTCCTCTTGCTTTGTTCAACATATTCTCTTTGTCTTTGGTTTTCTGCAGTTTCCACATGACATCTCTAAGTATAGATTTTTGCTATTTATCCTGCTTGGTGTTTTCTGGGCTTTCTGGATTTCTGGTTTGGTGTGTTATTAATTTTAGAGAATTCTCAGCCATCATCAATTCAAATAGTTCTTGTGCTCCTTTCTCTCTCCCCCTTCTCCTATTCCCGTTACATATATGTTACACCTTTTGTAATTATCCCACAGTTCTTGGATATTCCTTTTTTTAAGTCTTTTTTCACTTTGATTTTCATTTTGGGAAGTAACTGTTGTTATCACTTCAATATCACTGATTCTTTCCTTGGCTGTGTCTTGTATGTTGGAACAGTCATTCTTCCTTTCTGTTACAGCATTTTAAATTTCTTGCATTTCCTTTTGATTCTCTCTTAGACCTTCAAATTTTCTACTTATATTGCTCATCTGTTCTTTCATGTTGTCTACACTTTCCATTAAAGTCATTAACATAATTATCATAGTTTTTAAAAATTCCCTGTTTGATATTTCTAAAATCTGTTCTATATCCGAGCTCTGGTTCTGACGTGTGCTTTGTCTCCTCAGACCATTTTTCTTGCCTTGTTACATGGCTTGTAATTTTGTTTTGAAAGCTGGACATGATGTGTCAGGTAATAGGAACTTTAGAGTGAAGAGGTAATAGGCTTTTAGTGTGAAGTTTTGTGTTAATCAGGCCAGAAGCTAGGCTGTGTTTAATATTTCTGTAGATGAACATGACAGAGGATTCAGTTTCCTCTAACTTCCTTGTTTGTTTCCTCCTCTGTTGTGTTTCTCTATGAACTTAAATAGAACCTGTGTCTTGCAAGCCTCTGGATTTTAATCCACTGTCATTATTGATTATATATCTCAGTTTTTAGAGGGCCTCAGTCTCTGGGCTGTAACCTTCAGAAGCACATTTTAGCCCTTTTTTTCTACCTCTCTAGACAAGAAGTCTAGTGTGACCTGGTGATGGATAATTGTGCTTCCCCCAAGTCAGATGAGGCTTTGGTAGAGTAGTTGTTTCTGGAGGACAGGTCTTTGTTATAGAGAACCGCTGAATGTATTTCAGAATGGTAGCTTTTGCCCTCCCCTTCCTCCTGCTTGCAACAGAAGGGAATTTTGTGCATATATTCACTTTAAGGATTTGCTCGGGTTCCTGGAAGTAAAACCCACAAAAGTGGGGAAGTTCCACAAAGACCAAGCCCCCAGAATTTTTTCTTAATTTTGAAAGCATTTGATAAGTTAGGAAACGTATTTGCAACACGTATAATACTGAAATTATTTTATAAAAAACACTAACAAAATAACAGTCGCAAATGAAAATTAGGACAAAAGACATGAATAAGAAATTCACCAAAAAGATGGATATCTCAATGTATTTTCAAAGGTCACTCTTACCCTAATTTTTTGTTGTTGTTGTGGTAAGAGCACTTAACATGAGATCTACCCTCTTGACAGATTTTTAATTGTGCAATATAGTAGTGTTAACTGCAGGCACAAAGCTGTACAGCCAATCTCTAGAATCTGTTCATCTGCATAACAAATTTTATACCCATTGATTAGCAACTTTCCGTTTTCCCATCTCCCTAGAGGCAATAACTGATAGGAGCACTTAAATGATAATTTTGATGAAGGCTGAGTATGGACTAGCTTGAGGGTTAAAAATATCAGAATATACTCCTGGAAGTTCTAACTCTCAGGTTAGTCCATAGTCAGCCTTCAGCAATTCACCAAAATTACATGTAAGTGTTCCTATCAATTACTGTCTTCAGGGGCTTCCGCTCCTGGTTAGTTGATGTTGGCTGTGATTCTCTGTATTCTCTTTTCTCCCCAGATTTTGGGGTAGTGGTTTGCCCTGTGACATCAGTTGCCTAAAGGACCTGAAAAGTCACTGATTTTCAGTTTGTTCAGCATTTTTTGTTGTTGTGAGGATGCGAGTGATGACTTCCAAGCTCTTTACATGTTGGAGCTGAAAGCGGAAGTCCTAATTTGTTTTAATCTAATAATTCTTTCGTGATAGCTTTATTGAGATATAATTCACATACCATACAATTGACCCTTTTGTAGTGTACAATTTCATAGTTTTTCTTATGTATTTACAGACATGTGCCACCATCACTGTAATCAATTTTAGAACATTGTTCATCACCTCAAAAAGAAAGCCCGTTATCCTTTAGCTATCACCCCACTACCACTATCCTCCAAACCTAAACAGCTAATAACATACTTTCTGCCTTTGGAGATTTGCTTACTTTGGACATTTCATATGAATGAAATTATATATGTGGTCTTTTATGACTGTCTTCTTTCACTTAACATTTTTAAGATTCATCCATGTTGTAGCACGTACAGTCCTTCATTCTTTTTATGGATAATAAAATAATAATAGGCAAAAATATGGAATAATATTCCATAATATGGATATGCCACATTTTGTTTATCCATCAGTTGATGGGCATTTGAATTGTCACCATCTTTTGATTACTATGAACTACACTTCTAAAATATTTGCATAGAAGTATACAATTGTGGACATGTGTTTTCAGTTCTCTTAGGTACATACCTAGGAGTGGAATTTCTGGGTCATATGGTAACTCTATATGTAACCTTTTGAGGAATTACCAGAGTGTTATCCTAAATGGCTGTGCCATTTTCCGTGCCTACCAATTCCAATTTCTGCACACCCTCACCAAACTTTAGCTGACATTTTTTTTGTTATAGTCATCATAGTAGGTATGAAGTGATATTTCATTGTGGCTTTCATTTGTATTTCGCTCATTGCTAATGATGTTGAGCATCTTTTCATGTGTGAATTAGCCATTTGCATTGTTTTTGGAAATATCTATTCATAACCTTTGCCCATTTTTAATTGGCTATTTGTCTTTTTATTATTAAGTTGTAATAGCTTTATACATAGTTTAGAGAAAAGTTTCATATAAGCTATATTATTTATAAATATTTTCACCTACTCTGTGGCTTGTCCACAATTCCATTTATAATAGCATTAAGAAAAAGAAAATAATTAGAAATAAATTTAGCAAAACATAAAACATATACTCTGAGAGCTGTGGAACAGGGTTAAAGAATTAAATGGAAAAACATCACATATTCATGGATGGACTTCTTAATAATGTCAAGATGCTAACACTTCCCAAACTGATTTACAGTTTCTGCACAATCCCTATCAGAATCCCAGTTGGCTTTTAATAGACATTGACAGGCTGATTCTAAAAATCATCTAGAATTCCAGGAGACATAGAATAGTCAAAACAGTCTTGCAAAAGAAGAATGCAGTTGGAAGACTCACACTTCATGATTTCAAAACTTACTATAATGAAACAGTAATCAAGGCACTGTGGTACTGGCATAAGGATACACCTATAGATTAGTGAAATAGAATTAAGAGTCCAAACTAACCCTATGTGTCTGTGGTCAGCTGATTATTGGCAAGGGTGCCAAGACCATTCAATGGGGGGAGGATAGTCTTTTCGACAGATGGTGCTGGGACAACTAGATAGCCACATGCAAAAGGATGAAATCGGACACTCACTTCACACCATATACAAAATTGACTCAAAATGGATCAGAGTTCTAAATGTAAGAGATAAATCTCTAGAACTCCTAGTAGAAAACAGGGGTAAATCTTTATGATCTTGGATTTGCCAATGGATTCTTATGTGTGATACCAAAAGCACAAGCAACAAAAGAAAAAAACAGATAAACTGAACTTCATCAAATGTTCCAATCTTTTTGAAAGGAAAATCAGATGTTACTCTCTAGCTTAATATTTTTCAATAGAACTCTATTGCCTTGAGATTAGAGCCCAAACTTCTAAGCATATCATATATGCTTTTTCACTTAAAAATGCAAACTAAAGAATTAAATTTATATTTATGTAAAATAATATCTATCTACATCTCTGTTTACATATTGATATCTTTTTAACTAGCGTGTTTGGGTAGTTATGCAGGCAGGAGTTACATTGTCATTTACTTATATACTTACTTACAGAAATATTTATTACTTACAAAGTTTACTTATACATTCAGTTACAAAAATTCATGTGGCCTCCAACTTATGTAAATAAATATAACAATAGCTGTATAATCATTTTTTTCCCTTACAGTCTTACATTATCCTGCTGGCTCCATTGATCAGACTTTAGTCTCGTAGACTAGATTTTTTTGAGAACTGTGTTTCATGCTCTACGTTCCCCTTTTATAAAGTCCCTGACTCTGGAAATATTTAGTATTTGCCATAGGGAGCTCAAACACAGAAAAGCCGTGAGTGTACTCCTGGGATTATCACTGAAGTAAGCACTCTGAATCCATAAATCTACCTCCCTCTAAGCTAACCCGTACGAGATCAAAGCAATAACAACATGAAAGAGACAAGGAGAAGATGGTTATTTGTGGTTTAATGATGGTTTTGTCATACTGTTACTCATTTCAACAATGCTTGACTAACTTTGTATTCATATTTTTAAAGAATTACTATATATACTGTATTATAATTATTCCTGTGTATAAAAATATACTGCCTTCTTTTTTAGAGCTTGCAGTCTAGTGGAAGAGAAAATCTAGATGACCTTTGGCATGGCACAATTTTTAGTTGCAACACCAAAAACACAGTGCATGAAAGAAATAATGGATAAATTGGACTTCCCCGAGATTAAAAACTTTTACACTGCAAAAGATATTGTCAAGAGAATAAGCGGATAAGCCACAGATTAGGGGAAAGTATTTGTAAAACATGGCTGATAAAAGACTATTATTATCCAGAGTATATAAAGAACTCTTCAGAGTCAACAGTAAGCAAATAACCCCATTTAAAAATGAGCAAGAGATGTGGACACCTCACCAGTGAAGATATAGAGATGGCAAATAAATATATGAAAACATGCTCCCCATCATATGTCATCAGAGAAATGCAAATTAAAAGAACAAGGAGGGGGGGGCTTCCCTGGAGGCGCAGTGGTTGGGGGTCCGCCTGCCGATGTGGGGGGCGCGGGTTCGTGCCCCGGTCCGGGAGGGTCCCGCGTGCCGCGGAACGGCTGGGCCCGTGAGCCATGGCCGCTGAGCCTGCGCGTCCGGAGCCTGTGCTCCGCGGCGGGAGGGGCCGCAGCAGTGAGAGGCCCGCATACCGCAAAACAAACAAATAAACAAACAAAAAACAACAAGGAGATTCTGCTATACCCCTATTAGAATAGCCAAAATCCAGGACACTGGCAATTAAATGCTGGTGAGGATGTCGAGCAACAGGAGCTCTATTCATTGCTAGTGGGAATGTAAACCGGTACAGCCACATTGTAGGACAGTTTGGCAGTTTTTTAATAAAATAAATTATAGTGTTACCATACAGTTCAGCAGTTGTGCTCCTTGGGATTTACCCAAAGAGTTGAAAACTTACATCCGTACAAAAATCTTCACATGGATTTTTATAGCAGCTCCGTTTATACCTGCCAAACCTTGGAAGCAACCAGTGTGTCCTTCAGTAGGTGAATGGGTAAATAAACTAGTACATCCAGATGACAGAATAGTATTCTGTGCTAAAAAGAAATGAGCTTTCAGGCCATGAAGGGACATGGAGGAAACTCGAAGATGTATTGCTAAGTGAAAGAAGCCAATTTGAAGAGTCTACATAGTGTATGATTTCAATTATATGACATTCTGGAAAAGGCAAAATTATGGAGACAGGGAAAAGATCAGTGGTTGCCAGGGATTAGCAGGGGAGAGAGAAATGAACAGGTGAAGCACAGAGGATTTTTAGGGCAGTGAAACCATTCTGTATGATAGTGTAATGGTGGATACATGATACATACCATCATATGTTTGGCATCACCCATAGAATATACAACACGAAGCGTGAACTCTAATGTAAACTATGGACTTTGGGTGATAATAATGTTCCAGTGTAAGTTCATCAGTTATAACAAATGTACCACTCTTGTGAAGGATCTTGATAGTGGGAGAGGCTGTGCATTTGCATGGGTCGGAAGTATATGGGAACTCTCTGTATTAACTGCTCAGTTTTGCTGTAAACCTAAAACTTCTCTAAAAATGTTAAGTCTATTTAAAAGAACAAAACTACATTATGGTGGAATGTAGGCTTTGACTTTAATTAGCAGATCTAGAAAAGATGTGTTTTCTGGGTTTGCTGCAGATATTTTATGAAAGCTTTTGGTTTAGGTCATAGATGAACATATTGGGAGTCATCTCAATTATAAAACTAGCAGGAGCAGGGAATTCCCTGGCAGTCCAGTGGTTAGGACTCCTCGCTTCTGTGCAGGGAGCACGGGTTAGATCCCTGGTGGGGGAACTAAGATCCTGCAAGCTGCACAGTGCAGCCAAGCGAACAAGCAAAAGCTAGCAGGAGCAGAATTCAGTTTGGTCTCTAGAACCAGAGATACAAATCTGGAAGAGTTGGCATTTATTGGTGTTCGGGGAGTGAAATTGAGAACATGTGAAATTCAAGGAGGTGGTATGGGAGGCTGTATTTTGATAATGACACATCTGCCTTGAAAAGTAAAAGTGGGGATCCAACTGAAACTTAAATCAGATCCTCTGGTGTGTCTTCTGTCCCACCAAAGAGTAGAAAAAAATGATGATGGTCTGATAACTCTGGGAATAACCTTAACACTTGACTTAATTGTGGGCATTACAGGAAGTACCTGGTAAGGAGGCTGTCTCATTTTAAACATCCCGTGAATGTTTGTTGGATGGGTGAATAATATATTTGAAATCTCTTTTAGCAGCAGAGTAGTAATATGTGAACAGATCTCAGGCTGGTAAATGAGTAAAAGAAGTGAAAATATTGAATGTATATTTGTGTGTGAGAGAGAGATTTGAAGAGGGCATGTCTGTGCTGCAGTCACAGTTTTACCTTCTATTTGCTGATATATTGATGTGAAGGAGGACTTACCAGAATTTCATGTGACTAAATCTATGTGGTTTGCATAAAGATATTAATAACTCAGTTACATGGGATGGGTGATGGTGAGGAAGGAGAGATGAGATACAAAAATTTGAACAAGTAATTAAGATATTTACTATACTACCTATTAAGACTAGGGGATACTTGAAGACTTTTTGATAAGGGTTTGTGTATCTAGGCTGGATTTTAGGAATTAGACTAGTGCTGAACATTGCTCTGAAAATTAGACAGCAGAGGAATTTGAAGTTGGGTATGATAGATAACTTTAAGAAGGAGAATTGATGCTGGACACTGAGGGAACAAAATCTTAAATCATAATGTCACCAGGCGTTTCCTTTAAGGAATTGACAGGGTGATTCTAAAATTGATATGGATCCTAGAATATTCAAAGGAATCTTGAAAAAGAAAAATTAAGTTGGAGAACTCACACTATCTGACTTCAGGACTTACTATAAATCTGTAGTAATCAAGATAGTGTGTAATTTGAATAGAGATTAACAGATAGATCAATGGGACAGAATAGAGAGCCAAGAATTAGAATGACATTTGATTTTCAATTAAGCATTCAAAGAAATTAAATGCAGAAAGGGATGTCTTTTAAATAAATGGTGTTGCAACAACTGGATATCCATATGGGAAAAAATGAACATAAAATAGTACCTGATATCCTACAAAAATTAGTTTGAGATGACTCATAGATGTAAGCGTAAGAGCTTAAAACATAAAACTTGTAATAGAAGACATAGGTGAATATCTTCGGGATTGGCGATAACAAAGTTTTCTTGGACACGATAGAGAAAACAATAGCCATAAAAAATAGTAATTTAAACTTCATCAAAATTTTAAATTCTTGTCAAAAGATACCATTAAAAGAATGAGTTAGAAATCCGCAGATGGGAAAAAATATTTCCAACACAAATATACGAACGAAGGACTGGTACCCAGGATATAAGAACTTCTGCAACTCAATAATAAAAAGGTAAACAATCTAGTTAAAAGTGTGCAAAATGTTTGAACAGATACTTTACAAAAGAAGGTACACAAATTGGCACATGAAAAAGTGCTCAACATCACAATGAGATACCGCTAGACATCTAGCAAATCTCATTGAATGACGCTCCTAAGATTTGTACATTTCTTTGCAGATATATTTTACATCAAAATAAAATAACTGTGAATAAATATTGAACTCTAGTAGTTGGTGTTCACCCTGAGGTATTATATTTAGCAAGCAGCATAGTGAGGGCTGCAGCTTACTTACACATACATCAAATAGTAACATGCATAGATAGTTTGAGGGGTGGAAATTTATAAATATGTGATGAAACAAGTTGAGTAAATGTTAATTGTAGAATCTAGGTGGTAGGTATATGCTCATGCACTGTAAAATTCTTTAACTTTTCTATATATTTGAATATTTTCATAATAAAATGTTGGAATATTATCAGACTGAATCGATGAAGTGCTGGAATGACTGAAAAGTGCCAGGGAGGTTACATTTGTGTAACCTAAATAAATATGAACTTCTTAAGGCAATAATAAAGTGTTGTAGGTTTTAAAATATATGTAGAATTATAATATATGATAAGAATACAGAAGGAGGAAGGGGGATAAGTGGAGTTAAAGGGTTCTAAGTTCCTTCACTCTCTGGAAATGTGAAAAGCTTAAATTTGGTAGACACTAATAAAACTGGAATATAAGTTTTAATCACCAAGGTAAGTGATCAAATATGAATTAAAGACAGTATAAATAAAAAGCTAATACAAGGGAAAATGTAATTATAAAAAGATTGATTACTCAAAAAAAAAGGCAAGAAAGGAGAAACAGAACCATAAAAAACAAAGATTAAGACAACATCGTAAATCAACTATATTTCAATAAAATTAAAAAAAACAAGTGAATGATGACAGAAATAAAAAAGAAAAATACACAGATGGGTGGAAAAAACTAAATACTACAATTGTAGGTATAAATGCATATATATTAGTAATTACGGTAAATGTAAATAGATTAAATATTACAATTAAAAGAAAAATATTGTTAGATTGGATTAAACAACAAAATCCAACTATGTGCTGCTTACAAAGACTCACTGTCAAGACAAGGATGCATAAAATTTGAAAGCAAAAGGATACTAAAAAGATCATGCCTGAAAGAGATACAGTGAAGTTATACTAATATTAGTTAAAGTAAACTTTAAGGGAAGAGGTAATGTTAAAAATAAAAACAGGCATTTCATAGTATTGGGTGAATTCAGCAGG
>NW_006771394.1:903843-906882 GCF_000442215.2 Lipotes vexillifer
AGGAAGAAATAATAAGCCTAAATTTATATGCATCTAATATCATAGCCTTTAAATATACAAAGCAAAATCTGATGGAAATAGGAAAAACAGAATAAAACCACAATTACAGTAGGAGATTTTTAAAAAGTCTTTAACTCCAGATTTGAATTTAAGGGATACTAGCAAACCTTAAGTCCTGTGTAAAGTACATGAACCAAGACTACTTCATAATAGCTGTACCAAGAAAGCTAAAATGTGCTACAGAGAATCAAAGTTTTCTCTAAATTTGTGAGATTCCCTAATTTCTGGAATTTCTTTATCAAAGACCCTAGATTTACAAATGACTCCATTAAAATGTTCCCCCAAAGATCTGTTGAATATTGATTGCACAGCAGTATTCTGTGAAGGACAGTGTTAGACTCCATTTTAAGCCACTTTGTAAAATCCATAGTCAAGTACCTTGATCTTGATTGTCCATCAGTACAATTTCACTGCAATAAAACATGCGCACATTATGGCAACTAAATTATATAATGGAGACTCCTTTTCCATGCTGTGAGTCAAGGATGGCTTGGGCACAAATCTGCCCAATCTTACCTACCCGTATTTCCTACAGTAACTTCATTACTTCTAAAAATAATAAGAAAATTAAAAATGTATTAGCAACCTCTGTGTGGCAGATACCATGCCAGTAGGCACTGGAGGGATAAATAATCTCGAATAGTCATTCAGAACTTTAGAGGGGCATTCATAATTGGCACTCAAAGTATTCATAATTGACACTCAGTAAAAGTATATTGAATGAATAAACGGCAGCTTAATAGAGGATGCCTTATAAATGATAGTTGAATAGAACTGTATTGGACAAAATCAAGTATGCAGGTACTATATATCTATTATTTACAAAGATGAGTGTGTATGCCTCGTACCTTAGCAGAAGATTTCACTTGGCCCAGATATGAAAATTCCTGAAAACCTAGGAGGCAAATTACAAAGTGAAAGTCTCTTGTGCCTTTTTGATTGATTGAATGATTGGTTCCGTTCTTCATTCGGCAAATATTTATTTATTGTGTACTGTACTATGTATCAGGGGCTGTGTTAATAATTTAGAGGTCAGAGACTAAGACTGACAAAGCTCTAGCCCCCTAGCTTTTATAAGTTCATGCTTTAGTTTGGGAAACTAATACTTTTTAAAAAACACCCTATCTACTTAAACCAATTAATTATTTATTTGTAGCTGTAATAGTGCTATAAAGAGGTATAGGGTTGGATAAGTTATTTATAACAAGGGATCCTAACCTAGTCTTGGTGGTGATGGCTGGGAGTGTGGTGTGTGTGTATCATAGAATGTTTATTAAAGACAGTGTTTGAGCCACGGCCTGATGGTAAATTCAGTGAAATAGAAGTGTCTGGCCATGTATCTCAGACTGAGGGAAGAGCCTATGTGGGAAAGACTTCTCCCTTCCTTAACAAATACAATATGCCTAATAAGTTAAGCCAAATGTGGCTAGAGTGAAGTGGAAAGGACTGTATCCAGATCATGCAAAGCCTTTAAGAAAATGTCAAGGATTTTTTTCTTTATCCCCAGAGAATAGGAAAGTCTCCAAAAGAATTTAAACAAGGGAGTGAAAGAATTTTTTAAAGATTATTCTAGATTGAGTCAGGGCAAGATTATATGCAGGGAGGCCATTGGCAGAGACTAACCATAATGCAGGAAAAATTCCCTAATGACCTGGACCAGCATGATAAATGGGGAAAATGAGAAAAGTGGTTTCATTTATCGAGGAGGAAGGAATTTTCCTCTACCCTTCTAGGTTCTTCTGGCTGGTCTAAGAATGAAATTGACATAAGACAGATTAACAGGAGAAAATCAAAACAAAGTTTAATAACATGTATACATGGGAGAGACCCAGGAAAACTGAGTAGCTCACTAAAATGGCTGAAAGTCTTACCTTAAATACCATCTTCAGCTAAAGACAAAAGAGGATGTTTCAGGTAGTGGTTTGGGACTTTAAATGGGAGGGAAGCAGTTGACGTGGAGATAGAAAAGCAAATATTTGGTAAACAGATGTGTGCTGGGCCATGCAGAGACCATGGGACACAGAGTGGACTCTGATTTGTAGGCCCTGCCCGAGTTTCCTCCACCACACCTAGCTTATATTCTTGGCAGATAACTCTCATGATAGCTCTGTTCTGGGAACAGGCACTTTATCTAAATTCTTTTAGGCAGTTAGTGGGGTAGGTCAAAGTTTCTTTCTGAGTCTTTTGGGCCTCCATTGTTTTCCATTTGAAAAAAATTCACACGCCAAGAAAACCTTTTTGGGTGGCCAGTTTTGCTTCCCTGAACGTTCAAGGAGTATTTAGTATATGAAACAGGAAAAAAAATCCTGGTTATTGATTGGATATGAGGGGAGAGAAGAGGGAGAAGGCATGGCTAGAGCCCTAGTTTATCTAATTACATGTGGTGGTGCCCTTCTTTGAGATTCTAAGAAGTGGAAGAGGACCAGGTGGCAGGAGGAAGCTGACATCCAGTGTGAGCTGCCTGTGAAACTTCCAAGCAGAGATGGTGGCAGTTACTGTCTAAAACCCAAAGGAAAGGGCTTCCCTGGTGGCGCAGTGGTTGAGAGTCCGCCTGCCGATGCAGGGGACACGGGTTCATGCCCCGGTCCGGGAAGATCCCACATGCCGCGGAGCGGCTGGGCCCATGAGCCATGGCCGCTGAGCCTGCGCGTCCGGAGCCTGTGCTCCGCAACGGGAGAGGCCACAGCAGTGAGGGGCCCGCGTACCACAAAAAAATAAAAAAAATAAAAAAAAAAAAAATAAAACCCAAAGGAAAGATGTGGGCAAGAAAGAAGTTGATTGATAGATAGCATTGCCTAAGAGTAAATATAGAAATAAAAGCAAGTTTAGTTCTAAACTTTGAGGAACTCTCTTATCTAAAGATCACTTAGAAAAGATGAGCAGGCAGACACAGAATGAATGTGGTATTTGTAGGAGGAAAACCTATGGGTCTGGTATCATCTAAGGCAAGGAGAGAATGTTTTGAGAATAACGCTCTTC
>NW_006771394.1:906904-911401 GCF_000442215.2 Lipotes vexillifer
CGCTCTTCCTCAGAATGAAATCTTCTCATTGTATTTGAAGAAGGTTTGCTTAGTGTTCTCTTTGAAATGCTAATGTTACCTCACTCTGCTTGGAGTGATGGTTTGGTTACTGCAGGTGATAGGAAATAAAATCCTTGAGAACTGGTGACTTCATATTGCAGAGAGTGCATGGTGCCAAATCTATTCTAGAATAACATTTATCACTTGAATCTTATAATTTAGGACGTCTTCATTTAATTCACTGCTAATGTTGTGTTAGAAGTTAATATGACTTGTCAGTGCATTACTGTATTCACATTGAAAAGAATTCTTTCTGACATTAAGTATGAGCATCTGAAAGTCTGAATGTGTTTGAAATCATGCATAAATACAAGTATTACACGATCAGTTACTTATATAGGAAATTCTCATTCACTCTCGCATTCAGCAAACATTTCTTAATTGGCTAATATATGCCAGCAGTTGCTAAATGCTGGGGATGTCAAGAAAAGATCTTGAAACACAGTTCTTATAAACCATCACACTCCTGGGGAAAATGTATATGTGGTGAGGAAGGAGGGGTTCAACCTGACAACATAGGTCAGAGCTGGATTGTGAGGCATTTTCAGTACAAAGCTTAAAACTACAGTTTAAGGTAACCAAATAATTAGTGAGGAAAATTTCTTCTTTATAGATAATTTCAACCTAATAAATTAGAAGAAATGATAAAATATCACGATTTTGCTTGTGATACCTCATGCATTAATAGATCTAGGTAACATAAAAAAGAGATAAGCCATTCTTATGTAAGCATATTAGATAACCTATGAAATTTTCTTGCCTAAAATATTAAATCTAAAACAGATCAAACCTCTATATCTGATCACCAATTTATAGGTAATACATAGCAAACAAACAAACATGATAAGCAGTATCATGGAAATGCAATTCAGAAAGACTCAGAACAAACAATACATTTTCTTCGCCAAGTACTGTCAACTGAAAGAAGAATGCACAAGTTAAGAGCTGGCAGTTTAAGTTTTATTTGGGGACCTTACTGAGGCCTATAGCCCAGGAGGCAGCCTTTCAGTAAGTCTGAGGGAACTGCTGCAAAGGGGTACGGGACAGGCCAGTTTATATATGACTTTTGGCTAGGAAAAATGTGCAGTCAAGCATACACCTTGGTAAAAGACTACTGCTATTCACAAAGAACAGATAATTCAAGTTAATGATTTTAGTGCTTTTCTACGTATGGGGGGATGGAAGAATCAGCATTCATTAAAATTCTTCCTGAGATATATGTCTTTTGTGCAAAGCACAGAGTGCCTTATCCTGTCTTTCATCCTAAGTTCCTCTCAGAGTGCACTGTTGATCAGCGACTGCAGGGGCTGATGATTTAGTCCTTGTGGAACAGGATGGTGTGCAGCATTCTTTGTTTTTCTTTGTTTTACACTTCCACAACAACGATGAAAGTGAAACTGTAAAATAAAAATGTGTAAGAAGACAAGGAGGGACTTCATGATTATTGCTTGACTTGTTGCTACTAAAAAATTGTAGTTAATTTTTAAGCATGATAGTATTTTGTAATTCGGTTTCTAAGAAAGGAGTTTCTTATACACTTCAGAGTTGAAATGATACGATGCCTGGAGTTTGCTTTAATATAATCAGGGATGGGATGTAGATGAAAATAAGTTGGTTGTGAATTGTGAACTGTTAAAACTGGTTGATGGATACATGAGTTTATTATTTCCATTACTTTCCTATAGGTTTCAAAATTTCCATTATAAAAAATAAAAGTTCTTAATCATAGGGAAAGGAAGAAGGGAAGGGGGTAGCAATTTCTGATGGCAGGAAACTGAAATTATTGAAGAGGCTATTGTGAAAATGTGGGTAAGATATGACAAGGGATTAAGCCAGGGCTTTGATGATGGATATGTTCATGAGAAAGAGTTTACAATGCTTTCAGTTAGAATCACTTGGATGTGGGAGGCGAGAGGACTCTACAGTTTGAATCTTGGGCAAGTTGATGATGAGATTAATCAAACAGTTTGCAGAGAAGCAAATGTCCCAGGGCCCATAATGAATTACTTTTAATAATGTAATAAATTTGGGATTCCAGTAGGATATCCAGGGAGAGCTTTTCAACAGGAAGTTGTTGATATAAGGCCAAAACTGAGGAGAGTTATGGGAGCTAGACAGCATTCAAATTAAAGTTTACCAAGTTGATTTGGAGGAGTCAACGCAGCTCCGCTAGCACCCCCTCTACACTTTCTCCATCACCAACCCCTTCCTTCAAGCCTATTCCCACGTGGAGCAAAATGTTATTTACTGAATATGCTAGTGGTTTTTCTTTTCCTTTTCTTCCAGAAACTACTAGGTTGGTTTTATTATGTGAAGTGATTCTATAAAGTGAGAAGATACAGGGACAGTTTGGAAAGGTTAGAGTGAGAGATGATAAAGAATCACTTTTCTTATGAGCAACTATGAAAAGACATGTTTTGATGAAAATAGGGGAAAGATGTGGCAGCCACTGAAGGAATGGAAACTTGAGGATGAGCTAGAGATGATTAAAGGGAATTTTACTCTTATCTCTTCATCAAAACAAACAAGCATCAAAGATGTGTTACTCATCAATGCTTTGGGGTTAGATTTGTGTCTGACTTTTTATGCCAGGTTGTGCTGATGTAGGCTTTAAGGGCAGAGTGCCATTAGGATCCTGTTTTACATGGGGGTTCTATAATGGGTACCTTCAGGGTGAATTGGGGGGAGGGGGGTTGTGGGGGGGAGATGCATTTGTATAAAGAGTGTTTTATGCTGAATTTTGGCTCCATTTTTATTACTATTTTTATGTGCTATAAAGAGGAAGACAGGTTCTACCAAATTTTATACATTAAGAAAATTTTTAAAAACGTGGAACAATTGTAAGATAATGAATGTTGGTATAAGACTTCCAGCAGGAACATGGCAATATCTTTTGAAGATTCCACAGAAGCATCAGACAGGGGACTATTATGGATAGACAGTTGTGTTCTGGAGCCTGGAATCATGCAAAAAAATATGATTTGTAGTTGGCCATGTTTGCAACAACAATTATGAAATATATTACACTACTTTTTGTAGACCGAAAGATAAATGAGGTGGTGTTTATACAAATATTTGGTACAGTCAGTGCTTGATAGATATGATTATCATCAAGATCACTGTCATTAGCACGTTTGTCATAAATCATAAAAACCAAGTTGAGAGAGACAAGTAGACTCAGGAAACACCACATGGACAGGAGCAGCCCCGGTGGCTGAAGCTTGCTGTGCTGCTTGGGTAGGATGCACTGCTCTTTCAGTCACCTTCCCTAGGATTGACAGCTGTAGTTTCTACCTCCTGTGATTAGATACCTTCGGTTATCTCCAGTGGGGATGACGGAATAGGAAGACCCATGTAATGTTGACAGGAATTATCTTTAAAAAGAGCAGTTTATGGTAGTAGGACACATAATTTGGTATGCAAAGAGAAATATAAGCCTGCAAATATATTAAGTAGTAACAGAGGAAGGCTCAAAGAATGAGGAGAGTAGGGTATAAGTAATTCTGAAAAAGCACAGCCTTATCACTCATGGGGCATGGTAATTTGAGATAGTGTCAGGTGATAGCTAAGAAGGAGGACATTACTGAAATTGGCTTTGATGAGGTTCAAGGCAGACTGCCCCAGAATATGCCACTTTGGCATGTGGATTATTTTGAGCTAAAGACAATCAAGGTCCAACAAACGCAAGAAGAGCTTTTTACCTCCCCCTTAACTGCCTAAAAGAATTCGGATAGGGAGCCTATACCAGGAAGAGAGTATTACCAAAGATAACTTTTTTTTTTACATCAGAAAGAATTCTTCACATGGTAAACATTTGTTTATCAAACATTTGCTCTTATCATCTTCCTGTGAATTGTCTTTCTCCCCTTTGAAGTCCCAGACTCCTACCCACTTCTCCTTCACTCAGGCGGGCATCTAAACCTCAGTAGCCTGACTGTTGGAGAGAGACTTATGTTTTTATGGCACTTCCATATGTACAAAATTACATTTGTTTTTCTTCTCCTGTTAATCTGGTTTATGTCAATTTAATTATTAGGCCATCGCAAGAACCTAGAAGGGAATAAGGGAAAAGTCTTCCTCCCCATAGCTTCCTAATTAAAATATGGGAAGATTGACACATTTCTACCTGTCAAAAGAGGTTGGAGTTTCACATTAGATTCTCATAAAACAACTAATACAAATATTGTCAAGGCTAATTCTTAGAATAACATTTTCAGTAACAGTGGAGCATATTTTAGTACAGATGATCTCAAGATGATAAGCTACATGGGTTTTCTTTTGTATCTCCACAGTGCTTCCAATACAATAAAAATATAATGGACAAAGATTTTTAAGTTAATGAAGCAGAATGATGATCTGAAAGGAAATTGATTGGAACCCCTTCTTGATATATCTCTGTCACTAAGCAGTCTCTTTTTTTTTTTTTTTTTTTGCTGT
>NW_006771394.1:912458-932434 GCF_000442215.2 Lipotes vexillifer
TCTTTCCCTCATAAATGGTCTTGGGGCAAATATCATTATCATTCACTAGTTTGTTTGCTCTAATTTAATTTTTACTTCTTTTGGAGTGAAAAGTTTTCTTAACTGTAAGGTAAGAGAGACGAGGGAAAAACAAAAGTAAATTTTGTCCCTAAAAAGTGAGCATATGCAACACTTATAAATATGTTTTAAAATGTTTTGATAATACATTTTTCTATATGGCTATCTCATAACAGATGCAACAGTACTGTTCAAACTTTTAGGTTCTTAACAGTCATATAAGAAATTTGAGTAGAAGGTGGTTGAATGTGAAGAAATATTCTGGGAGCCAGGATGAATTGCATTATAGTAATAAGACCCTTTTAGTATGGGCATGAAGTCAAATGAGAAAACACTCTCTTTTAATTTGGGTTATTATCCTAAATCTAATTTATTTTCTATTTTGGTCATTTAGAATAAAACCAGGTGTACTTACTGTTTTTAACACTTTGTTTCTAAATGTTGCTATGAACTTTGAAACACTTCAAAATTCCAATTACCCCTCTATAGCAATCGCAAAACTATTCTGTGCAAGAGGTAGCCAGCTCCTCAGTGATTGAAAAGCACCTCTGGAGGTATGGAGACTGGGGCCAGAGAATGCCAAGGAGCTGTTTAGCAGGAACCCTCCTGGTATCCTCTCGCAATGCCTATTTTCCTTGTGACAGAATTAGTTTATTTTACCCTTTTCTCTTTTCACCTTTGGCCCCATTACTTTCCCATATTAGCTCTATTTCTTCTTTCCTGGGTTAAAAAAGGAGGAGAGATTGACTGGGCAAAATAAACCATGTTGTCCAAGATTGACACGGTGAAAATCTTGGTTTAAGGTTACTTAGCATTTGGTTATGAAATAGAATCACAGACAAAAGCATATGAAAATACACCTTTCATTAAATAGTCCCAGAAAGCTCTAATTGCTATGCAATAATTTACTCATTCCATATGGGTCTGTCCTATATGTTTCCAGTCAAGCAAGTTCAGGGCTCAGTTTCAAGCCACACACACTTGGAGATAGAAGGCAGGAGGCAAGTCTGCTGTTTTAAGCAGAATATCTATAAAAGTTATATTTTGACCCCGTGTTGCTTTAGAGATCTCTGTATCTGCTGTCTGCTAACCACACCTCCTGTTTCTGGTGCACAGTGTGATGTACAGCTTTTAACAGCCTCACTCTATTATAAATAACCAAGGATATTCTGTGCACAAAAAGCTATTAAGGGTGACTGTCTTATCTAGATAGCAGGAGATCAGTGGGTGGAACCATTGCTAAAACACTCCCCAAGTTCAGGGACAGGGTGCATTTGTACCCTTACTGATCAAATACAGAGAGTAAAGTGACATTTTTCTGTAAAATATGTCTGTCTCTTTTGATTCTAAGTTATAGGAGCAGCAGCCACACCCCAGAGGATTCCAGCAAATTGCACTGTGTGTGCACAAAAAGCTGCTTAGAATGAAGGGTTAGCCTTTTCCATCATAAAAACATTATATGTGATTGGCGAATCAGAAAGTGGTCAATCAGCAGACAGTTATATAGAGATGTTTTTCATCTCTAGTAACAGCAGGATGCTAACGGGAGAGTTAAGGTGAAAAGGAAAAAAAAATACATTGATTTGTTGACAGAAGCCTAGCAGCTGTCACAGTAAAACATGGTTCTCTTGCACTTAATCAATGTCAGTCTCCAGCCCAATCGTTTCGTCGCCCAGATGAGAAGCAATGAAGAGGAACACCTTCATAAGCATGAAGCTTGCTAGATGGGGTTCAATGAAGTGTGTCTTTAAGCTTAGGCCCTCAGAATGTGATGCATGACCCAAAGCTAATCAGAAACGCTTAACCCTTTGGAAGGAGGCAGCAATTATTTGCCTGCTTCCTGTTTTTTTAAAGATAGAAAATACATTCCCCACTCCATCTACAATTTTAAGATACCTTGTGTCTGTTTTGACGTGCAGTTCTTTTTCTTGCTGGATAAGGTGAGGCATTGTCATTAATCACGGTTCCCATCTTAAAGTGTAGGGCTCTATTTTAAATGCATCTCATTTCTCAGAAAGACAGTATAGGAACAGTGACTAATTTCACTACTGATTTTTCATGGTTTCTTTCTCTGTGAATGTTTACTTTATCAAATAGTGCCTTTATTATTAGTGTCTCTGGCCCGAGGATAATGGCTTGTGTCCCTGCAAATCCAGACCAGTTTAAGGACCTAAGTCATATTTCATATAAAATGATATTTAATTTCATGTGATTTTCCCTTTCTGCTGCCCAGTGGGGAAGATGCCCTGAGAAACAGAATGCCAGCGAGAGGCTCAAATGGAGAGAAACGCCCAGCAAAGCTTGGGTCTTCCAGCTTGCGCAGCCCCTCCACACCACTGCTTCAGCAGTGCCCCGAGAAGCTGAGTCATCAGGGCTTATATTTTTTTCCAGTTCTTACAGAAATAGGATTCCAGAAATAAGTTGTGGTGGAGGGAGTTGGTTGGGAGTGGGGCCTGAACTATCTGGGGGAAAACAAAACCTTACTTCCTTACTTGATGTGAAATTCCAAAGACAGAAATCTGTCTTTTGGGTCATTTTTCACTTTAGATGCTTTCAGAAATAATCTGTGAGATAAGAGAGAGAGAGGGAGGGACTAAAGTTCTTGGTATCTAGTGTGGGATGTGAAAAAAATTATTCAGTAGAGATTAAGAAACATAAGAATCCTACCTAGTAACTTATGTTTGAGATTGACAGGAAAAAAATTCAAAAACAGATGAGATATTAAAATGAGCATTTATTTTTAAGATAATTATATATTCCTAGGCTTTTTGCTAACAAAGTTATTTTAATTTCACAATTCAGTTTAATGGGCAGATTATAATGGTGAGAATCTGGAAGTTTTTTACCAGATTTCCCACTAGTCAGGCAGGTATGCCACTAGGATCAAGGCCTTCATGAATGAGAGTTCAGTTATTCCTCCTGTTAAAAGATAAACTGAGGCATATTAAATATTTTAAGAGTTTATTTGAGCAAAACTTGATTTGAGTGAAGCAGCACCAAATTGGAAGTGTTCAGAGGGCTCCACGGACCAGAGCTCATGAAAAGATTTTTATAGAGAAGATGGAGAAGCAAAGCAAGGACATTATTGGATTGGCTTTTGCCTTAAGTGGTCGCCTTATTTGGGAGGGCTTAGTTGGTTGTCTGTGATTACTTGTCCTCGGGGTTTTGATTTCTTGCCTTTGAGGCATTTCAGGCTTAGGTTTGGGTATGTAGGCAGACTCCTAGGGTATTAGAACCACCTCAGTCTAATGGCCTCTTTGTTTAATTAGTTTAACACTCCCAAAGTCAAATTGACATCACTTCCACATTTTGTGAGAGTTTGGGGTCTAACATACAGAAATCACAATTTGACTAGTAAAACAAAACCAAAAATAAAATTTAAAAATAGGCTGGAGGACCAAACAGATTTTATGTGCCTATGCACATGGGTAGTATTGCATCAAAGCAAACAAATAATGTGACCGTCACTGTGGTGAAGAGTGTTCTCAAGCTTTTTAGTGAAGCCAGAATAAACCAAGGAAATATGTTGTTTAGTACCTCTTGTTACAAATTCAAGATATGTAAAAAGGCATTGATGCTTTTTAATTTACGTGCTGTCATCATTTTTTCTTCCTGATTTTGTTGTTTTTATTATTATACATATAAACAGCATTTAAAATACTTTTACAGGTTTGCTTATGAGCTCTCTCTCTCGAAGCCATGTTTACTTCATAAATTCTTCAAATTACTCATAATAGTAAATTCTTCTGTAACAAACATGTTTAGGGGCATAAGAATGGAGATTGTGGAGAGAGAATATACTGATAAATCCCTAATGCTCTTTTCCCTTACCAAGATTTTGACCAACTTCTCTTACCCCAAATACCCAAATCCAAAGGATTTATCGTCTACCAAGTTAGATGGAGCTAGAGAGGGCAGGTGCAGAGTAACGCAGCTGTGCTGTGAGGCCATCCTTACCCCCAGCATGTTCCATTAGCTTACTCGTACATTTGCACCTTACTGAGGTGTTAGGGGTTTTGTTTTGCGTATCTGATGCTTCTTTAATGCTGGAGCTTTTGTCTCCAAAAGACTTTGTGGAAAATCTTTCTTTGCCTTCATCAGCACTACAGTACTTATCGGATCAGAGGTGTTAGATTCTCTTTAGTATCAGTTAGTCAGAGCCTAGTATCAACATACATTGATTGATAGCTACTGGGAGTTCAGCCTGGATAAAGGTGGATCATTTACGTTGTCTGAACACAGTTAGACAAGGATCTTTAAGTGCTTTTCCCTAATGAGAAGCGTTAGATACCTTAAGTAGTGGCAAAAGCCCAGTGCCTAAATGAATGAGGCACATACAGCTGCCAGTGAGGTGGTGGGAATCCCGAATGAAATGGGAACCGCAGGCCTAGGTACTTGAATACATATTTCTGTGATGTTTGTCCGTGAAAAATTTCAAACATACACAAAAGTAGAGAGAATAGTAAACAACCAGACACCCATCCTCTAGATTTAATAATGGTTACTGTTTGGCTATATTTGCTTTATATATATCACACACACACACACACACACACACACACACACACACACACATATGTGGGTGCATCTCTATATATTTTGTATATATAGATAGCAAAATGTATATATTTGCTAAAATATATTAAGATAAATTACAGAACATATGTGATTTGAAATAACTACAGCATTATGACTGTTGTGTGTTCATTTGGCTTATTTTGTTAGTTATGTGAGAGACACCTGAAGAGTCTGAGACAATATACCGAGTAAATGTTCAGAATCTTAAATGTCATTTTTGTTGTGGTGACATCCTTTATTTTTCATTTAAGAATATAGTTTCATAATTGTATTAGTCGCTAAAGGAAAATACTGTTGAAAATGCAAATACTTATTCTGCACAAATTGAAATATTTCTGGCAAGCCCTTGGATAGATGTATTCCTGTTAAATTTATGGAATACAAGGATGTGAGGATGGTATTTAATGAAGGCATACTAAAGCTTGGACTTGGTAGCGTCTTTAGTTACAAGGGAATTTTCAAAAACTTTAGAAGGATGACTTAGAGATACCTGGAAAGAGTACAGCATCTCTTTGCCTCCTGAGGTACATAGACTCTAGAATTAGGATTTAGGCTTAAAATTGTCCTGGACCTTTAAGAATAAAAACACTGTGCAAGCACGGTCACACTGGGATCCACTGCAGAAAATTACAGTCAGCCCTCAGTACCTGTGGGTTCCACATCTGCAGATTTGACCCACTGTGGATCAAAAATATTTGGAAAAGAAAAATTCCAGAAAGTTCCAAAAAGCAAAATGGAATTTGCCACGTGCTGGCAACTATTTACATAGCATTTACATTGTGTTTACAACTATTTACATGGCATTTACATTGTATTAGGTATTATAAGTAATCTAGAAATAATTTAAAGTATATGGGAGGATACTGAGAGACAACTATATTAATAGAAACTGTTAATTCCCATGGAGTTATCAGCTGTATTTGCGTCTGACTTGGTGACTATGCTTATCTTTGTCTTAATCTTTCCTGGGTTCTAGATCGTACTCTAACTTCCTTTCTACTTGATTTGACATCCTGATTTTCTGTTTTGAATTTTATTTTATTTTTTTTATACAGCAGCTTCTTATTAGTTATCCATTTTATACGTACTAGTGTATACATGTCAATCCCAATCTCCCAATTCATCCCACCACCCCCCGCCACTTTCCCCGCTTGGTGTCCATACGTTTGTGACATCCCGATTTTATTCTTGTCCCGATTTTATTCTTGTCTGTGGCCAAGACAAATTCCCTTCAGTATTTACAGCCTTCTCTGCATATCTGCACTCAAGTCTGCTCTTTGCTAGAATGATGCTCAGTGGTAAATGTAATACTATTTTCTTACATATAGCCACTAAGTTTTTATTTTAAAAATACTTTTCCACGTAGTCTGCTTACCTACAGGCTGAGCTGTAAGTCTTGCCGTTGACCAATTTTATCGAGCCCCTTTGCTGGAGGTATCACAATGCAGGAGAAAGACGATGGATGTGGGTGGGTGGGGGCTATTGATTATGTGTTCAGTTTACACCCCTGAGCTGTGAGCTGGCATCATGCTGAGCTCAGGTTTCTCCAAGGGCAGTGTCGTTAATATAGTTGAATTAAGTGAGATAAAGCATCTAGCACAGAGCTTACCTAGCACATAGTCGGTGTTTCCCCCGCTTCTGCCTGCCAGAGAAACAGGGAGAAGGAAGGAGGAAAGGAGAGGAGAGAGAGAGAATCTGTGTGTGAAGGGAGTTTTCAGATTCAATTTAGAAGCGATCATGTCCTTTCACAGCTGTTCATATTCTCTCATGGAATTCAGCTCATGCCTTTAGCTCTACCTACCTGTTGAGGGAAATGCCGGGGACAGCTGCCTTCAGCTGTTTGATCAGAATGAGATTTAGATGTGTGATTGCTGCGCCATAGAGGTCCTGCTAACTTCCAATAGGGCTAACGCAGCAGGGGGCCTAAATCCTCGGTTTGCCAACATCTCTAAATGAGACTCTGCAACTTGGAAAAGGAAAGTCCACGTGTCCACTGCAATCAGTAAACAATTTCTGAATATCTGCAATTGACACGCGGGTAGGCTCTGAGAAAGTGGCAAAAATGACTCACGTGGAGACCATATTTCTTTCCACTCAATACATACAACCCACACCCCTGAAAGCAGCCGCTTTCTGGAAGAATGGTGGTCTGAGTTCTGATTTATTTACAAAGTCTGATCTGCTCATTTATAGATGGTGTTTTCCTCGGGACTGACTACTCAAGCAACATATTAAAGAGTCTTCTTACATAATAGTCACATGTATTTGCTCCTAGTGCTTTTTATATTTTACTTAAGGAAAGGCAAGGGGAATGGCTCCCAAATGTTCTCAGTTGACAGCAGTTTTTGTCCATTTGCACATGAAAGCATGTGGAATGAACCAGGCGTGGAGGGAGAGAGGCACTCAGGCCCATGGAGCCAGCAAGAGAGCACGGTCCCCATGCTAATGGGAGAAATAATAAGAAATCAGGTTTACTAAATCTTTTCATGGAGGTGTTATAAGGAAGCATCACAGATTTTTAGTTATTTGGTCACCTCTACATGCAAAGCATTTGGAAGGTAATTCTGGATGTTATTTGATCAATGAAAAGTGATGAATCATCGCACTTCAATAATACATGTGTTACAGGAATGATAAATGAGCAAGTGATTTGTGCCTGGGTAATGAAAGGAAGTGCAATCGATGCAAATGTGGCTTAGCTCTGGATGTGGAAATTAACTAGGAAGGCACATTTGTCAGAAAATTCTCACTTAGAGTTTTATTTATTTCCCTTTCCTTCCCTCCTCATCTATCTTTTCTCAATGCTTAATTAACTGCCCAAGCTATGTTTACGTAGCTAAGATCAAGTGTACAGAAACATAACTGATAAGAACTTTTTCTCTTTTTTTTCTGTTTTAATTTTTTTTTTTCTTGCAAGTGCAGTGGGTGAAGCCCTTCTTTATTTCTGGGTTCTATCACAAAGTAAATCAAGTTCTCTGAAAGTCTAGGACCCAGCTCCTTGAAGAACAAAGCCCAAGTCCTTAGGGAAAGTCAGGCTCTACTTATGGTCCCATCTCTGAGCATAACCTCTAGAACAATGGGTTTTTCCGGTTTCATAAGTCCTTGAGTGCTTAATTTCAGGGGGATCTGTGTTTCTTTACAAGGTTTGAAGGAGTTCTGCAGGACTCTGACAACACCACGTTTCATGTTCATGATAGCAAACCTCATGCCAATACAGTTTCGGGGTGCAATTCCAAAAAGCAGGTATGTGTAAGGACTTATGCTCTCCTTGTTCTTCTTACTTAACCTTTCAGGACGGAGCTCCTCAGGCTCTGGCCAGAGGTCTGGGTCTCGTATCATTGTGGCTTCCCGTTTGTCTTTGGATGTGGGTATCTTTTTTGGTGAGTTCCAGTGTCTTCCTGTCGATGATTGTTCAGAAGTTAGTTGTGATTCCGGTGCTCTCGCACGAGGGAGGGAGCGCACGTCCTTCTACTCCGCCATCTTGAACCAACCCCCTGTGTTTTAATTTTTGTACAAATGTTTTATTACTTTCTGTGCTGTTTTACGTTTTATGATTAGTTCTTATTTAAAATTTCTTTCATTTGAATGTGAAAATTCTTTACATGCAGCATTGAGTATATCTTGGTTTGTGATTTATTTTATAATTACTATGTAATAAAATTAGAATTCTGAATTATTTCAGAATAAATGTTGGATTTCCTTTTTTGCCACTTTTGCCAAGTGAAAATTCATTTGTGAGCTACTTATTTTATCAGTAGCTAATGAGAAGAGATCAATGGGAGATGTCTTTGACCTGAAAAGAGTAAAAAGCAAGGGTCCAATTAGTGTATATCCTGTGTACAATATAATTAAAGTATGTTTCTGGAATTATTTGGAGAACAGTTCCCTTGAAAATCAAGCACACTGTGTTTGAAAAAAATCAAGGGTTCTTTGTGATGTGTTTTTTTTCCCCCCTGTCTTGTTTGGTACAGCTCATGGTAGATAAGAAAAGAAAAATGTACTGTATCTTTCCTAGGGTAACCTCCCAGATGTTGTATGGGCAGAATAATAACTTTGAATCAGTTTAGGTTGCCCTTTCCCTCTCTCCTACCTCAGAGGTAGTCCTTAAACTATATAAAGCAGTTGGTCTGGAGTCCATTAAGAATTCATTATATATCAACTATGCACACTCTCTGTTGCTATAGGGTGAGGAAAACTTACTGCAAATTACAGTATATGGTTTTACTAGCTTCCTGTGGCTGCTGTAACAAATTGCCACAAACTTCATGGCTTAAAACATAGAAATTTATACTCTCCAAGTTCTGGAGGCCAGGGTCTATAATTAAGGTGTGCCAGCAGGGCCATGCTCCTTCTCCAGACTCTAGCAGAGAACCTTGCTTTGCCTCCAACAGCTTCTGGTGGTTCCAGGTGTTCTTTGGCTTGTGGATGCATCACTTCAATCTCTGCTTCTATCATCATATGGCCTTCTCCTCTTTTCCCTGTATGTCTCTCCTCTGTGTGTCTCTCATAAGGACGCTTAGTGCATTGAGGTCCCACCTGGATAAACCAGGATGATCTCATCTCAAGGCCCTTAACTTAGTTACAGCTTCAAGATCCTTTATGTAGATGAGGTGCCATTCATAGCCTCCAGGACTTAGAACATGGACATATCTTTTGGGGACCACCATTCAGCCCTCGAAGATGGCTTGGATGGAGGCTGCTGAGAAACAATGAGTTGAGACTTGATGTAGTAGAAGTACAGATTTCCACTCTGTGGAGCTTTCCTGAGATTTTAATTTGGATGTTTTATCTCAGCATGACTCTTTTCCAGCTTGTCTGCATTCTTTTCCTATGCCAGTAAAGATTTTCCCTGATGGTAGAATAGCTAGAATAGTGCCTGCTACATAGTATGTGTATGATGAACAGTTGTTCATCATGAATGAGTAAGTGAGCTGCCCCTTCTATAAGTTTTATTATGGAAGCAGTATGTGAGTTTTGAAAGTTTTCCAAATATGGTTTGGAATTATACGATTGAAACTGCTTTTAGGAGCATATATCTCCCCTATACTCTGTCACTTTTCCTAATGTGATATGCCCCACCAAGTAAGGGTCACTTCTCTAGAAGATTTGAAGTCAGTGAATCTTTTAGATCAGGAGAGTGGCATGCTAAATCCACACTTAAAGATTGTACCATAAGACAGATCTAACATTTAGTGCATCCTAAACTATCAGCAATGTGGGGTACAAGAAGGGTTTGAGAAAATGTGGGCATCAGTTGGGAGGGCCATGGGCAACTTGGTGAGGATTCTGCTTGTAGAAATCTGATGATTTGATTCCAGAAAGCAGGACGACCAGGTGCATTATGTTGTTTAGCTTCCCTTTTACCAAAATGGAAGTTACACTTTTTCTGTCCTTCTTTTATTGTAAAGATATTATTACAATACCTTTATATACATAAACATAGGGACAAAAAAATTCTAGTTACTCTGCAACTCAGATATAAATCTGTGCATACCTAAGTGGACAGTTTTATAAGGGCAGTTGAAGGTCTTTGACCTGGAGGAAAAGTTGGATTCAGATGAAGGAGAGAACTGAGTCTTCCTTTGGTTGTGGTAGCAGGGCTAAACGTAAGTGGTAGTGAGTCAAAGATTAATCCTGAGATCAAAAGCCAAAGAGAGTAGAAAGAGCTGAGGAACTGTGTTGAGAGGACGAAGAAAAAGTGGTTTAGGGTGTGTGCTTTTGGATGGTACCAACAGGTGGCCGTGATTGCAGACCTGATGGGCAGGGGAACTGGAAAGTACCAGACAGGGATGACTAGTAGGGGAGTTGGAGGAACATTCCCTAAAGCAAAGAAAGTGTTAAAGCAGTAATTTAATCGTGCTATGATTAACATGGCAATACATTACACAACAGTAATATCCATAGTATTATATATTTTATTACTTTCTGATTTATAGCCTGACCACTTCTTTAAAAAGTTTGAGACAGCTTCCATACTAGAATCATGTATATGCAAAACTGCACATTGGCCCAGACCAGCTTTGGTATCTAAGGCAGCGTTTCTCAGTCTGAGGGAATGTAGTTGAACCTTGAGCTGATTCCAGTGCACGCCCAGGGTCAAGAGCCACTACTCTGAGGTGGCACTTTTGAGTGGTAGCAGTGAGCAGTGTCAGGGACATGAATTGATTTGAGGAGCAGAATCTAATCTTGTGAGAAGTCATTGCAGAAATAGTTAAGGTCATTCAGTTTAGGCTTCAGTTTGAGGGAGCCATATTGGAGATCTGGACTCAGAGCCCCATGTATGGGGCTAGTGAGACAGACCAGCCACACACAGTGCGGATTGGGTATAGTGGTAGCCCAGTGAGCCTCAGAGCACTAAAGTCACTCCAGACATAGGAGATTGCTTTTTAGCTTAGAGTGCTCATGGGTCAGAGGCATTCACCCATTGTCATGCTCGATTCTCATGGGTGCAGGAGCTACCATTCAGACCTATTAATGGCAGAACTTTGACACTTGTGCCTGGATAGGACAGGAGTTGGCAGGAAGAGACACATCCGGAACTGGGACTTGTTCAGCTCCTCTTTTGTCTGGAGGATTAGTGGAGAATGTGATGTGATAGTTCAAGAGAGCCAGCCAGTGCGTGAGTTAGTTACCCTTTGCAGGGCAGGGTGGCTGCTGGTCACATAACAAGAATGGATGCATTTTCAAAGAACTAAAGCTGAAACTACCCTTTTAATCCCTAGGCCTAGAATCGTTGGCATTATCTTCAGTACCAACTACTTTAAATCCTAGATTTAGTCAGGTATTTGCTAAACCAAACTCACCTATTTTAGAACATATGGGACTAAAACGTTTCCATTTGGATTACTTGTGCGTGTGTGTGCGTGCGTGCGTGTGTGCACGTGTGTGCATGTGCATGTGTGCCTGTGTGTGGGGGGGGGAGGTGATGAAAGGGTGAAGGGTTTTGGAGAAAATAGCAAACTGCTTAGTGGATACAAACAGCAAAACCCCTGCATCATCATTAGTTAAAATACAAATAGGAGTTTGGTGAAATTAAGCTATTACAAGATGATTTCATGTTGCTTAAACCTAAAGGTAATTTAGATTAATGGCACACTCAAGATAAATTAGCTAATTCAGAGTCAAGGCCTTTTTTCCTGATGTGGGAAACTCACACTAAAGGGAATTTATAAACAGGAAAGCAAATCTCTTCAAAGAACAGATTTTACAGGACAGTAGCAGATTTCAGGTTCTGATGAAGGAGGGAATGATATGGTATGGCTGTGGCACTCACGTGTCTCTCCTTGCAGTGACAAAAAGTGGACGATGACAAGCCTTTAGCAGTGATTACTGCTGATGGGTGAGGTAGGATCCCTAGGATTCAGAGCAGGCCAGGTCTCTGGCATCACTTTCGGCTTGCTGTCTTTCAAACCTCATGGGTCGACTTGGCCTGATGGGTCATCCTCAGCTCACGGTAATAGCAGTAATTTTCACTTTATTCATTTCTGTCTCTCGACTGGAGATCCTTTAGCACATCTGTTATGAAGGCATTGGCCAGTTGCCATCAGCTTTCAATGAAAAGAAGACTTTTGATTGTGACTAGCATTTTAAACTCTCACATCTTCCTGTGACTTGATCCGTTATTTTCTGGGTTATTTTACATGTGACTTATATTGGAATAGTTGATTCTTTCTTTTCGTCTTTCTCTTTTTTTTTTTTTTTTTTAACCTTTTCTCTGTCAGGAAATTTTCCTACCATGTAATACCATAATTAAGGGAAAATAAATTCTGAACTGTTGGGAAAATATCAGCTGCTCCTTCTTTTGCATGGTAATGTTCTAAAGCTGAGTATGGTACTTCCCATGGAAAATCTGAAAAGTTAAAAAGCACAGTGACCCATGATAAGTTCTGTCTCTCGAAAACATTTTCAGTCTTGCAGACCTGCGTGGGTGAGCCTGGCTTTATAAGAATGCCCTCTTAATTGATTCACAAATTTCTCAAAGCAAATTCCCCAGAATTTCCCTTAGCAGTAATAGACTCCTGTGTGAATTTTTATGGAAAGTGAATATTAGGGAAAATATATTAATGAAAAGAATTTTCCAAATGATGAGCAGTGATAAAATAATGCAAAAATATCTTCTCTTTGTTGGGTGCCCTCTTTCAGGTTCAACACCTGCTGGGTCACCAGTCTTGGCAACTCTGGTGTAAACATGAGTTCTTTCAGCCTTAATGTGGGCATTCAAATGATGTGACACTGCCCTTGAGATGGGCTTTATAACTGGACCCTCTGTTCTGTTCTTATTGCCACTTTTCTGGTTCTGGTCCCTATCATCTGTTGCAGATACAGTTGCGATACTCCCAGCAGATACAGTTGCGATACTCCCAATCTCTTCTCTTTGCCATCTCTGCTTTACTCTGTCACCAGAGATATCTTTCTAAAACTTCAACTGGATCATTTCACAGTTTTCCTCAAAACAGTGAATAATTCCCAGTGCCCAAGTTAGGAATAAAAGTTGATTCCCACAACATGGAATGTGAGATCCCCTCAGGATTCTGAGAGTAACTTGAATTTTTAAAAGCAGATTTAGGACTTCCCTGGTGGCGCAGTGGTTGAGAGTCCGCCTGCCGATGCAGGGGACACGGGTTCGTGCCTCTGGGCCCGTGAGCCATGGCCGTTGAGCCTGCACGTCCGGAGCCTGTGCTCCGCAACAGGAGAGGCCCACATACCGCCAAAAAAAAAAAAAAGCAGATTTAAAGAGGTAATTTAGGCTGAACATGCATATTTTAAGTCAATACAGAGAGAAAACATAATTTAAAAATCCATACACATTTGATTTAACTTTATCTGAATATATACTAATAACTTTATCCAACAGTTTAAATACATTTTAATCATTTGGAGTAATTGACAGAAAATATTACTTGGTCACCAGAAGAAGCCTATGCTGTTCAGAAAATTCACTATGAATATATTGTAGGGCCTTCCCTGGTGGCGCAGTGGTTGAGAGTCCGCCTGCCGATGCAGGGGACACGGGTTCGTGCCCTGGCCCGGGAAGATCCCACATGCCGCGGAGTGGCTGGGCCCATGAGCCATGGCTGCTGAGCCTGCGCGTCCGGAGCCTGTGCTCCGCAACAGGAGAGGCCACAGCAGTGAGAGGCCCGCGTACCGCAAAATAAATAATTGAAAATAAATAAACAAATAAATGATAGGCTTGGGGTATTTAAAAAAAAAAATATATATATATATATATTGTAAGTATAATATAGTTATAATTATGGAGCTTAAAAAGTCAGAAAACTTCTTCAAATGGTCAAAGCTTCTGAGTTTTATAAAATATGAAAATTTACTTTTTAAAAATTGAGTAACATGCATGTTAATGAACATATATAACCACAGTACATTTATCAAAATTAGGAAATTAATATTACTGTAACATTATTTTATATACTTTATTCAAATTTTGTCAGCTTTCCCATAAATAACATTTATCGGTAGGATCTAAACCAGGATTACATGCTGCATTTAGTTGACATATTTCTTTAGTATCCTTTACTCTGTTAGTCATTTATTTTGGGACTACAGCAAATAAGACTGTCACAGCCTTTATGCCTCCACCCGTTGCCAAACCCCCCCCAAACCCTGAAGCCTTAAGAGGCTAAACTTAGATTTTAGAAGCCCATAGGAAATAATAACTTACCTAAATCTTGGACATCCCAAAGAAACATCAGATTTCCCGGAGATTTTCTCTCCATTATGCAACTCATGAAAAAATGCATTTTGGATCTCCTGAGGCTTCCCAGACAGCTAACTGGAATACTGGTAGTAAATGAGCAGATTTGCTGGAGCACGTGCTATTACTTGCCAGCTTTTTCATTTCAACCTGGCTGGTGATCCTGCCAGATAGAGAGTCAGCATATAGCATTTGCCCCCTGCATTTGAGGAAAATCACCTCTGTATAATGTGCCAGGTCAAGTAACTGAGAAGGATTGCAGACATGAAGAAACAGGATGTAGAGGTAACTAAATCAAATGATCTGTAAGGAGAAATCATTGAAATTGTTCCCAAACGGTCATGTCTTAAGAAATAAAAACAAAAATTAGAGGATATTAGGGGTCTCGATCCTAAAGTAACTTTTGCCTCCACAAATTAGCATCTTGTTCTTAGCTATAGGACATTAGCAATGTCTATTCAAATATACATTCAGTTAACATACATTTTCCAAATACCTTTATTCTTTATGCAATTGATATTTAAATACAGAAATTAGTAAAGCATGGTCCTTATACTCAGGATGCTCATAGTGTAGGGTAGCTCTGTTTTTACATTCTAAGTCATTAGAATTTAGTTTGTAGTTACAGCACTTCTCAGTTCGGACTAGTAACATATCAAGTGCTGAAGAACCACAAGTGGCGACCATATTGGACAGTGCTGGTCTGGGGGGAAGATAGCAATGAAGATTGAGCTACATTACAAGTGAAAAAGTCTATGATCCAAGTATATCCTAAGGTTCTGGGGAGAACAGATTAAGTGACTTCCTCCTTAGACAAGGACAGTGTCTTGTATTCTAGTACATATATCAGCACTTATGTACTTCATATATATATATATATATATATATATTTAATACATTTACTTTTTAAACTGAATGAGTAGAGGCAGAGTCAAAGCAGTAATCACTGAGACATTTGAGCCAATTCTTGAAGGGAATTTTAGGGTCTCCCCAATAGCAAAGGAGGTGAAGAGTGGAGAAAAGAAAGGTATTGCCAGGCCGGAGGAAGAGGGTGCAGAAAGTCCCTGAGATCTGGGGTTTATTTCAAAAGAACCTGTCTTTGCTGTAATCACAAGATCTGGATTAATTTCATAATTGAAATGATCTATTGAGCTTTTTTGATCATACACAATTTTGGAAGAGAACACTGCAGAAATAGAGTATAGAATTGACTAGTTGCTATGGTAGTTTGTGCCAGTTATTCAGTCTGAACAATTCAGGTTAATTTTTTTTGGTAGCCTCATTTTGCCTGTGAAAAAAGTAAGTTATTATGTATTTGCATATACATATGTGTATATAAATATTGGTTGTTTATATTGCCTAAGATGAGTGTGGGAGTTTCCAAATTCTGATCCAGTATGGCATTACAGCCATGGATTTTAGCTTTTTTAAAAAAAATCAAATGAATATCAGCAGTACTGTCTGTTAATGTTTGAAAAACGCTTCACAGCTTTGAATAAATTGAGTTCAGCGTAACTTTTCTAAAATCCACTTGACCAATGCCAGCTCCTTGTGAGGAAAACAGATTGTTCCTTCTCAGTGGAAAGAATCATATAGAAAGAGTATGTCAACAACTTTTTCCCCTTTTAAGTCTGATTCATACTTCCCAAAAGCTGTCACAAGGTCATTTCCTCCAGCTTAATTTTGTCCTTGATGTGTAGATAAAGGAATTTACTATGTATGTAATGTTTTCAGTTGGCAACCATTCACACAACTCCTAAGCCAAGAAAAGAAAGAAAAAATAAGGGAAGAAAAATCTCCTTGAAAAATGCAGGAGTTGAATATAACACCCTTTTACCGACAAGCTTAAGTATGCAGACCTTTCTTTTATAAAGTAAGCTTGGGGGGCAGTGGGCAACTGAACAATCCTAGAATTGAAAAGCACATCAGCCTTGAAGAATTGCTCATTTTCCTCAGGAAATAACAAGGAAGGTGAAAATGAAGACTTTGTCCAAATGCAGACCCACTCAAATGAAGTGTGAATACCAGTCAGTTTTAACAGTGGTCTGGCAGCCTCAATTCCGAACAGCAAGTTGAGACAGCAAGTGCCTAAATCTCACTGCCAGCTCTGTTCAGGGAGCTTGCCCAGCCTGGCCATGGGATGCAGTTGGTACACACATGGAGCAAAAGGCCCATCTTGTATCTCTAACAAGAGGCAGATTCTGCACTAATTATTCTGGCTGGAAGCTTGTGCAAAGTGACGTTCAGCATTTTTGCCTGAGTTGTTTGTTTTTGGTACGTTCCTTCTCCAATTTGTGATCCATGTGTACAGAGCATGTGGAAAACGTGATAATGGTTAGGTAAAAGATGCGTACATGGAAAGCAACCTTTTTGTTTATACTAGATTTACTTAGCTTTTAATTTAAGGGCTAATTCCTCTTACTGTGTCTTTTTTTGGAAAGATTGACCTAAAGTCTTTGTGTATGCAATTTTTATTAAATGCCATACGTGGCAGATTATATATATGTGTTTTTTTTAATCAAACAAAACAGGAAACTTTCAGAAAGTGGAGTTATTTGTAACAGTTAACACTGTAAACAAATCCACTCACATTGAACAAGTTTTGCCAATTCTAATCCAAAACAAGACATTTGAGAAAAAAACTCAGCAATATCAACAAATATTACATCATGATGTAATACTGTTCTATTAATAAAATGTTTCAAAGTTGAAAGGGGAAAAATCTTAACAGATACGCTTTTAAGTTATCATGAAAAGCAGGAAATAAATCTGTTGTGAAGCCCACGTCAGTCTGAATGAAAATCAAAATTGGCAGAACATTTGAACTAAATTTGTAAGGGTAGTACCTTCCACTGCTATTTGGCTAGGTTTCAAGGAATGAGAAAAAGAAAGTGGTGACAATGTCACAACAAGGGTAACACAAAATAAAAATGGAAACCGTATTTTGAATACCCTACATCAAGTATTAGCAGGATTTAATAATCCAAATCTTGAACATCCCAAATTCTTCTTTTGTAAAGCCCAAAATATGACTAAACAACCAGAAGAAAATACAAATAAAGAAAATTTTTTACTTTAAAAATAATACAAACCCTTATATATGTCAGACATTCAGTAACATTAACGGCCCTAGACAGACATGTGAAACCAGAGTAAAATTTTTTAAAAACCCTCCAAATGAGGAAGAGCTATGGCAAAGCTCATGAGCTTCTTTTTTTCCATACAAGTATCACCACTGAGCTACACAGTTGTTGAAAGTCATGCTGTAGATTAAAAACAGGTGAGAATACACAAAGAAAAATTTTAAAATAACACAAAGAGAAACCTACCATCCGTAATAAATCCTTTCCAAAATGAAGGTCATAAACCTTACTCATTTCAGAGCCCCTGAAAGCATCACGGTCCGTATTGTGGTTGACACTACTGGTTGGCTGTTCCAACAGGCATTATCAGCCCCTATCATGTTTGTCACCTTCCACCATAAAGGCTGGGAAAGCTAATTACTCATTTTCTCAGTCTTCTTGTAGTGAGGTGTGATCATGTGACATAGTTCAGGCCAATGAAATATACAGAACTGTTGGGAAATTTCTGGAAAGATTTTTGCATTCCTGATAAAAGAGATAGAAATAGATGTCACGTCTTCTTTCCTTTTTATACCTTGACTATGGCTGATGTTTGGAGCTGGGGTAACATCTTATGATCTTGCCGGGAAAGTAAAAGTGGATCCCTGAGACATCATCCCTGATATCTTTGAGCTGCTAAATCATTGCCACTGTCACATACTTCTGTAGTATCATTTACACAAGGGAAGTAAACCACTGAGATGGATTTTCTGTTACTTAACGGCAAAAATTATTAACTGACCAATGTAACAAAATTATTTTCCCGGAATCATCAGAAAAGGATAAATATCTTCCATATTATTGGAGTGTAAGCGGTTAATGAATAACAACCCCATTCGTTATGTGGAACCAACTGAGAGTCACAGTATTCAAACAGAAACCAAAATATTGGTTTAATATAAATTAAACCACAATATTACAGTTTAATATTAGAGGGTGTGGTTTTGGGCTAGAGGAAATGTCATTGCTAATATACAACCTATAATTAGATTTAGTGACTTATGTGCAGGCAGTTGGACAATACCTGGCCTTGACAGGTAAAGCTCACATTGTGGAAGAGCTAAGAATATACCTTCTGCACAAGGAGATGAAGGAGGTCCCAAAAAAGAAGGAGAAGAGAAGGCTGAAGCATAAGTCTAGTTTCTTCTTCCAGACTCACCCATCAGCAAAGAGCAGCAATCTTATCAGGACAGCATAGCCTACTTTCACCTTTATGATGCTTCACTCCAACAGCTTTATTTTTTTTATTTTTTATTGTTTTGTATTTTCTTAGGTCCATGAGTGGGCATTTCAGCTTTGCCCCAAGAAAGCCCTAAAGTGGCTCAAAGCAATACACAATTAAGTACATTAATTCCAAGACATTACTATGACCAGAGACCAACTTACGTCCAGCCAGATTGTCTAAGAAAGCCCATCTGAAGAACTGTACTGAGATTAAAAATCAACATAAATAAAACCCAACAGTCTAGAAGTATTCCAAATTTTAGTGTGAATTCCTTTTTATTATTAAATACAGAGTGAAATTAACAGAGAAAGGTTACATTCTCTTGCACTCTAAAGTCCTATACCCAAATAATTTATAACCTACAATAAAATCTTCTTAGCCCTTGTGAATTAAAGGTTCACAGTTCAGAGAAATTAAAATCCTGTAAAATTTCATGTTTTGCTCAGACTCAGTCAGAAGAGTTTGTAACACTTGGAATCCTTAAGAAGCTTTTATTTTAGTCTCTGCTGTTTTCTTAGGACCTGAGTGACAGTATTACTTTAGTGCTTCCTGTTTAAAAACTTCAAAAGCTAATAGAATATATGAGATTTTCACACTACTGCCCCTATGCCCATGAATTTTAAATGCAATGAGCCCCAACCCCTAAAGCGGTTACCCTGATCAAAATTATGATTCCAGAACCCAGTAGTTAAGTGTTGCCAAAGACCGTATTAAAGACTAAGTATTGCCTGAGAGAAGGAAGGTAGATGAAGGTAAATGTCAGGATCTCCATGTTGCAAGTCAGTCTAGACCAAAGTCCCTGACTTGTGAAGATAAAACAAACAGCAGGAGAGATTTTGGTGTTGAAGGTTGAAAATATCTATGGGGAAGGTGAGCAGGGATCTGCTTATCTGCTCCGTTCCCCACTCCCACAAAAGTGTTGTGAGGGGTATTCTTCGTTTACTGAAAAATTTAGATGCTTGGCATTAATGACATCCTGCCAGGTCTTAACTTTGGTTGCATTTTCTTCCCACCCACTGTATCAAAAACTTTAAAATTTCCAATTCGTTTGTTCCCTGTGTTTCTGTGCATCCTTAGATGATTGAGGGCTGAGCTCTGCCTATGATAGAGCCTCCACCATATCTTGTCATCAGGCATTTATGGAATCTCAGGAACTTCAGTCAGGTTTCTCCTGTATCCCTTCAGTTAGTTTACAGTATCTTTGCACACTCCTGAGAAGCTGCTCTTGAAAATTTTTGCCTCTGCTACATACTCCATTTCCCATAGCACAGCTCTTCTCTTTCCC
>NW_006771394.1:932480-947816 GCF_000442215.2 Lipotes vexillifer
CTTTCCCTGAATACCAGAGTCTGCAACATATTCACTCCATACTTTGGTCTCTCTCCTTCTCTACTGTGTGTGAGGTTCGTGCTCTCATCTCCTTGCCTCTTCTGCTTTTGAGCCCACTCATTTGCTGTCCTAACACACTTTTCGGGCTCTTATCCTGATGTAAAACTCGTGCGCTACAGAAATGCCCAGCAAATCTTTGTCCGCCCTCCCCTCCTTGAGTTGGTTGCCCAGGACATGCTTTCCTTCAGGACTACATTTAACCAAGGACTGACTTCATGTTCACGTGTCTCATCTTTCTGATACTTTTCCTTCATTCCACATTTTTAGATACAGTCTCTCAGGGCACAGGTGTTACTTGTGTCTCCACCTACAATTGATGTATCTTTTTGAGATTCACTTGGAACTCATTGAGAATTTTACCTGACTTTCTAGATCTCAGATCTGTTCAAATCGCTATAATGAATTTACCAAGTCTTCTCTACTTTCAAACGATAGTTTCGCATAGCTTTTACGGAATTTTAAATATATCTTTCTAAGGGATGCTTTTAATATTTTCCTGAATTCTGTCCTCTAAGGTGTGAGTAATTTTAGCCTTCTCTCTGAGATCTTGCTTCTTTTCTTCTGTGAGATTTCTTTAGGCTCCATTACATTTTCTGATCTGATGTTAACTAAAGTGTTTCCCCCTTTGTAATGCCTACTTTTGAGTGCAGATTTATATATATATATATATCCTTTATATATATATATATATATATATATATATATATATATCCTTTAATATATAGGAAGAAAGGAAATATTTTCTTCCACTGATTATTTAATATCTGACTCCCTTTATTTTTATAATTATACCGCCCCTGTTTTTATAGTAAGGCTGAAGTACATTTTTCAAACCATTCTATTTCATTTAAATTTCTGAATTAACTTGGTTTAGTAGAGAAACGATATCATGAATGTTCCATTTTAAATTGCTTTCGTGGCAATGACATTTTCCCCTTCTTTGATCCATGTTGGTAGAAAATCCTTTAATAAGAACCCTATTCTTTTTCACTTGTTATTAAATAGGCCTCCGAGGTTGGGTTTTTAAGTTTAGAAGCTTGATCAGAGCTTTGGCATTAACAAAATAGGAGCCAGTTTAGGACGGTTTCGCAACTTGTAGCTGTTAAGAGCCTAATCCAGTTTCAAAACAATAAATGAAGAGCAGAATTTGGGGCACCTGATCCAATACCTCTACCTTCTTCTAGCTCCAATTATTTATGGCCCGGAATGTGGTCTGTTCTTGGTGAATGTTCCATGTGAGCTTGAGAGGAAGATGTATTCTGCTGTACTTGGATGAATTATTCTATAAATGTCAATTATACACGTTGACTGATAGTGTTATTCAGGTCACCTCTGTCCTTACAGATTTTCTAACTGCTTGATCGACCAATAACTAAAAGAGGAATATTAAAGTCAGCATTTATAATAGTGTGTTTTCCACTTCTCCTTGCAGTCCTATCAGTTTTTCCTCGTGTCATTTGATACTGTTGCTATGTCCATGCACATTAAGACTTGTTATGTGTATTTGAAGAATTGACTCCTTGCTCATTTTGCAATGTACGTCTTTATTATTCTTCCCTCTTCTTTTGTCTTCCCTGGTTTTAACTGAGAATTTTATATGATTTCATTTTATCTCCTCTCTTAGAATATAACTTACACTTCTGCTGTGGACTGAATCATGTTTCCCCCTCAGTGTGATAGTATCTGGAGATAAGGTCTTTCAGAGGTAATTAAAGTTAAATAAGATCATAAGAGTGGAGCCCTAATCCAGTGGGATTGTGGCCACTTAGTCACTGGTATTTTATTTTAGCAGATTGAACTAACTATGACAGCTTCTTTTTAACTTTTTTTTTAGTGGTTGCCCTAGACTTTGCAATATTCATTGAAAACTAATACAAGCCCACCTTCCAATAACACTATCCCAGTTCATGGGTTATTTAGGTGCTTCACACCTCCCATAATTTATCACATTACTGCCATTCATACTTCACTTATTCATATACTAAAATCAACCTACACATTTTACTATGATTATTTTATTTTACATTTATTTTATATATTTTTATTTTTTTAGCATCTTTATTGGAGTATAATTGCTTTACAATGGTGTGTTAGTTTCTGCTGTATAACATAGTGGATCAGCTATACATATACATACATCACCATATCGCCGCCCTCTTGTGTTTCCCTCCCACCCTCCCTATCCCACCACTCTAGGTGGATACAAAGCACCGAGCTGATCTCCCTGTGCTATGCGGCTGCTTCCCACTAGCTATCTCTTTTACATTTGGTTGTGTATATATGTCCATGCCACTCTCTCACTTCGTCCCAGCTTACCCTTCCCCTCCCAGTGTCCTCAAGTCCATTCTCTATGTCTGCATCTTTACTCCTGTCCTGCCCCTAGGTTCTTCAGAATTTTTTTGTTTTGTTTTGTTCTGTTTTGTTTTAGATTCCATATATATGTGTAGCATATGGTATTTGTTTCTCTCTTTCTGACTTAATTCACTCTGTATGACAGACTCTAGGTCCATCCACCTCACTACAAAAAACTCAACTTCGTTTCTTTTTATGGCTGAGTAATATTCCATCGTATATATGTGCCACATGTTCTTTATCCATTCATCTGTCGATGGACACTTGGGTTACTTCCATGTCCTGGCTATTGTAAATAGAGCTGCAGTGAACATTGTGGTACATGAATCTTCTTGAATTATGGTTTTCTCAGGGTTATATGCCCAGTACTGGGATTCCTGGGTCGTATGGTAGTTCTGTTTTTGGATTTTTGAGGAACCTCCATACTGTTCTCCATAGTGGCTGTATCAATTTACATTCCCACCAACAGTGCAAGAGGGTTCCCTTTTCTCCACACCCTCTCCAGCATTTATTGTTTGTAGAATTTTTGATGATGGCCATTCTGACTGGTGTGAGGTGATGCTTCATTGTAGTTTTGATTTGCATTTCTCTAATGTTTAGTGATGTTGAGCATCCTTTCATGTGTTTGTTGGCAATCTGTATATCTTCATTGGCGAAATGTCTATTTAGGTCTTCTGCCCACGTTTGGATTGGGTTGTTTGTTTTTTTGATATTGAGCTGCAGGAGCTCCTTGTAAATTTTGGAGATTAATTCTTTGTCAGTTGCTTTGTTTGCAAATATTTTTTCCTATTCTGAGGGTTGTCTTTTCATCTTGTTTATGGTTTCCTTTGCTCTGCAAAAACTTTTAAGTTTCATTAGGTCCCATTTGTTTATTTTTATTTTTTATTTCCATTTCTCTAGGAGGTGGGTCAACAAGGATCTTGCTGTGATTTATGTCATGGAGTGTTCTGCCTATGTTTTCCTCTAAGAGTTTAATAGTGTCTGGCCTTACATTTAGGTCTTTAATCCATTTTGAGTTTATTTTTGTGTACGGTGTTAGGGAGTGTTCTAATTTCATTCTCTTATATGTAGCTGTCCAGTTTTCCCAGCACCACTTATTGAAGAGGCTGTCTTTTCTCCACTGTATATTCTTGCCTCCTTTATCAAAGATAAGGCGACCATATGTGCATGGGTTTATCTCTGGGCTTTCTATCCTGTATCATTGATCTATATTTCTGCTTTTCCTTCTCTTTTGTTTCCTGCCTAGAGAAGTTCCTTTAGCATTTGTTGTAAAGCTGGTTTGGTGGTGGTGAATTCTCTTAGCTTTTGCTTGTCTGTAAAGCTTTTAATTTTTCCATCTAATCTAAATGAGATCCTTGTTGGGTAGAGTAATCTTGGTATTAGGTTTTTCCCTTTCATCACTTTACATATGTCCTGCCACTCCCTTCTGGCTTGCTGAGTTCCCGCTGAATTCAGCTGTTAACCTGATGGGGATTCCTTTGTATGTCATTTGTTGTTTTTCCCTTGCTGCTTTTAATATTTTTTCTCTGTTTCTAATTTTTGATAGCTTGAGTAATATGTGTCTTGGCGTTTCTCCTTGGATTTATCCTGTATGGGACTCTCTGTGCTTCCTGGACTTGATTGACTATTTCCTTAACCATATTAGGGAAGTTTTCAAGTATAATCTCTTCAAATATTTTCTCAGTCCCCTTTTTTTTTTCTCTTCTTCTTCTGGGACCACTATAATTCGAATGTTGGTGTGTTTAATGTTGTCCCAGAGGTCTCTGAGACGGTCCTCAATTCTTTTCATTCTTTTTTCTTTATTCTGCTCTGTGGTAGTTATTTCCACTATTTTATCGTCCAGGTCACTTATCTGTTCTTCTGCCTCAGTTATTCTGTTACTGATTCCTTCTAGAGAATTTTTAATTTCATTTATTGTGTTGTTCATCATTGTTTGTTTGCTCTTTAGTTCTTCTAGGTCCTTGTTAAACGTTTCTTGTGTTTTCTCCATTCTGTTTCCAAGATTTTGGATCATCTTTACTACCATTATTCTGAATTCTTTTTCAGGTACACTGCCTATTTCCTTTTCATTTTTTCGTCTGGTGGGTTTTTACCTTTCTCCTTCATCTGCTGTGTATTTCTCTGTCTTCTCATTTTTCTTAACTTACTGTGTTTGGGGTCTCCTTTTTGCAGGCTGCAGGTTTGTTGTTCCCGTTGTTTTTGGTTTCTGCTCCCAGTGGTAAGGTTGGTTCAGTGGGTTGTGTAGGCTTCCTGGTGGAGGGGACTGGTGCCTCTCTTCTGGTGGATGAGGCTGGATCTTGTCTTTCTGGTGGGCAGGACCACGTCCAGTGGTATATTTTGGGGTGTCTATGAACTTATTATAATTTTAGGCAGCGTCTTTGCTAATGGATGTGTTTGTGTTCCTGTCTTGCTAGTTGTTTGGCATAGGTTGTCCAGCACTGTAGCTTGCTGTTTGTTGAGTGGAGCTGGGTCTTAGTGTTGAGATGGAGATCTCTGGGAGAGCTTTCGCTGTTTGATATTACATGGGGACAGGAGGTCTTTGGTGGACCAATGTCCTGAACTCGGCTCTCCCTCCTCATAGGCTCAGGCCTGACACCCAGCCAGAGCACCTAGACCCTGGCAGCCACACGGCTTTATCTTGGTCTTCACAACCTGAAGAACTGTGTTTCCCTGCAGTGCATCTCAGTGTGGGCCAGCGCACCACACAGGACAGGACAGGCAGGGGCTAGGGGCCAGGTGGGGAAGTAGGGACTTGGGGGCCAAGGGCAGTGGTCATTTGCCCAGCACTGAGGGGTCTCCAGGGTTACCTTGGTGCCCTCCTCAGACCTGCTTTGGCTCCTGGTGGGCAGGCGGCCCCGGCATCTCACGTCCTCACAGGCTTGCCAAGCCGAGAAAGCAGGACCATGCCTCCACTATGATTATTTTAAATAAACATTTATGCTCTCAATCAAGAATAAGAACAATAAAAGATTTTATTTTATCTTTATTTATTCCTTCTCTGACGGTCTTTGTGTAAATCTTAGTTTTGTATCTATATAATTTTCCTTCTCCCTGAAGAGCTTTTTTTAACATCTTTTGTAGGACAGGTATTCTGGCAATGAATTCTCTCAGCTTTTGCTTATCTGAGAGACAATTTCTGCTTCACTTTTGAAGATAAAGTCACTGGAAGTAGAATGCTAGATTGTTGAAAGTTTTTTTTTTTTTCCCCCCCAATATTTTCAGTATTTTCACCCATTTTCTTCTTGTTTGCAAGGTTTCTGGAGAAAAGTCCAGTATAATTCTTACCCTTATTCCTTTATAGGTAAAGTTTTGTATTCTCTGGTTTCTTTTAATATCTTCCTTATTGTCTTTGGTTTTCTGCAATTTGAATATTTTGGGGGGTGTATTTATTATGCTGACTTTCCTCTGAGATTCCTGGAGTTGTAGTTGGGTGTCTCTTATTAGTTTAATGTTCTCAGTCCTTATTACTTCAAATGTTCTTTTTTTTTTCCTCTTTATTCTGGTACTCCCATTATGTATATGTTATGCCTTTTGAAATTTTACCATTTATTTTTCATTCTGTTTTTTCTCTTTGCCTTTCAGTTTTAGAAGTTTCTATTGATGTATCTTCAGGCTCACTGACTCTTATGTCTGCTGTGTCCAGTCTACTCATGAGCCCATCAAAAATATTTTTCATTTTTGTTAACAGTGTTTTCAATTTTTAGCACTTCCTTTTGATTTTTCTTAGATTTTCTAGCTCTCACCTTACATTACTCATCTGTTTTGAATATTGTCTACTTTTTCCTGTAGGTCCCTTAACATATTAATTATAACCTGTCTGATAATTCCAAAATCTGTGTCTTATATGGGTCTGGTTCTGATGCTTCCTTTGTCCCTTCAGACTATATTGTTTTCCTTGCTTTTTAGCATTGCTTGTGATTTTTTTGTTAAAATTTAGACATGATATCTTGGGTGATAGGAACTCATGTGTATTGACTTTCAGGGCAAGGTTTTATGTTAATCTAACTAGAAGTTGGGCTATATTTAATGTTTGCTGTAGCTGAAAGTGCCAGAGGCTTCAAATTCCTCTAGCGTCCTTGATCTTGTCCCTCTTGTTTTCTTTGTGCTCCTCTAAGAGCTCCTCTTTAAATAGAATCTATACCTTGCAGCTCTTTTTGCTGTAATCCACTGTTATTACACAGGAGTCCTGTTGACATGGTGGTAAATTGCTGAGGAGGGAAAGTGTTCTATTATTTTATGACTAAATCTCAGCCTTTTATTTGGCCTGTGTTCCAGGGCCATGACTTCACAAATGCTTCATGGCTTATGTCTCTCCACTCACCACCCCTTATGTGAGATAGGAAGGTTAGTGAGAGCTGCAGTTGGGTAATAACTGAAGTAATTGGAAGAGTGAGGTAGGCCCTAGTAAAGCCTTTTCCCTACCACATAGGTGTTTTAAAATATAATATATTAATAAAATTGACATATAGTTAGGCCAACTTACCTGGACGTGATTGCCATTGAAAAGATAGTTTAGGAGGATTTCCCTGGCAGTTAAGACTCCATGCCACCACTGTAGGGGGCACGGGTTTGATCCCTGCTCAGGGAACTAAGATCCTACATGCCGTGTGGCATGGCCAAAAAGAAAAAAGAAAGAAAAAGAAAGAAAAGAAAAGATAGTTTATTCCTCACAGTTCCCAAGAGGAAGGGACATGCCATGTCATGAGGGTGTGGGGGGTACATGGGGAAGTACCAAGGTCTGTCATAAAGCAGGAGAAGGAAGAATGGTGGGTAAGAGCCTTTGTTATGGTTTCCATGGAAAGGAGTGGATGAAGTAAAACAGTCTGTTACTGTGGGTAAACAGTCTTAGTATTGGCTACCTTGAAAACTTTCAGTGGACTCTGGGGCATAGGGGCTATCCCTAGTTGTCTTTTACCTGGCTTTGGGGTGATGAGGGTAGATGGATACTGGCCAAGAGCGGGAGATCCTGATAAAGGAGGTGGCTGGGGTGTGGTCTCTGGATTGGTTGGTTTGCATTTGAAACCAGCAAGAGGTCAACAAGGCCTCAAGATGTCAAAGCATTAGAATACAGAAAAAAACCTGACATGGTTAATACAGTAGGCTTTTTTCCTGGAGAATCCTTTCGATGTATTCTATTATGGTTGCTTTTCTCCTCTGTTGCTAGAATTGGGAGGGGCTCTTTTTTGGCCCTTCACTCTGAGAACCTGGTGTGGTTCCTGGAGATAAACCCCACATGAGTGTTGAGGGTACGCCTAAGACTGTGGACCCAGGATTTTTGTCATTCTCATTCTAGTCCACAGGCAGCCTCCACAATTTGTCTAAACTGCCATTCAGTGTTCCTACCAGTTTATAGCTCTAGTAGCTTTTAGTCTGGGTCAGCAGACCTTGGCTGTGATTCTTTATTCATCTTGCTTGTCTCTCCAGATTTCGTTGTTGGTGGTTGGCCCTACAACTTCTAATCTCTGATGGCTCCAAGAAAAGTCATCACTTTTCAGTTTGTTGAGATTTTCTTCTTGTTGTAAAGATGGAAGTGACAACTTCAAAGCTTTTTACGTGTTGGAGCTGAAACTGGTAGTATTGAAACTGAAAGAAGAAATCTAATCATTTAAAACTACAATATCACTAGTGCTTTCTAGAGTTAGAGAACTCAGCTCATTGAAGTTCTGGTCTTCCACCCTGCAGAACTGGCCGAGAAACAGTAAAATGTAGGAGAAAAACATTCCACACATTAAAAATTTTTAAAGTCTTTAGATTACACTCTCTTTTTTCCTATAATGTTATATTCCCATTAGTTGTGTCTGCTTCCTAAAGAGCCTAATGCTGCACCAGAACAGTCATTTTCCTGCCAATAAACAGACACTGATATGGACAAAGTCATGGTAAGCTACAGTGATCCACCAAAGTAAAAATTAAATGTTACCAGTGCTTACTAAACCCATCTTAAAAAGCAGTCCTAGGGCTTCCCTGGTGGCACAGTGGTTGAGAGTCCGCCTGCCGATGCAGGGGACACGGGTTCGTGCCCCAGTCCAGGAAGATCCCACATGCCGCGGAGCGGCTGGGCCCGTGAGCCATGGCCGCTGAGCCTGCGCGTCCGGAGCCTGTGCTCCGCAACGGGAGAGGCCACAGCAGTGAGAGGCCCGCGTACCACAAAAAAAAAAAAAAAAAAAAAAAAAAGCAATCCTTTCAGACCATGCCAGGTAAAAAGCTAACCAAACCATTTTAATAACTGGCAGCATGACACAATGTAAACTACTACAAATGCCAAGATTAAGAACTTTCATGGTTTATACGTGCAGAAGCCCAAGGTGTAAAGCCTCATATGCTAGCTTCATCACATGACAGACCTCAAACATTGAACATTATTTTGTCTCCTCAAATTCTCCTCATGTATTTTTCAGTGTTCCTGGCCAATGAACTGGGTGATGGGTTTTGATAGGATTCAACCAATAATGCTCCTCTATCCTGCTCAGATTCAGAAACAATTGAGAGATTAGAGGAGTTAGGTAGATGAAGATGTAAATATCACCTGTATGACTGATATAGCTATATTGGGGGACATGGGGAAAGTCTGATAGATAAGCGGGATTTATATTTCTACTTGCTCCTCCATTTAGACATTAATACAGCCTACCTATGGGAAATGGCAAATGTAGTTACAAAGAATCACTACCTTCTTTTTTGTGTGTCGTGGAGAGGGGAGAAAAAGCCAATTCTCTATTAGCTCAATTCAGTTGAGAAGCATTGACACCTACTTAACAGGTGATTCATTCCAAATCCACAGGGAAGAGTAAGGGGCTGGACAGGACGCTGGAAGTGTTTAGGGAAATGCCTACTTGTGAAAACTCAAAGAATGGGGATACATGTTCTCTCCTTAAGAGGGAAGAAAGAAGATAAGTATTTAAGCATTTCATAAATTTTTATATCCCAATTAGTAAAATTGTAAAATGAAATACAGCAACGGGTGGGCTTCAGTTGGCTGGAAGGTCACTTTTTAGGTAGCAAATATCTAGTAAAAAGAAAGCAAGGGGGAATTTATGATTGCCTGAAACTCTTGAAGCTAAACATTGGTATAAGTTCTTTCTTATCATTATAGGAATAAAAAATGGAGTTCTTTTATCATACACAAACCAAAAATGTCTTCAGCTTTTAGTTATGTACTTGAAATGTAAAAATTTAAAAAGACATATGTTAATTTTGTAACCTGCATCATTCTTCAGTTATGTATTAACATGTATACCTCAGTATATTCCTTAGCTTATTGTATTCTGTATTCAGCTGTCTTCAAACATGTGCCCAATTGTAATTAAGAAAAGAAGTTCTTTAAAACTGTTTTTTCTGTGACTTACCATTTTAAATAAGAGTATTCTGAATGCATTCAACTCAAAATTGAGAAAATATTTTTATGTCATTCCGCTTTTGTAAAAGTAGATCATATAGTCTTTAATCTTTTTGAAATCAGTCAGGTATGTGATTGGGATGTATCATTTAATAAATGAATGATGAAAGAACATAACTTCCCTCAGGTATGAAGGATAAGAAGCAAAGTGGCAGAGAACCGTGTTCTAATGTTCTTCATGAGACTACTTTGAATTTTGTGTAATTCACAGATACTTTAAAGTGCATTTGTATTATCTGTTTCTTATTAAGATATTCGGAAGTTGTTTATTTTATAGACTTTCATTTCTAATTATCTTTTGAAAAATTCATTTAAGGTTATTATGGGCTGAATTGTGTCTCTCTGAAACATTCATATAGAATGTGACTATGTAGAGATAGGGTCTTTAAAGAGGTAATTAAGTTAAAATGAGGTCATTAGGGTAGGCATTAACCCAATATGACTGGTATCCATATAAGAAGAGGAATACAGAACACAGACATACAAAGAGGGAAGATTATGTAAAGACAGGGAGAAGGTGGCCATTTATCTATAAGCCAAGCGAGGACGCCTCAGAGGAAGCCAGCCCTGCCAACACGTTAGTTATGGACTTCTAGCCTCTGAACTGTGAGAAAATAAATTTCTGTAGTTAAAGCCACCCACTTTGTGATACTTTGTGATGGCAGCTCTAGCAAATTAATACAAATATTTTTTTAACTTTTATTGGAGTATAGTTGACTTACAATGTTGTGTTAGTTTCAGGTATACAGCAAAGCGAATCAGTTATAGGTATCCATATATCCACTCTTTTTTTTTAGCTTCTTTTCCATATAGGCCATTAGAGAGTATTGTGTAGCGTTCCCTGTATATAGCAGGTTCTCATTAGTTATCTATTTTTGTATATAGTAGTGTGTATATGTCAATCCCAGTCTCCCAGTTTATCCTTCCTCCCCTCATCCCCTGGCAACCCTAAGTTTGTTTTCTACGTCTGTGACTCTACTTCTGTTTTGTAAATTAGTTCATTTGTAACCTTTTTTTTTGTTTAGATTCCACATATAAGTGACGTCATATGATATTTGTCTTTCTCTGTCTGACTTTACTTAGTGTGACAATCTCTAGGTCCATCCATGTTGCTGCATATGGCATTATTTTTTTCTTTTTATGGCTGAGTAATATTCCATTGTATATATGTACCACATCTTCTTTATCCATTCCTCTCTTTATGGATATTTAGGTAGCTTCCATGTCCTGGCTATTATAAATAGTGCTGCAATGAACATTGGGGTGCATGTATCTTTTCGAATTATGGTTTCCTCTGGGTATATGCCCAGGAGTGGGATTGCTGTTTTTATGAAAACTTTTTTTTGGATAAGTTTATATGACAGTTATTGGAGGTGTATTAAGTGATTTGGGTAAGTAGAACTGATAGTCTTTTTATTTTTTTACAGCTATATTGAGATATGATTAATATATACCATTGTGCAAGTGTAAGGTGTACTGCATGCTGATTTGATATATATTGCAAAATTATTGCCACCATAGTGTTAGCTAACACCTCATTCACATCATGTAATTACTATTTACTTTTTGTGGTGAGAACATTAAAGGTACTCTCTTGGCAATTGTCAACTATATAATACAGTATTATTAACACTAATTAACATGCTGCACATCAGATCCCAAGAACTTGTTCATCTTATCACTCTTGAGCAACATCTTACCATTTTCCCTATATCTCCAGCCCCTGGTAAACATCATTCTACTCCTTGTTTCTATGGGTTCAGCTTTTTTAGATTCCACATATAAATGATATCATACAGTATTTGTCTTTCTCTGTCTGACTTATATTTCACTTAGCGTAATGCCCTCAAAGTCCATGCATGTTGTTGCATATGGCAGGATTTCCTTCTTTTTTTGGCTGAATTATATTCCCTTGTATATACAGACCACATCTTCTTTGTCCATTTATCCATTGATGACCACTTATGCTTTTTCCATATCTTAGATATGGTGAGCAATACTGTAGTGAACATGTACCATTTGTCTGTCTGTCTTTGGAAAAATGTCTATTCAGTTCCTCTGCCCATTTAAAATTTTTTTTCTATAGAGTTGTATGAGTTCATGTATTTTGGATATTAACTTCTTAGAAGATATGTGATTTGCAAATATTTTCTCCCATTTCTTACGTTGCCTTTTCATTTTGTTGATCATTTCTTTTGCTGTGCAGAAGCTAACAGGTTTCTGCACAGCAAAAGAAATGTAGTTAGCTTGATGTAGTCCCTCTTACTAATTTTTGCCTTTGTTGTTTGTGCTTTCAGTGTCATATCCAAAAAATTTTTGCCAAGACCAATGTCAAGGAGATTTTCCCCTATGCTTTCCTCTATGATTGTTACAGTTTCAGTTTTTATGTTTCAGTATTTAGTACATTTCCAGTTTTTTGTGAGGTGTGTAAGAAAGGGGTCTAATTTCATTCTTGTGCATGTGGTTATCTAGTTTTCCCAACACCATTTATTAAAGAGACTATGCTTTTCCTATTGAGTTTTCTTGGCTCCCTTGTCAAGTATTAGTTGACCGTACATGCAAAGGTTTATTTCTGGGCTCTCAGCTCTCTTCCATTGGCCTTTGTGTCTGTTTTTATTCCAATAGCATACTGTTTTGGTTAATATAGCTTTGTAGTATGGATTGAAATTAGAAAGTATGATGCCTACAGCTTTGTTTTTTCTCAAAAGTGTTTTGGATAGTTGGGGTCTTTTGTGGTTCCATATGAATTTTAGGATTGTTCTTCTATTTCTGTGTAAAAATGCCATTGGAATTTTCATAAAGACTGCATTGCATCTATAGATGGCTTTGGGCAATATTGACATTTTAGCCATCTTCTGATCTATCAACACAGGATATATTTCCATTTATTTGTGTCTTCAATTTCTCTCATCAATGTCTTACAGTTTTCAGCGGGTAGACATTTCACCTCCTTGGTAAAATTTATTCCTAGGTATTTTATTCTTTTTGATGCAGTTGTAAATGGAACTGTTTTCTTAATTTTGCTTCCTAATAGTTCATTGTTTGTGTATAGAAATGCAACTGATTTTTGTATGTTGACTTTGTGTCCTGCAACTTTACTGAATTCATTTATTATTTCTAATAGTTTTTTTGGTGGAGTCTTTAGGATTTTCTGTATATAATATTATGTGATTTGCAAATAGAAACAATTTTTATTTTTCATTTCGGATGCCCTTTATTGTTCTAGCCACGACTTCCAATACTATATTGAATAAGAGTGATGAGAATGGCCACCCTTGTCTTATTCCTGATGTTTGAGGGAATGCTTTCCACCTTTCACCATTGAGTATGACATTAGCTGTGAGCTTGTCCTATGTGTCCTTTGTTATGTTGAGGTATATTCCTGCTATACCTACTTTGTTGAGAATTTTCATCATGAAAAGATGTTGAAATTTGTCAAATGCTTTGTCTGCATCTATTGAAATGATCATACGATTTTTGTCTTTCCTTCTGTTGTGTGGTATGGTGTATCACATTTATTGAGTTGTGTATGTTGAATCATCCTTGCTTGCATCTCAGAGATAAATCCCACTTGATCACGATATTTGATCATTATAATGTGCTGTTGAATTTGGATTGCTAGTATTTTGCTGAGGATTTTTGCATCTGTATTCATCAGGGATATTGGCCTGTAATTTTCTTTTCTTGTAGTATCCTTTTATGACTTAGGTATCAGGATAATGCTGGACTTGTAAAATGAATTTGGAAGTTTTCCTCCTCTTCAATGTTTTGGAATAATTTGGGAGACTTGGCGTTACTTCTTCTTTAAATGTTTGGTAGAATTAACCAAAGAAGCCATCTGGTCCTTGGCTTTTCTTTGTCGAGAGGTTTTAGATTCAATCTCCTTACTTGTTATTTGTCCATTCATGTTTTCTGTTTTGTCATGATTCAGTCTTGGTAGGTTCTTTATTTCTAGGAATTTGTCTGTTTCTTCTAGGTTATCTCATTTGTTGGCATTTAACTGTCAGTCGAAGTCTCTTACGATCTTTTGTATTTCTGTGGTGTCCATTGTAACATCTCCTCTTGCATTTCTGACTTTATTTTAGTCTTCTCTCTGTTTTTCCTAGTCTACCTAAAGAAAGATTTATCCATTTTGTTTATCTTTTCAAAAACAACTCTTATTTTGTCCACTAGTCTTTGGCATTTTTCTTCTTGATGTTTAAAATCTTATGCTTATCTGTACATATTTGTTAATGTTTAAAATGATGTTCTGTCCAATTTGATTATTGCAGAACTTCCGTTGTCTACTTAGGCTCTCTATACATGATTTTTAAATTAAATTATGAATGAAAATCAACGTTAATAAAAATCAGTATAGTGGAATGAGATCTTATAAATGATTTACCACTCTCATGCCAGCAAGCTTTCCAATATGCAATTATTAGCTACTTATTATTTTACAGAGTTACTAGTTTGTTTAACTTTCTATCTGAATTTCACAGTATTTGGTAAACCTGACTTTGTCTACATGGCTAAATGCAATGTGTTCCACAGTGTCTATGAGGGCTGTTGGGAATTCTAGATCCAGCAGCTAGGGACCCAGGCAGCGGTGGTGGCCAGGGTCCAGTGGTATGCACACACTTGGCTGTAGGGGCCAAGTGGCTGTATGTGCCTGTGTAGTGGTATGGACCTGTTACATAAACACAAGCAGTGGTTGGGACCAGGGCAAGCAGCAAGGGCTGAGGCCAACTGAAGGTACTCTGGTAGCTTCAGTGGCCCTGTTTATCAGCATGAACTACCGTGTCTGATGTGTCTTGCCAAGGATGCGTGGCAGTGGATGTTGGTGATGGGGGTTGAGTAGGGAGTATTTGGGTGAACATCTGGAGGGGCTAGCTACAGGTAAGCCCAGCTGTTGTAGCCAGTGATAGAATATAGGGTTTGATATGGGGCCACAAGCAGCTGTGGGGGCCCTGGCTATGGCATACATTCTTTTATGCGGCTTCAGTCTCCTCCTAGGAATGGGAATGGTAGTAGAGGCTAGTGACAGGTGTCAGGCTGGCAGTGTGCAGATGTATAGCCAGAGTGACTAGCTCTGAGCACATATTTGGTGATGGGGTTCAGCTGCAGGGGTCTAGGCTGGTGTTTTTCACTGACATAGCTGCAGAGGCCTGGGCTCTTGCAGGGGGTGGGGGGAGGGCTGTGAAGGGAAGGGGGAGAGACTCAGGCAGCCAGTGCCAGCCAATGTGAGTCCCTGTGGAGTGAAAGCTGGTGAAATCTACAGGGGGTCCACCGCAGCTGTGGTGGCCATTTGTTCTTTCTTCAGTGGCAAAAGCTGCTGAGTTTATCTGTAAAGTAAGTCACTGTGAACCATGAGTATTCCCAGTAGATGGCTGCTACTGGTATCCCTGCTTTTTTTCTTCGTTCCTAGCTGTCTCTATGGATCTCAGCCTTGCTGGTCTGAGCGGGGTGAAATCAAAGTGGGAATTTTGTACGGTGCCCCAAAAGGCTGAGGAAGCTGGTCATTCACCCCACTCTTCCTTTCCTGGTAT
>NW_006771394.1:947837-1032094 GCF_000442215.2 Lipotes vexillifer
TAGGGAAAGTCTTTCTTACTGGGGCGTTCTCTCTTGGTGCTGAGCATTGCTGACTTGGGGGGATGGGATGATGAAGGCAAAACTAAGCTGTCTTCCTTCTCTTTTTGTGTAGTTATTCTCAGTTTTGTTTTTTGGGGTTTTTTTCCTACTGTATTGCTGAAGTTTCTCAAGTGGACTGCAGAGCTCTCCCAGAGCTGTTTTTGTATGTGGATAACTGTCTAATTGCTGATCTTTGTGGAGAGGCAGAGGTTGTGGTCTCCTTTGCCTCCATCGTGATGATGTCATTTCTGAGAATTAGTCTTAATAGTTTTTGAAGCTATATGAAGCTTTGGGCCTGTGAATGCTAAAGCAAGATGAAATGTGAGATGGGAGTCCAGGGAAGTGAGAGGCTGGAAGTGTGGTGGTAAATTACATGGTATTCAAATGATCTTTTGGGGGAAAGACTTCTCAAATTTTCAGGATATTTCTAACTATAGCTAATTACACATATAAAACTATACATACAGGGGCACGTGTGTGTGTGTGTGTGTGTGTGTGTGTCTGTGTGTGTGTATAAAATAAGAACCATGGCATATATATGACATTTAGCTTAAATGATATGATAAACTCAGAATAGAGCTTTTACTTTTATGTAACTTGATTTCATTTTTAAACTTTCAATATTTAAGGCTTCTAACTCTCCATATCTCATCAATTTTTTCTTTAATTAGTAAAAGAGGAATAACTGTACAGTCTCAGCTACTGCTGAAAACTGTCCATAATATTCTTAAGCATCTTATTCCCCCCCATCTGAAAATATAATTTAAAATTTGAAAACTGGCAATGAAGTAGATTATCTACTTGAAGAAGTAGATTACAATATTCAGAAGTTGTCATGAAGTAAAGATTTTATGTTTCTCGTAGGGAAGAATGCTTTTCCCTTTAGTTCTTGGGTTTTCACTTTCTCATGTCTCTTTTCAAGAAAATGAACACTATTTTCTTTCCCACCTATAGAACAGAACTTGAATTTGGAAAGAGGAAAGATGCACAGAGTAAGCATGGCATGTGAACAGTGTGTTCTCACATGATGAGAGATACCCACAAGAAGGGATATGTCTTGTTCATCCTTTAAAACTGCATTAAATTATGGTGTAGTATGTATAGTACCTTAGGTGCTTAACTCTAGTAATAGCTATGCTGTAATTGAAAAAAAAAAATTAAATAACATTTCATTCAAGCAGAAGAATAAACATACCAGTAGCAATTCTTAATATTTCTGAGAAATACAAGAATTTAATTGGACTTAATAAAATTCTATGCTACTATTTACCCATCTCTGAGGATGGGAGCATAATAGAGGCTATTTATATCCATTTATGTTGTTAATGTTGATCTTTTAAAATACAGATTAAAATATTCTGTATTCTGGTTCTGTATATTATACCAAGCAAGGCCTGTGAAACTACTTTTGAAAATTTTCTGATAAATATGTAGAAACTGTTTTTTAACTCAAGAAATACACATTTTTTAATGAATATGTCTGTCATTCATTTTCCAGCTATACAAAGGGCATTTTCTTTAATATCATAATACAACCATCAGCTTAATTATAAGATGGAATTGTAGCACCATTTCTAATTTTCTTTTCTCATCTTCCATTATTTGTTTATTCTCATTTGTGTTCAGTTTGAAGAGATATGAGCTTTAGTAATCATGTCTACAAGTGACCATTAGAGAAGACATATGTAACTAGCAAAACAGGAGAGATAACCTGAGATAACCATTTTTTCGTTCAAGGACTTTTAGTGAATATTTTCTGAGCACTCAACCATGTGCTGAACAGAGTACCTGGTCATGAAAGGAGACAATTTCCTATACTGCTGGAGCTTATATTTCAGTAGGATCAAGACCAAAAATAAATGTACACAAGTAAATAAATAATTAGATATTTGAGGAGTGGCCATTGCTTTGAGATGATGATAGGGAGTGACTGGAGGGTATGTGGAATTGGCTGGACACAGAAGGTGTCTCTGAAGAGATGACATTTAAAATGAGACCCAAATGGCAAGAAGGAGGCAGGCATGTGAAGAACAGAAGCATTAACATTTTAGGAAAATAACACCGGCACTACAAAGCCTTAAGGTGGGAATGAGCTTGTTTTCTTTGATGAAAAGAAAGATGAGTATGACATGCACGGAGAGACTGAAGAGGAGATTGCTAACACATGAGTTTTGCTGGTTTGGTAGGGATAGATTATGTAGGAACCTCAGATGTGGCTAAGGGGTTCCTGTTTTAATCTAGTGCATTTGAAAGACCACAGTAGGGATTCCATAGAGAGGTGAAGTGATCTCAATTATGTTTTAAAGATTATATGTATAAAATTGGATGGAGGAGGACAAGAATGGAAGAGAGAAGTGAGTTTCAAGGCCATTTTGTTGATCCTGGCAAGAGATGGCACGTGGTGGCCGATGGCATGGCAAGAAGTAGGGAGATTATGAGAGCCTTTGGCAGTACAGTCCAAAGAACTTGCAGATGGATTGGCTATAAGGAATAAGAGAATGATAGGAATCAGTAAGTTTTTGGTTAGCAACTGAGTGGGTGGAAGTGCCATTTATAGTGGCTGGGAGAGGAGTAGGTTTGGGATCTGAGAATGAAGATGTCTGTTTTCACATGTTAAGTTTGCAACATGTATTAGATAGTTAAATAGATAATTGGATACATGAATCTGGAGTTCAGGGAAGAAGTCTGGGTTGGAGATATAAGTTTGTAATTCAGCAGTAGATCGGTGGCCTATAAAGCCAAGAAGGAACTGAATGAAATTTTTTGGAAGAAATTATCCTAGGAGCAAAAGGAGTCACACAGCCTGGGGTACAGTTAGAAGTTTAATAGAGAAGCACCCAAAGGAAGAGACTCATGATCCATGCCTAGTTCCTGGCATGATTCTCTCTTTTAGTTTTTTTTAAAAATTTTATTATTATTTATTTATTTTTGGCTGCGTTGGGTCTTTGTTGCTGTGTGCGGGCTTTCTCTACTTGCAGTCAGCAGGGGCTGCTCTTCGTTGCGGTGCGCGGGCTTCTCATTGTGGTGGCTTCTCTTGTTGCAGAGCATGGGCTCTAGGCGCCAAGGCTTCAGGAGTTGTGGCTCATGGGCTCTGGAGCGCAGACTCAGTAGTTGTGGTGCACGGGCTTAGTTGCTCTGCGGCATGTGGGACCTTCCTGGGCCAGGGCTCGAACCCGTGTCCCCTGCATTGGCAGGCGGATTCTTAACCATTGTGCCACCAGGGAAGACCTCTCTTTTAGTTTTGATGCTACAGTGTCACTAATCAGTTTTTTTCCTTGGGACAGAGCTATAAGAGTAGGGTTGGATTTGAGGTTAGTCACAATTTGTTTTCTCTTCCAAAAATCTTATAGAATTAACTATTAAGAAATAAATGGCTCGTTAAGTAGTCATTGTAAAATAAAAGATTAATCCTCTGACTCCAAGATGACGCCATCATAGTGGAATCAAGAGATATGCTTGCATCTGCCCCGAAGTTTCTTCTCCCTGCCAAGGCTTCACTGGCCTACTGACAGTGTTTTTGTAACTCCAGTGTCCTAATTCAATCATCTGTTCCTCGTAGGATTGTGGCCAAAGTTTTTTATCTTTTAACCACTGATATTGATATTCCAGACCTGCCTGCAATACCTTGGGTCAAATTTACTTCCCCAAGTTTCTCGATCCCAAGTATCTCTTGCTTCTTAAACAGATCACACTTTCCTGTAGGGCTTAATGGTTACACTGAGCGTCATCCTTGTGAAACTGTAGGCATCTGTGGTCTTGCACAATTTTTTTCCAGAGCAAGTTGTTTCAAAGGGACTGCTCAAGCTCTTCTAGAGTTACATTAGAGAACAAGATGGAATGAGACTCAATAGATGTCATCTCACTTCTGTTTTCAAAGCCTCCTCTGCTGAAAAGCATACAGCACACCACCCAGGTTCTGTGATTCCTCCTTGCTGGAAACTGTTTATTTATTCCCTCCAAGGGGAGTCCTCAGGATACTGGAAACAACAGTCAGCATAGAGATCAAGAGACAGTTGAGACCCTGTTCTGCAACTTTTTCCCCCATAATCGTTATATAAGTGAGGGATCCTCTATTCTCCATAATATACTTTCCAGCATATGGAATGTATCAGATATCATGTATACGTTCATGTGACAGTAATTCTTTCATGGCACTCCTAGCCCATAGGAAATGCTTAATCACTCTGGTTTTTAAATAGTTGGGCCTAAACAACTTAATATTAGTGGTTTGTATGCTGTTGAGCAGCTGGATTTCCAATTTAAAACTTAAAATATCTTGCAGTACCATTGTGAGTTCACTGCAGCATCTCAGGGCATTTTGATGCTCAGTTGGGAACCAGGGGACTAAGTGGCTAGCTAAAACAATGTCAAACCTGGCATACCCAAAGCATCCCTCACAGAAGAGGATGCCGTGTCTATAAATCTCCTGCATTCCTTAATAGGAGTCTGGGCTTTGAATATTTGGGAAATTGTACATGATGACCTTAGGAGTTACCAGTTTCCAGAAAATATAAAACAAATGGCAGGAAAGTTAATCTTTTCCACAAGGCATAGAGGAATTAGTCCAACCATTTGCTGTTTATTATTAGTAGCAGTAGTGTGCAAAATAAAGGTATGCTTGTGTGAATGTGAATGCTCTTCCAACTCGATGTCAATCTGAGAGTTTATAAAATGTAATAAAAAGCCATTCCTTGGCTGGTGGTGGATGACACATGTTTAGCATTTGTTGCCTTCCACTTATCCATTCTAAATGTGAAAGTCTGCCTGCATTTTATCAGGTTCTCCCACCATTAAAAGCCTATAAAAAGACACATGATGATAGAAAAAATATTTCTGCATATTTAAAGAAAAAAATGATGAATGATGCACTCCTCCCAGAATTCAGGTGTTCTGTGAGCATTTTACTGCTGGGTGTAACAACCAAGTTTCAACAGCAAAACAAGATGTCCTTTTGTTTTTTATCAGAGGATATAAAATGTTTGCATTGTCTTAACTGCATTTAATATTACTATTAAGCCTAAAAAGTTGGTGTAGATATAAGGGTCAGAATCTGTGACAAAAGGCAAAATTATGCTTCATTGCTGGCACATTGTGAAATTCTCTTTTGTTCCTTACGTGTGGACATTTTACATTTTCCCAGATCTGTGTGGAATATAATCTATATCTGTCAAGGCTGAATTTCCCTGCCATAGAGATTAAAAGAATGTCTTGAGTATAACTAGTTAATTGGCTTCGTGGCACTTTGAGAAGTGTTAGCTGGGTGTTTTCCTGCCCTGTAGTCTAACCTCAGAATGACCACCCACAGACTACTCCAAATAGTTTGGGGACAAACCCACTTATTTATTTATGTATCTGCGAATTGGTTAAAATATGTGTGCCAGATGATCTTCCTGCCAGAAAATACATTTTAATTAGAAATGATGGGTCAGGCATTTACTGAGAAATAGGAGAAAGAGAGAAGAAAGCAAAGAGACTGGCCCAGATTGTATGTTTCAACCTAACGTTGCACAAGACAAAGTCCCTCCATTGTATAACCTAGAGTTTGCCTTTCTGTATTTCATTTTGATGTTTTTGCAAGACTACAGGGGAATGGAGCCAGATCTATTACTTCTTTTAGTCTGGGACAGAGGCATGTACCCCATATTGCCTCAGGACACTACGCAGCATGTGCTGGACATTCAGTAACGTTTACTGACTCCAACCATGAAAGTCTTTCCACGCCCTTCCTCTCTGGAGCAGGTCTTGCCAGACAGGCAAGTGGCTAATGATGGAAACTGGGCTCTGCTAAGGCTGGGAATTACTTCCAAGTAATTAGGAACACTGGGAACCAAAGATCAAAACCAACGGACCATGGAGGAAAACCCAGGATGAAAACCACCTCTAAATGACAGAACCTGGACTCCATACTCTGATTGGCAATCTATCAAGAAAGCAACTTGAGAAAAAACAAGGTGGAAGGAGATGGTCTTATGTAGTTTTTATGTGTGCTTCCTTCTTTGTTTGTCTGTGGGGAAGAAGAAATGTAATTTCTAGATGACAACTACCATTTGCCCATCTTTTCCAATTCCCATCACTATCTATATGCTACTTTTTCTTATTTCCTATCTGCTTCAGTCAGAAATGTTTTTTTAAAACTAATATGATTTATTGAAATTTAAGAATTCTAAGTGGGAGAATTATGCACTGTACTAACACAAAGCATAATAATAACTATTGTTTATTGAGTGAATACTGTGTACTGAGAACTGGGCAAATTTAATATTTTGAAAATTCAATAAGATATTATTATTTAATGTTTTGACAATTCAGCAAGGTATTACTGTTATTATCCTCTTTTCAGAAATGAGAAAACTGAGTCTTGAGAGATTTTTAGTGATTTGGCCAAGGGCATAAAATTAGCGAGAGGCGGAAGGCAAAATTCTAACCTAGGATGTCAGCCATCAAAACCAACACTCATACAACCTGTCTTGATAATCCCCTTAGAAGCCCATAATCCAAATACAGATGCACGGTATAATCGTGTGAAAAGCGCTGAAGAACATTTTGGGTGCAGCTTATGAGTGAGTAGAAATGGACATGGTGAAGAGATAGGAAAGGAGTGATGCAATTCCTTGAAGATATTGAAGGTCATGGCAAATACACGCGGAGAATAAATATAGAACAAACTGCTTCCTTGTCAAAGAGGTAGTAAATAAAAATAGTGACACTGAATATTAAGTCAAAAATTTTATTTCAATTCTTTTGAATGACCAAGCACCTGAATTAAAATTCAGTGGACCTAAAAGTTTTTAAGTAAGTGTCCCTCCAGTCTTCTTTTAAGCCCCTCAGTTTCCCTGCACAGAGGCAGCTGCAGTCACTCTTTTCATGGGTGTCCTTGTATTATCTACTCAGAATTTATCTTCTCTTGATTGGGCTTATCAGAGAGGTCTTTAAGACACTGATTTTGGAATGGAGAATTAGCGGTTGTTTACAACCTTTTCTCAGAGATGCCTTCATTCCTATAAGATCTGATTAATCAGGTCTCACATGTTTGAAATTTGTGATGAACCACTTTAGACTGAGTGCCTTTTTGTATATTCTATTTAAAATTTTCTAAAGAGAACAAGAGTGTAAGCAAGATGAAAAGGGTGGGATCTCTCACCTACCATTGAAAAGAAATTGCTTCCAAGTACTTTAGAAGAACTAAATCAGGTAAATCATTCTGTCATCAAAATAGACTCCCCAAAGATCTGAAATTCTCAAGTGCCTACTTTCCAATGCTTTCTTTGCCTACATGTAGACACAAATGGGTATGTGTGTGCCTGTGTTATATTCTTTGAAGACTGTAGAATTTGAACTTCTCACTATCTCAGATTCTCCTTGTCTCCCATGAGTCTGATTTGCTGAGATTTGTGAAAGCTTTAGCCTCATCTCTTTATTATGATACAGGCGGGAGAGACAGCTCTGTGCCTGAGAGCAGTGAAGCGTTAGCCACTGCCTAGCGGGGGAGAGTTGAGAATGAAAACAAAGAGGTGACCCCTCTTTATTCCTTAGGGTGACTAAGGCCCCACCATTGCACACTGGGCAAACCAACACCCTGCAGTGCAGACGCCTGTGTTGAAGGACCACATCCACTTCTGCATATCAGTTGGCAAGCATACATTGCAACACTTCCAAGAATCCCGACAGACTGAGCACAGTAAAGTGGTACAATTCTGTAACTGCTCAGTCTTTCCAGGACATGGCTAGCAAGGATACAGCAGCTTATAAGTCAAAGCTTTGGGCTTCCGAGGCCTGTGCCAACAATCTTTCTGGGGAGAACTCCAGACCCTGTCCACTCCACATCAGAAGGTTCTCTCATCCTCGATGAAGAAAGAGAATGGGGAGGGTTTTCTCTTAAAGGCTTGGCTCTGAAGGAAGAGTGTAGTGGGACCGGCAAAGGGTTTGGGAGCCAGAGACAAGTCCAAATCTCTTACTTACTTACTAAATCTGTTACTTAAGGACAGTTTCCTTGGTTTGAAACTAAATCCTCTCACCCATGAAATAGGGATAATCATCATATAGTAAGGCCAAGTTTGCAGCGCTATGACAATTATATGAAATAATATTAATGAAATAGTGTGTTCATAGTACCTACTACAGAGTCAGCAATCAATGTCGCTTTCCAAGCACCTGCACTGCAGGTGGGGAACTGATGCATACGGAAAATCCAGTGCCTTGCCCCCTTCCGCATCACAAGAGCAGCTTCGGATTCTGGGGAAGTTGGTAGGGGAAGCAGAGGTTAGAAATGGTTTGGGATCTGTTTTCTTGAATTCCCCTTCACGTTGCTTCTCTCCTTTTCCTCATAGAGAGCAGAAATGCAGGAGTTGGATCTCTGGGTACAGGTGTACCAAATGCTCAGTGTCTCGAGGTAGTCAGCTAAGTTATCCTAAACTCCCAAAGCTATTTTCTCATCAACATACTTACCTGTCTTGTAAGATTTTTATCTCAACCTAAAAAATGTGTAGGGATGTGGTATCTATGAGAAGAAATAGCCCTGCTCCAATCCCTGCAAGAGTCTGTTCTGGTGTCCAGTGACCTTTATGAACCAAGAGACTGAATGGGGCAGCTTTGGATCACAAAGAACTCATCAGCGTCTTCTCAGCATCTACCAGCAGCAGATTCCTGTTAAACTGCTACAAAGTTTCACTATAATTGAGTTCTCTTGTCTGTTATTGTTATTTTTTTTTTGTTTTGTGTGCGATTATTAACTATTCAAAGTGGGTACCTTCGTAATGTCCCTGTTTAACAGACATGCACATCGCTCCCTCAGACACCTAGATGCAGTGAGAAAATGTTCTCTTGTAAAATTTAGAATCTCTCTGAGGCTCTGAGGTTTAGGGTCTGTAATCACTTGGTGATTGAGTTTTTATATTCTTGACATTTTTCTAAATGAAATCTTCTCTGATGTCAAAGCTGGAATAGTAGCTTGTCTTTTCAGTGTATTGGGTTAAATGTTAAAGGGAGAACATTATCTAGGAAAATCCCTTTGGTATTGTAGCAAATCCTTGGTCATAGTATGTAGGCGGTTGTGAGTGGGCTGCCAGACATGGTCAGGACCCTGTGGATAATCTCATCACTGTGAACTGTTCAAAGCACCCAGTATGTGAAATTCAGGCTGATTCATCCATTCTCCGTGGCCACCCAGACAGCTTCCTTGGGTATATTTTTAAAAAATGATCCAGGCAGCAGCTGCAGAAAATTTGGGGACCCTTTTCCCTTTGAGTGAGTGTTTCCAGAAAGCAAAATAAATAAAATGTCAGGGTTTGTTCATCTGGTTGGCAAGGCAAGCTCTCTCTCCTCTATGGAGGAGGCTGAGCTGAGGAATGTTGTGGTTTCTGGGATTCAAAGCTGGAGACATAGCACAACACACACCTTATTTGAGAGCGAATTCACATCATACATTTTCATAAGGCATGGACCAGAAAGCACGCTTTGTTTTCAAAATGTGTTTCCTTGGCACTGGTTACAGCAATTTGGTGTGTGGTTCATTGTCAAAATGCTGTGGGTGGCAAAAATGATCGACTAAAGGCACATGAAATATTTAAATTGGGGTGGTTTGCTCAGGCCATTTAGTCTACTCCTAACACCTGTATTCCAAAGACAACAATTAAGCCTTTCGTGGGGTGACAATCTGTATCACTGGACGTCAGAGCTGGCAGAAAATTTACTGAGCAGATTTTTTTCTTATAAGGCCAGAGAGTGAATATTTTAGACTCATGAACCATATGGTCTCTGACCCAACTACTCAGCTCTTTCAACTCTGCATTGTAGAAGGAAACCAGCCATAGGCAATACATAAACAAGTGGGCATGGCTGTGCTCTGATAAAATGTTATGCATAAAAACAGTTGGTGGCTGGATTTGGCCCATTAGTTGCTGTTTGCCAACCCCTGGTTTAGATCACTGCTTCTTTTTTCACATATGAGGAAACCCAAACCCAAAGACATTAAAAGAGTTTGTCACTGTTACAGGCCAGTTAGTGGCAGGACACAGCATATCAAAATCCTGTGTTAGGTTCTTTTAGTATTTTTTAAATGCATAGGTTTCTCTGAACATAGAAAGTCCCTCTCTTGCTTCAGAAGCCTCAAGAAGAAACAGACAACTTTCTCCTCTCTGTTTTGACATTTCCTTAGCAAGAGTAAATACCTAAACCTGAGAATGCTGCTGTCCTTTGAACATTTAATGAAGGAAAAACTATAATGGAATAGACAGATATGAGTATGTTTATAACATAAAGGTGCATGTTAAATACAGAATTCGTTACTTAAAGCCCTGGGGGAAGGTCATTACTAATGGGAGGAACAAAAGATTTGGATAATGATAATGATGGCTGTTTCTCTGCTTAGAACATGGCATCCGGGTTTTCCAGAACCCCCATTCCTATTCTCTGTTTATTTTAGTGTGACCAGCCTTTCAAGCATCCCTGTGAGGCATCTATGTTTTGTGAACCTCCCCAGCTGCCAGTGACCTCACCTGCCACAGAATTTATTTCACACTTTTACTTTGGTGATATTCCTTTGATGATGTCATAGCCTGCTTTATTTTGTTATTTACGTTTTTAATTAAGTTTTGGAAATTATTAATAAAGGAAAATTAGGTAGTGAGAGGAGCAAAAGATGGTAAAGTAGGTTATTTTCAATGTTGGAGAAAGATAGAGAGAGAATATTAGCTTGATGGAGATATCATAGCTCCTCTCTGTTAGGGAGGAAAGGGATAAGAAGTGGGTGAGTGAATAGATGGAGCCAGGGCACAGTGTTAGGCTTTGTTTGGAGGAGTTTGAGTTCAAGATCATCTTAGGCAGGGCTAACACTTTATGAAAACCCTAAGTGTGCTAGGATGGAGGGGTGCTGGAAGAACAGCACAAATGGACACGGGCGTTTCTCCCTTGGCCGTGCTCAGGTCACAGCAGACTCCATGGCTCACTAAGTCTGATACATACGAACATGTGTTACATGAATAAAAGGATATTTCTTTATTTGGATATTTCTTATCCAAATATATTTGGGAAATTGTGGATTAAACAGGATTCTCTGGGTTTCTTACCTCAGGACTTCTCAAAGCCTTTAAAGTGCCAATGTGCATTAGGAATCTCTAAGACAGGGATATAGTTTGCAATGTTTTCTTAACATATTGGATCATTGGACCTTTTTATCAGAAAACATGTTAAGGGACAATATCTCCAGAACACATCTGGGTTTTCTATGCCTGGAACTTTCTTTTCCCCAATATGTATGTGGGTCCCTCACTGCCCTGTTTCATATGAAGCCTTCTAATCATTACTCTATTTTTTTTCTTTTTTAAAAAATTTTTATTGGATATAGTTGCTTTACAATATTGTGTTAGTTTATACTGTACAGCAGAGTGAATCAGCTATACATATACATATATCCCCTCTTTTTTGGATTTCCTTCTCATTTAGGTCACCAGATTTAGGGCTATAACCTATACAGTAGGTTCTTATTAGTTATCTATTTTATACATAGTATTAATAGTGTATGTTAATCCCAGTCTCCCAACTCATCCCCCCGCCTTTCCCCCTTGGTATCCATACATTTGTTCTCTCCATCTGTGTCTCTATTTCTGCTTTGTAAATAAGATCGTGTATACCAATTTTTTCAGATTCCACATATATGCATTAATATATAATATTTGTTTTTCTCTTTCTGACTGACTTCACTCTGTATGACAGTCTCTATTACTGTATTTAAAATGAAAATAACCCACTCTACTCCAGTACTCCCTAACCGTCATTTGTTTTATTTTCTACCATACCACTTTAAATCTAATCTAGTATATATATTTTTCATTTTTTTGGCTTTATTTTTGTTGTGTTTATAGACTGTATCCACTAAAATATAAACCCCATGAGACATAAGTTTCCTTTCTTTCCCTTCTCTTACAGCTATATCCCTTCTTTTATAGCACCTAGAATAATGCCTGGCACATGGTAGGTTCTCCAAGAATAATTTTGAATCAGTGACTCTGGAAAACAGAATTTAGAGCAACAGGCCATAAGTAAGTTGTGCTGGTAAATGGCAGTCAATGTGGTGACTTAGCCTGGGGCCTGGGAAACAAGGTGAGAGAATAAATGATAATTTCTGCAGGTACTATCAGTAGTTGCCCTGAAGAAGCATTTATGTTTAAGTTACCCTAGTTGGGGGTTCACTAGAGAGGACTGAAGACAACAATCCCAGTGATTATTTTAAAATATATCAGATTCTGTCACTTTTTTGCTTAAAACCTTCCAGTGCCTTTCCACCCACTGAAGTATATAGTCCAAAGTCCTTACCATGGTCTCCAAAGCTCTGTGTGGTCACCTTCCTCCCCTAGCCATTTTCTTTCTTATTTAACATTATTCAGTAGTAATACAATGTGAGTCACATATGTAATTTTGAAGTGTTTAGTAGAAATGTTAAAAAGAAATAAGTGAAATTAATTTCAATAATCTACTTTAACCCAATACACTCCCAATATTAACAGTTCAACACATAATCAATGTAAAAATTGTTAATGAGGTATTTCACCTTCAATTTCATACTAAATCCTTGACGTTCAGCTTGTATTTTATACTCACAGCCCATCTCATTGTTGATCAGCTGCATTTCAAGTCCTCAATAGCCGTATGTGACTACCATGACAGGCAGTCTCTTCCTCAGTTTCTCTCCTCCTGATGATACTCTGTTCTAACCACCTTGGCCTCCTTGCTCAGCCTTTTGTGCTGTCCCTGTAATAGACCAAACAGATTTTTGCCTCAGTAGGTTGCCAGATTAGTAAAAAATACAAAGCACTGGTTTCAATTTGCATTTCAGATAAATATCAAACAACTTTTCAAGCAGAAATATGTTCCGAATATTACAAGGTGCCTCCTGGCAACACACAGGGACACAGTGGCATCACAGGGAGCATACTGGTATTTTATCTGGCGGCCCTACACCTCAGGTCATTTGCATTTCCTCTTCCCTCTGCCTGGAATGCTCTTCCCCAGTTACCACACTTCCCTCAATTCACTCACATCTCAGATCAAAGGCCTTAGGGAGGCCCTTTCTTACCACCCGATAGCAAATATGTCTGTCTCTCCACAGCATTACTTATTATTTCCTTATCCTATATTATTTTTACTACTATAGTTTATAGTTTTTAAAATCTATTTTTATTTGTCCCTCCCCCATTAGAATATAGGTTCTACGAACATTTGTTTTGTTTCCCATTGTCTCTCCAGTGTCCCAAAACACAAAATATGTTTGGCGCATAGAAGGCATTCAGTAAATATGTGTTCAATAAAAGGAAGAAAGAAGTAATGGGAAGTTTTATATATTGTAACAATATATTATTTGTGAATCCATAAAAATTGAGGAAAGTGATATTACAAAACAAGTGAAAGTGGCTACCTGTCCAATGCAGGTCAATTCATACAAGTAGGGAAGTTTTATATATATATATATATATATATATATATATATATGATATGTTTTATATATTATATAAATGGAATATTTTAATATAAAATATTTAACACAAATATTTTAGATATTTATATTAAATATTTTGATACACATATTTTTAAAATAGTTATATTAAATATTTTAATATTTAATATAAAATATTATATATATGTAGTATATATATTAGTAGAAAAAAGTATGGATTTTGAATTGAACATTCATAGAATAGAATCTTGACTCTGCTTCTTACCAGGTGCCCACCTCTTAATTTCTGAAAATGAGGTTTTATTATGCATCTAAAATACTGTCGAGAGGATTTAGAAAGCATTTAATAAACCATTTATTTTTTGCCTGCCACATAATAAGCAGTAAATGAAGTGATATTAACAATAGTAACTGTAGTAAATAATAACAGTAATTTTTGTTCTTATGGTTGACAGTCCTTAGCTGTTATTCTGAATTCCCAAAATCTCCAAAATTTGAGTCTTTTTTCATAAGCTTGAGACATCTTATTTGGAGGCAGAACCTGTCCCGAGGTGACATGAGGCTATTTAGAGTTCATATTTATATAACTTAATGTGACTATAAAGTCACATATCACTGCAGAAATGTTAATGTGTTTGATTACAGGATGCTACCTCAGACCCATCTGTGTATAGTTATATATTATAAAGCAAATGTGCCATAAACATTCTTAATCTAAAAAGTTATCTAAATTCTCAAGTACATCTGGTCCCAAGATTTCAACAAAGGAGAGAAGATGTCTCTTAGCTACTTGCCAGTCTCGAAGCTTTGCCAAATACAACTTCAAAGAACAGCATACTGTTATTCCTGTCAAGTCTTCCTGTCCATTCGATTACTAGGTTTCCCAGAAGATTTGAGTCTACATTTTTCTTTTCCCTAATAATCTTAACATACGTAGAAAAAAATTTTTTTAACTGTTTGGGAGAACTGTATTCTAACAAACCTATCATTTTCCCAGTCTATTGGAAATAGATCAGGATAATGTCAATTAAAGTAGATCTGGTAATTTATTCATAAATGAGTGGTCTTCTCAGTGGAGGAGGTTCTGAAATTACTAGCCCTTTATTTTAAAAAATGCTTTCTTTCACTGAAAAAGTCCTGATAGAAAGGAATTTATATCCACTCATATCTAAAATGATGAATCTGTAGATAGAGTCTTGCATCCCCTTATCTTATACTCTTAGGGTCAAACCTCTCTGCTGTCAAAAAGGAGCATGAGTGCAATGAAGAGAGCAGTTGTTAAGGCAGACGGTATGTTTATGGTGAAGATATAACTGGTGAAGAATATAACTGAGAACTTGTTGGTTTTGCATGCTTTTATCCACAAATGCTTTTCCATATGGCTTCAGTCTTGTGTTCTGCACACGTTTAAAAACTCCCCTGCAGTTCCTCATTCTCTCTAATGGTTGCAGTGTGCTAATATTTTTTTTCTTCCTTTATGTCATGCTTGTGTGACTAAGTACCTTTCAGCCCAAATCATTGTCTTCTTGCCCATGTCATGCTTAGCCTAATTAGATTGACTTGATAGTGTACTGTTTCCCAGTAAAATATAACAAACAAAATAATCCCAGGTATATATAACTACATAATTTTACCTTTTATGTAGTGAAAAACTTATAAGATATATGTAGTATATGTATGACCTAACGTGTTTTCTCTCTTTCGGTGCCACCTACTACCATTCTCAGCAGTACTTTAATTACTGTTCCACTTGAAAAGAATACAAACAGTAGATTTCTTAAAGCATTATTGCTGTGGTCTGAATGTTTGTATCCCTCCGAAATTATATGTTGCAATCCTAACCCCTAAGGTGATGGTATTGGGAGATGGAGCCTTTGGGAAGTAATTATGCAAGGGAATTAGTGCTAAGAAAGCTCCCTTGTTCCTTCTACCATGAGAAAACTCTGGGAGAAAGCATCATCTATGAGGGAGCAAGCTCTCACCAGACACTGAATCTGCCAGTGCCCTGATCCTGAATTTCCCAGTTTCCAGAACTGTGAGAGCTCATTTCCTGCTGTTTATAAGCCACTGTGTATGACATTATGTTATAGGAGCCTGAACAGACTAAGACAGTTATTCTAAATCTATCTTCTATAGACCTTTCTACATTTTGTGACAGATAACTTGGGTATTGATTATAACTGAAATTTGGAATATACGTAATTTGAAAAATAAATACTTTAGTAACTATGTAACATTTTCCCATAAACACTAGTGGAAACTCATATACATACTTGATGCTACCTATGCCCTTTTTTGTACAGATCCCAGATTTAGGGCTCTTAATTTACTGTGTTACCGTGGACAATACATCATCTATTTAAGCATTTGAGGACATACCATGACTAGGCTTTGAAGTAGACTTTGAGGTGAACTCTTGGTTGGATATATTTGATATATTTGGATATATTTGAAAGCATCTTTACTTTGACTGTAAGAAGTTCCAGGTCCATATTGCTTTTATTTAGCCCCAGTTATCACTAAAAGCAGTGACTCCTTCAAATGGAATAAAGTGCAAAGTTGTGATGCCTGGTTCATTCATTCCTTGACTGTTGTAATGTAAGTTTACTTATAGAAGCAGTCAGTATGTGTTATTTTAATGACATGTCACACAACCTCATAGTTATAAGTACAGGTAGATATTTTAAAAATTGAGTTATGACTCAATTTTATATCTTGCATCAATGTAAAGGAATCCCAACTCATAAGTGTTTTTTAAATTAAGCTGCTAAGTGTACTTTTTATATGAAAACCCATCCACCAATATTATGTATTTTTACATCAAACTATGTGAATTATAATTACTAAATTATCAAACCTTTAAAATATTTGTTTCCTTTGATAAGCTCAGATTTCTTTCAAGAATACCAAAAACTGGTACTCATGATGCATTCATTTTTATGATATTGCATTATGATTTATGTAGCAGAGAAAAACAAACGTGACTCCATATTGAATCTGTTCTTTTAAGCTTTAACCTTTGTGCTTTGTTGCCTGTGGTTAGTCATGCTGGCCTATAACCTGAAATATACATGGTTACCCATTCTCAAGACTCTGATCTTTAAAGGTATACACTTTTCAATTCATATAGAGATACGAAGTTGCAGAACAGAGAATAATATTTGTCTTGTTGGGAGGTTTACAGAAACATAGTGACCAGACCTACATGGACAATTGTGAGAACAAAGGATTCCGGCACCAGGAAGTCTGTAACAACCAGCCACCCCCCTCCCCTTTTAGTATAAAAGAAGCCTGAATTCTAACTTGAGTAAGATGTTTCTTTGGCACATTTGTCCACCATCTTCTCGGTCTTCTGGCTTTCCAAATAAAGTCGCAGTTCTTTGCCCCAGCACCTCGTCCCTCAATCTATTGGCCTGTTGTTGTGTGGCGAGCAGTATGAGGTTGAACTCGGTAACATTTAGACAAGAGCTCAAGAGTACAGCTAATGTAGCTGTGAGCTGGTGATTTTACCTCTTTTCCTGTCCCTTGTCCTGAATCTCTCAGAGTGGTTTAGATCAGTGGTTCTCAACCTTTGGCAGGCATCAGAAGCACCTGGAGGGCTTGCTAAACCTGACTGTTGGGCTCTACCCCAGAGCTTCTGATTCAATAGCATTTATGACAGGTTCCCTGGAGATGTTGATGCCATTGGTCTGGAGACCTCACTTTACTAACCTTCAGTTCCTGTGGTCCTTCATGTCAGTGTCTTCTCAACCCAGCACTGTCTTCATCAAAAGAGAAGGAAATATCACTTCCATAACTGTCCATAAGGGCACTGGGAAATTGCAAGCCATCTTGTGTCTCAAACGCAACTCTTATTCTTAGTGGACAATAACAATAAAAGACAGAAATCTAGACAAATTTAAATTTATAAATTTGTCTAAATAAAATTTAGACAAAATCTAAATTTTAACTAAAATCCTTCCATTCCTTTTTGTTTCTCTTTCTGGCCAAAATAGAGACCTGGCTTTCTCAAGCCAGTGTCATAGGTCTTTCATTGTTATGGTTATTTTCTTTTTTTAGTGATGTTAATTCTTTTGTTTTTCCTCTTAAGAAGTTTAATTTTGAACATTTCTCAGAGGCCTGGGCTATATTCACAGAATTGTTTTTGTTTATTGTGTCATTCTCCTATCCCCTAATTTACAAAGGTCAGTTAAAAAGGACAAAAAATAAAAATTTAAGAACATATGTTAAATGTTGTAAAATTCAAAACGCCATTCAGAGAGTTCATAAAGAAAGACTTTCTATTGGTCCAGGTAATACAACACTCTCAGAATTCCTAAAACCATCAGAAATAAGTCATTAGCTCAATATTTTAAACAAACAAACAAACATAAGCCTTTAATTCTAATTTTGCATTCTTTGATAGTTGCACTATTGCTGGAAAGGATAAACACCTAGTTCTCCACTAAAAGCAATCTAATTCACCAAATATTTTCTCTCATTATAATTAGGAATACCACATGTTGAATTTCCTGAAATGATGATTATTAAGTGACCCGGGCTATTGTTTCACACTTAGAAATCCTTCCTTTCCCACCACAGGCCATTTCCTTTGCTTTAAGTCTGGGACTGTTGATCCAACAGATGGTCCAGGAGGTTGAGGGAACCTGTGCCCTGTGGTTGTTTGTATTGCAGGGCAGGTTAAGGAAGGATAACTAGTAGAGGTACTTTTCAATGAGGTGGCAATCGACAGAACACTCTTTGAGAGTAGGGAACAGGAATTTAGGTGATTCCGATAAGAGCTTGGTAAGAGTCTCCAGAAGTGGACAGGAATTGAACTTGTTCCAGCACAGTGGATTTTTTTTGTTCCTGTTTCCAAGACTGTTCTTACCATTCTTATTTCCCTTTTGGCCAAGTGTAACTGATTAAGTGGTTTGTCTGTCCCCAATCTTACTGTAATACCCATCAGGAGAATGAATATATAATGATTTTCTTTTCTCACTACCATCCTAATATTGTCACTAGAAATAACTAACATGCCCTTCTGTATTATTCAGAGATTTGTTACATGAGCGATAAAGAACTAACATTCCTTATCTCATTCTTCTGATGTGGGAGGATTATCTAATGTAAAAAAAAGAAAAAATGCTAAGGAAATAAAAATGTTAATTTCAATGCATTTAAAAGAATGAGATAGGCCTTGTAACGCAAGCCCTCTTTTGTATATAATGGGAAAAGAGAAAAATAGGGCAAAACTCTCTACCATAAATTAAAGATAAAATCATTGGGAAGTTTGGTCCATGAATATATGTCTGCATGCATGCTTGCATGTGCATTTTGTGTCCTTTACAAAATAACAGATCTGATAGATTTAGGTAACCATGATGAGACCATGTTAAAAGAATGTTATTACACATTATGGATCCTACTATTTACGTGAAGACATAAGCATAGAAATGTGAGGATTGTAGAAGGTAATGGCTAAAAACTTTTTTTTTTTTTAATCTTGCTCACCTGAAGAATTGTCTTTGACTTCAAAAAGGGAGTTCCATATTTAGATCTGCAAGCAGATCTTTGCAAATATTTATTAAATATACTCTGTGTGTACCACTCAGTATGAGCAAGGCCAGCAGAATGCTGCTTTGTGTCTAGAAGAGTTCAGAGGTGTTGCCAGACAGAACTTTTAGGAAAGGAGTTCACTGTGTGTGTATGTTTGTTTATTGCTACTTTAAAAGAATAATAAGGACAACCATATATTGACTGTTTACTAGAGGCCATGATCTATTTCAGTCATGATGCACATATGGTCTCCTTTCTCTTTACAGACTGTGAGGTAGAATTATGTATTGCTAGTTTACAGATAAGGAATAGGGATCAGCAAAGTTAAGATACTTTCTCAATGTCACACAGTCACGAAGTGGTAGTTCTGTTCAGCCTAGTTCTATTTAGCTCCAAGGTCAATACATTTTCTCCACTATTGTCTAATAGCTCAGGATGCAGCCTCTTTCTGAAGTCTTAAATACAGAAAGGCCTCAAGGAGGGAATCATGTCCACTTAGAATACAACTGATTGTAGACAAATAAAAATCTGCATTTTCTTAACTAACATTGCATAAGATATGTCTTCTTAGGTTGTAAATTGCTACAATTTTGTAATTGTAATTCTCCCACTTCAAATATCCTACGTGTATGGCCCCTAATAAAATATATGCAGATAGGTGTTTTAAAGGTGTTGCTGCCACTATTAATAAATTATACTCATTCGTAGAAATACCCATTCACTTGTGTAAGCTTTTGGTGAAAAAGCCTCAGTGTTTAGGAAAAAAACAAACCCTGTCAGAATAAGTAACTACACCCTGTAAAACTCTAATGTAACAAGAGTCTGGAATCCAGAATCACTGTGTAGGTTTTCATAATTACTGGGAGGTTTGTGTGGACACTGGATACAGACTTTGATGACTCTACGATAATAGATAATACTTCTCATTCTAGAGAACTAATTTCATTCAACGGCTGTTAAAAGAAGCTAAAATATCCAGCCAGACCTAAGGCCAGTGATACTGGGTCAGCTGGATGTTTCAGCACAGAACTTTAAGGCCACCAACTTTGACTTTTAGTTAATTACAGAAACTAGTGCCCAATTAAAATGCTTCTTGGCAAGCAACTTTCTTGAGCAAGGCAGACTAATTACTGTAGGGAATGAGGAAAGAGCCATGCTTTAAATCATACTGCCTAACCTCAGAAGGAGGAACAGGTCAGTGCCAAGAAAACAGCTGCAGAGGACAGTGTATAGGAAGGAATAAAATTTGCACTGATATTAAATCTTACCTACCTGAAAGGGCATTGAATGACACTAAACCTCATTCTTGGGTTTACTTGATAACTGTCAGAAAGTTTAATATGAATGAAATGTACAAATTTGTGCACCTAACATTTAAGTTCTTACCTTATTCATATTTTGAAGTTACTGTTATACTGGAATTGGTGTTACTATCATCATATGTGATAAATAACAGCTTCAAATGGTTTTTCAATTGATGGAGGTGAATGTCGCTTGCCTGCTTTGATATTTTTGTTCTTTTATCTGCTGCATTCTACTATGGTATGATCACATGCAAGAAATAAGCAAGGGGATTTCAGCATTTTCTTGAGTATAATAAGGGATGACATTGTCTGACGTACTTTTTAATGATTTACATTGTGAGAAAGAACCTCTGTATAATGGTAATTCTCATAGCTGCTAAAAAGAAATCTCAGATTTATAGTCACTTCCTGAAAGTTTGACCTGCTTCCCAGTTCCGCTAAAGCAAAGGTCGGTGATGTCTTGACACTCTGTAGAGAAATCTATGATTGTAGGGTATAACACACACACACACACACACACACACACGCACATATACACACAAACATAGAAATAAGTCTCACCAGAATTCTATAAAGGAAGGAAAGGCTTTGGTTTGGTTTCTCTCCTCTAGAAAATGAATTTTGACTCTTGTAGACAGATTACATTCAATGCAGTCTTTTAAAGATAATAATAATTAGATATTCCTTAACTGAGTGTTTGAAGATTAAAAAAAGAGATACTTTGAAAATGACAGAACCCAATCCACAAAATTAAAGCTTTACAAATATCATATCCCTCTATAAATAAAAAAGCATAATAGATATATATTTGTTTTCAATATCAACTTGCCAACTTCACTTATAAGAAAAAGGTGATACACCTGAAGCCACATAGCTTAAAAACCCTGCTGAATCTTTTTATTGTATCCTATGTGCTTTTTGTTCGAAGAGATACCATCTGCTTTTGTGTTACCACTTCTTTCTCTAGGGCTTTATTAGTAAATCATATGTATATATGTCTTGCCTGTGTATTTGCTAAAAGTCTTGTTTTCAACTACTGAGTCTTTATCTGTGACTATGTATACTTTTGCTTCTTTCTCATAACCTCTGCGTGATGCTGGCTATAGTTGTGTGAAGTTTCAGCTCTTGTTCTCTTTGGCAACTGCATTTTTCTGCTCAATATGTGTTCCCCTTGCTCTGGTGACGGTCTGCAGCTTTAAACTCCTTTTGATAAGAAGAGTTGCTGCATATTTGAGACACAAATGAAAAAATTGATCTTGCATCTTTGTAGCACCATGCACTTTCCACTTTTGCATCAGCAAACCCTCCTCTGGGAGTCATAGTTGAGAAGTGGCTCGAGGGAATTATTGCTTTAACACTTTTCATCTACTATTGTGAAAAATCCATTGTTCTATGGCTGAAGGCCCTCCACGCTTAGTAGTCTCCATGGTCAAAGCTGTGTGAAGAATTTGAAAGGCTGTAACACTTGTAGGAGCTCCTCCTGCTGAGTGATGAAGGAGGGCTACCTGTAACCCTTAGAGCAGTGCTGCCCCGTAGAACTTTCTGTGATGAGAAAAGTGTTCTGTGTGTGTGCTGTACAGTATGTTAGCCACTAGTTATATGTGCTATTGGGCACTTGAAATGTGGCTAGTGTGAATAAGGAAATGAATTTTACATTTTACTTGAAGTATAGTTTCTATACAATATTATTTAAGTTACAGGTGTATGGTATAGTGATGCACGATTTTTAAAGGTTATACTACATTTATAGTTATTATAAAATTTTGACTCTATTCCCCGTGCTGTACAGTATATCCTTGTAGCTTATTTTATGCCTAATAGTTTGTACCTTTTAATCCCCTTTTCTTTTATTGCCCCCTTCTTCCCTCTCCGCACTGGTAACCACTAGTTTGTTCTCTAGATCTGTGAGCTTCTTTTTTGTTATATTCACTAGTTTTTGTATATTTTAGATTCCACATATAAGTGATATCATATAGTATTTGTCGTTCTTTGTCTAACTTATTTCACTTAGCATAACACCCTCCAAGTCCATCCATGTTGCTTCAAATGGCAAAATTTTTTTAATGGCTTAGCAGTACTCCATTGTATATATATACCACACCTTCTTTATCCATTCAGCTGTTGATGGACACTTAGGTCACTAAATTTTATTTAATTTTAATTAAATTAAATACGATTTAAATGGCCACTTATGGCAAAGTAGCTATAACATTGGATAGTGCAGCCCTAGAGGATAACTAGAAAATTTGTCCAGAAATTTGGTTTGTGATCTAACTGTGTAGTCCTACTTTATATTTGGGGTTGTGCCATTAATTTTCAACCACGTAATTATTAGAAAAGATACATATATGTGTACTTGTATCTGTGTGTGTATGTGTGTGTGTTCATGTATATAGATAGAGATAGATACAGATATAGATATATGACTGCCCTTCAGGAAGCCACCAGTCTTGATAGACAGATGAGTACATGATGCAATTAGAGAATATATGTATATTAAAATGTGTTCAGTATGCCCAATTCTTTTGATTTTCCTTGAGTCAGACAGAGAAGAAGAAATTAATGAAGTGCTATCATTTGCTTAGTTATCAATTTAAGTATATTCTAACATCCACTCATTCTTATTGATACTATACAAAAGGTTTTCTCATAATGATGGATATTTAGAAGGCAAGATCATGGAGATTCCTTTACTGTGTAAGAAGTTGCACCTGAGCTTTCCTAACCCATAGAGCTTCTGTCATCACGCAGATATTTGTATTCTAAGAATCTGCCCTTTAACCTTTTTGATGGATTAGATGCCACATGGTAATACATTGGCTGAATTACAAACAAGAATTTAAAATGTGTTTCATGAGATTATGTTCTGGACTCAGCCCTGTACTTCACTAAAACTATCAAATCAATTTTTGGATTTGGTTATAGAGCAGTTTGCAGCAATATAATGCCACCATTTGAATGGTGGGTAATATTCTGTCTGTTTGGCATTTGGCATATGGAAGATAATGTTAGTCATTTTGAACTGTGCAAATCCTCTAGTGCATTTAGGTAGTCAGTAAAAATTTATTGAATGTTATTATTGATTGAATTCTCTACTGGAATGAATGTTAAAGTCACATGCTATTCTATTCATAGGTGAATATTAATTTTTTTCACTGAGTTAGAAATGTTGCTTTTATTTGTCCCTAATAATTTTCCTTCTCTTTAGAAATTTTTGTTGGTTTCCCTAATAATGCAATGTGTGATTATAATAGTTTTATAACACAGAGAAAAGGAGAAATCAGAAAAGTTTATCAAACATTCAATAAAATATACTCACCGGTTACTGTTAAAAAGTCCTAATAAACTAAACATAAGAACATAGGAGCATTCACTTTGAAATCAAGTGTAAAATATGCATTTATCTTTATTTAATTTTTCTGGAGGTACTGACAAATGCAATAAGATATGAAACAAAAATATTAGCTAGTTAGTGAATAAGAGGAAATGTATAAGTTGCTGTTCGCAAACAAAATTTTTCCCAATAGGGAATTTTAGAAGACAAACTAAATACTAGAAATTTTTACCATTTAATAAATTAACTATGTGCCAGCAACCATAATTTATAGACTGAAACTCTGGTGATGGACTGGCTGACTTCAAATACCACAAGGATGTTTAATTTTGGGTAAGTCACTTACTTTCTCTATGCCTCAATTCCATGAGCTATCAAATGGAGGTAATAAGGGTACTTACCACACAGAGTTATGTGTATTAAAAGGCATGATTCAGGTAAGTTAGCAAAGTATCTGGCACATAGTAGATGTTCGATAAATGCTAGTAAATTAATTATCATCGTAGTTGCTACAATGATAGATATAATAGAAATAATGCTGCCACAGTAGCAAAAATAGGAAAAATATGAAAGTATGAAAACATTAATTCAAAAGATGGTAGTGATAAGTTGGGAATTTTAAGGTGTTTTTGTTTTACTAGACATGTAGAAAGCCTGTAGATGATGAATAGCAAAAAAAAACGTATAGCATCTGTTGACTTAAAATAGGTACAAACAGTGAGCCAAGAGTAGAGATAAAATGGAATAATAAAAAATATTTAAGAAAAAAGAAGACAGAAAAGGAGAAAGCGGAATAAAAGAAACAAAGGACTGCAAGAAAACAATTTCAAAATTATAGATTTGCATCCAACTATATCAATAATAAATTATAAATTATCCAACCACACAGTTAAAAGGCTGAGCTTGTCAAATTGGATAAAATTCAAGACCCAACTGTAAGAAGTCTAAGAGAAAATTACTTTAAGTATAAAAGTGTACACATATTAAAAGTAAATATCTGATAAAAGATGTACTATGCAAAGATTAATTTTAAAAGACGTAGTTATACTAATATAATACAAATTACAATTCATAACAAGGAATATTACCAGGAATAAAAGAAAGACACTAAATACCGAGGAAGTGGTCAAATAACTAAGAAAACATGGCAATACTAAATAAGTTTGTACCTAACAAGAGGGCTTCTTCACAAAACAAAAAATGATCAAACTTAAGAGAGAACTAGACAAATCCACAATTGTCATTAGAGACTTCAAAATCCATCTCTCAATAATCAATAAAATAGAAAAAAAAAATCAGTGAGAATGTGGAAGACCTTAAAGTAACTATCAATATCAACTTTAACTATCAACCAACTTGACCTAATTGACCTTTCAGGAACACTTCAAACAACATCAGCAACTAAATACACATTAATTTCAAGTACACTTGCAACATTCACCAAGATAGACTCTATTCTGAGCCATAAAAATATCTCAATAAGTTTACAGAAATTCAAATCATACATAGTATGATTCAACTATTGATTGTGTTGGATCAGTAGATCAAGTTGGGAAGACCTGAAATCTTAGCAATGTTGAATCTTCATATCCACATACATGGAGTATCTCCATTTATTCACTTCTTTTGATTTTGTTCCATCACAGTTTTATAGTTTTCCTCATATCAATCTTGTACATATTTTATAAGATTTATACTTAAATATTTCATTTTTGGAGGTGCTAATGTAAATGGTATAGTATTTTAAATTTCAAAGTCTAATTGTTCATTGCTGGTATATAGGAAAGCACTTGACTTTTGTATATTAACCTTGTACTTAAACTTTATTATAGTCACTTATCAACTCTAGGAGCTTTCTCATTGATTCTTTGGGATTTTCTACATAGGCAGTCACACCAGCCACAAATAACTCAGTTTAATTTCTTTCTTCCCAATCTGTTTACTTTCATTTCCTTTTATTTTCTTATTGATGTATTTAGGACTTCCAGAATGTGTTGAAGAGGAGGGGTGAGATGGGACATTCTCATCTTGTTGCTGATCTGAAAGGGAAGGCTTCTAGTTTATCACCATTGAGTATGATGTTAGCTGTAGATTTTTTGCAGATGTTCTCTAGCAAGTTGAGGAAGATCCCCTCTATCCATGGTTTCCTGACAGTTTTTATCAAAAATGCGTGTTAGATTTTTGTTAAATGCTTTTTCACATCTCTTAATATCATATAATTTTTTTTCTTCACCCTGTTAATATGATGGATTATATTTGATTTTCAAAAGTTGAACAAACCCTGCATACGTGGAATAAATTCCATTTGGTCATGATGCATAGTTCTTTTCATACGTTGTTAGATTTGATTTGCTATTATTTTGTAGAGGATTTTTGCATCTATGTTCATGAGAGATATTAGTCTGTTGTCTTCCTTTCTTGTAATGTTTGTCCAGTTTTGTTATTAGGATATTGCTGGCCTTATAGAATGAGTTAGGAAATATTCCCTCAGCTTCTATTTTCTGTAAGAGATTGCAGAGAATTGGTAAAATTTCTTCCTTAAATGTTTTGTAGAATTCACTAGTGAATACATCAGAGCCTGGTGTTTTCTGCTTTCTTTTCTGTTTTTGGTTATTAATAATTGACTCAATTTCTTTAATATACATAGGCTTATTCATATGATCTGTTTTTCTTTGTATGAAATTTGGTAGATTGTGTCTCTAAAGTAACTGACCCTTTTTTATCTAAGTTATCAAATTCGTGGATAATAAATTTTTTATGATATTCCTTTATTATCTGTTTATTATAAATGGGATCAGTAGCTACGTCCTCTTTCTGTTTTGGAAAGCTGTATCGTCTCTGTTTTTTTTCTTAGTTAATCTAGCTAGATGTTTTTCAATTTTATTGTTCTTTTCAAAGAACCAGCTTTTAGTTTTTCTCTGTTAACTTCCTGTTTTGGATTTCATTGATTTCTGCTCTGATTTTTACAGTTTCTTTCCTTCTGCTTACTTTGTATTTAATTTGCTTTTCTTCTCTTAGTTTCTTAAGGTAGAAGCTTAGATTATTGATTTTTAGATCTTTCTTCTTTTCTAGCATATGAATTCAATGTTATAAATTTTCCTTTACTGCTTTTTCTGCATTTGACAAATTTTGATAAGTTGTATCTTTACTTTCATGTAGTTCAGTTATTTTTCTCTTGAGATTTCTCCTCTGACCCATGTGTTATATAGGAGTGCACTGTTTAATGTCCAAGTATTTGGGGACCTTCCTGCTATTTTTCTTTGGTTGATTTCTAGTTTCATTCCACTGTGGTCTGAGAGCAGATATTGTGTGATTTATATTCTTTTAAATTTGTTAAGTTGTATTTTATGGCTCAGAATGTGGTCTATCTTGGCGAATGTTCCCTGTGAACTTAGAAGAAAGTGCTGTTGGGTGAAGTAGTCATTTATAAATGTCATTTACCCCCAGCTGATTGGTGGTGGTTCAGATGTGTCCTCACTACCTTTCTGCCTGCTCAACCTGTCAATTAGTATAATGTTGAAATCTCCAGCTCTAATAGTGGATTCATTTATTTCTCCATGCAGTTCTATCAATTTTGTCTCACATAGTTTAATGCTCTGTTGTTAGGGGCATATACCTTAAGGATTATTCTCTTAGCAAGTTGATCCCTTCATCATTATGTAAAGATCCTCTTTATCCTTGATAACTTTCTTTGCTCTGAATTTGGCTATGTTAGAAATATCAGCTTTCTTTTTTTTTAATTTATTTTTTTGAGGTAACATTGGTTTATAACATTATATAAGTTTCATGTGTACAGTATATTTCTACTTCTGTATATGCTATAGCATGCTCACCATCAAAAGTTTAGTTCCCATCCATCACCGTAGAGTTGATCCCCTTAACCAACTTCACCCTCCCTTTCACCCCTTCCCCTCTAGTAGCCACTACTTTTTTCTCAGTCTACATGTCTGTTTGGTTTATTTATTTATTTTATTTGTTTGTTTTTTATGTCCCACATTACTTCTGATTAATGTTAAGAAACATGGTATATCTTTCTGCATCTCTTTATTCTGAATCTATGTTTCTTTATATTTAAAGTGTGTTTTCTTCTAGACAACATATAATTAATTGTGTCACATCTCATTTTTTTGTCCACCTTGACACCTGATGGTCTCTGTCTCTTAATTGATGTGTTTAGCCATTGACATTTAATGTGTTATTGGATTTATATTTACCACATTTGTTACTGTTTTCTCTTTGTTGCCCTTGTTCTTTTTTTCTACTTTTATCTTTTATTTTTCGTGTGCTATTGTGATTTTAATTGAACATTTTATATGATTCCACTTTCTCTTCTTTTTCAGCATATCGATTACACTTCTCTTTTTCCTTTATATGGTTGTTCTAAAGTTTTCAATATACATATACATCTAATCCAATTCCACTTTCAAATGACACTATACCACTACATGGGTAGTGTAAGTATCTGATAATAAAGTATCCCTGATTTCTCTTTCCTGTCCCTTATATCATTGCTGTCATTCATTTCATTTATCCAAAAGGTATAATAACTAAATACATTGTTGCTATTATTTTTTAAACAAACTGTTTTTTGTGCCAATTAAAAATAAGAAGAATTAAAGTTTTTAGTTTACCTTTACTTATTCCTTGTTTAATGCTCTTCCTTTCTTTATGTAGATATGAGTTTTATTTTTCTTCTCTCTGAAGAACTTATTTTGACATTGTTTTTTTCAAGACAGATCTACCAGTGTCACATTCCCTCACTTTTTAGTTGTCCTTTACTTTTAAAGGATAATTTCTCTGGATACAGAATTCTACTTTGGTGTTTTTTAATTCTTTAAATATTTCACTGCACTCTCTTCTTGCTTGCATGGCATCTGAAGGTAAGTCTGGTGTAATTCTTATCTTTTCTCTCCTCTAGGTAAGCCTTATTTTCCTCTCACTTCTTTCAATATATTTTCTTTTCTGACATTTGAATATGATATGCCTTGGTGTAGGTTTTTGCCATTTTTGGCCTCATACTCTCTGGGCTTCCTAGATCTGTGTTTTGGTGTCTGATGTTAATTTTGGAAAATTCTCAGTCATTATTCCTTTAAATATATCTTGTCTTTTTTTCTTTCTTCTCCTCTTGGTATATTTCCATTACACATATATCACATCTTTTGTAATTATTCCACAGTTCTGTTCTTTTTTTTTTTTAAGCCTTTTTTTTCATTGGGATTTTTAGTTTGGGAAGTTTCTATTGACTTATTTTTAAGCTGACTGATTGTTTCCTCAGCATGTCCAGTCTACTAATGAGTCCATCAAAGGCATTCTTCATTTCTGTTACAGTATGTTTTTATTTCTAGCATTTCTTTCTCTTTTTTAAAAACTTTTTATTTTATATTGGAGTATAGCTGGTTAACAATGTTGTGATAGTTTCAGGTGCACAGCAAAGCGGCTCAGGCATACATATACCTGTATCCGTTCTCCCCCAAACTCCCCTCCCATCCAGGCTGCCACATAACATTGAGAAGAGTTCCCTGTGCAATAAAGTAGGTCCTTGTTAGTTATCCATTTTAAATATGACAGTGTGTACATGTCAATCCCAAACTCCCTAACTATCCCTTCCCCCCACCCTTCCCCCTTGGTAACCATAAGTTCATTCTCTAAGTCTGTGAGTCTGTTTCTGTTTTGTAAATAAGTCATTTGTATCATTTCTTTTTAGATTCCACACAAGGGATATCATATGATATTTCTCTTTGTCTGACTTACTTCACTCAGTATGACAGTCTCTAGGTCCATCCATGTTGCTGCACATGGCATTATTTCATTCTTTTTAATGGCTGAGTAATATTCCATTGTATATATGTACCACATCTTCTTTATCCATTCCTCAGTCGATGGACATTTAGGGTGCTTCCATGTCTCGGCTATTGTAAACAGTGCTTCAATGAACATTGGTGTGTACCTACCCTTTTGGATCATGTCTTGCTCTGGATATATGCCTAGGAGTGGGATTCCAGGGTCATATAGTAGCTCTATTTTTAGTTTTTTAAGGAACCTCCACACTCTTCTCCATAGTGGCTGTTCCAATTTACATTCCCACCAACAGTTTAGGAAGGTTCCCTTCTCTCCACACCCTCTCCAGTATTTATTGATTGTGGATTTTTTGATGATGATAGCGGTTTTGACTGGTGTGAGGTGATACCTCATTATACTTTTGATTTGCATTTCTCTAATAATTAATGATGTTGAACAACTTTTCATGTGCCTCTTGGCCAATGGTATATCTTCTTTGGAGAAATGTCTATTTAGGTCTTCTGCCCATTTTTTGATTGGGTTGTTTGTTTTGATGATATTAAACCTCATGTGCAGTTTGTAAAGTTTGGAGGCTAATCCCTTGTCAGGCACATCATTTGCAAATATCTTCTCCCAGTCTGTGGGTTGTCTTTTCATTTTGTTTATGGCTTCCTTTGCTGTGCAAAAGCTTTTAAGTTTCATTAGGTCCTATTTGTTTATTTTTGTTTTTATTTGTATTTCTCTAGGAGGTGGATCAAAAAGGATCTTGCTGTGATTTATGTCACAGAGTGTTATGCCTATGTTTTCTTCAAGGAGTTTTTCTTTTTTTTTAGGTATTTCTGAGATATGCATTTTAAAATAATAACTAGAATTATGACTTATAACATTATACCAGAACATATAAGACTTTTTGGAATTTCATGTAATGTCTGAAACATTTATATTAACATATTTCCATACAAATAACCCCCCAAAATTTAGTATTAGTTTGTTTTTTAAAATATTTAATTTTATTTTATTTATTTTTTTTATACAGCAGGTTCTTATTAGTCATCAATTTTATACACATCAGTGTATACCTGTCAATCCCAATCGCCCAATTCATCATGCCACCATCCACACCCCACCACAGCTTTCCCCTCTTGGTGTCCATACGTTCTCTACATCTGTGTCTCAGCTTCTGCCCTGCAAACCGGTTCATCTGTACCATTTTTCTAGGTTCCACATACATGCGTTAATATATGATATTTGTTTCTCTCTTTCTGGCTTACCTCACTCTGTATGACAGTCTCTAGATCCATCCACGTCTCAACAAATGACTCAATTTTGTTCCTTTTTATGGCTGAGTAATATTCCATTGTATATATGTACGACATCTTCTTTAGCCATTCGTCTGTCGAAGGGCATTTAGGTTGCTTCCATGACCTGGCTATTGTAAATAATGCTGCAGTGAACATTGTGGTACATGACTCTTTTTGAATTATGGTTTTCTCACGTTATATGCCCAGTAGTGAGATTGCTGGATCATATGGTAATTCTATTTTTAGTTTTTTAAGGAACATCTGTACTGTTCTGCACAGTGGCTGTATCAATTTACATTCCCACCAACAGTGCAAGTGGGTTCCCTTTTCTCCACACCCTCTCCAGCATTTGTTGTTTGTAGCTTTTCTGATGATGCCCATCCTAACTGGTGTGAGGTGATACCTCATTGTAGTTTTGATTTTCATTTCTCTAATAATGAGTGATGTCGAGCAGCTTTTCATCTGCTTCTCGGCCATCTGTATGTCTTCTTTGGAGAAATGTCTATTTAGGTCTTCTGCCCATTTTTGGATTGGGTTGTTTGTTTCTTTAATATTGAGCTGCATGAGCTGTTTATATATTTTGGAGATTAATCCTTTGTCCATTGATTCGTTTGAAAATATTTTCTCCCATTCTGAGGGTTGTCTTTTTGTCTTGTTTATGGTTTTCTTTGCTCTGCAAAAGATTTTGAGTTTCATTAGGTCCCATTTGTTAATTTTTGTTTTTATTTCCATTACTCTAGGATGTGGATCAAAAAAATCTTGCTGTGATTTATGTCAAAGAATGTTCTTCCTATGTTTTCCTCTAAGAGTTTTATAGTGTCCGGTCTTACATTTAGGTGTTGAATCCATTTTGAGTTGATTTTTGTGTATGGTGTTAGGGAGTGTTCTAATTTCATTCTTTTACGTGTAGCTGTCCAGTTTTCCCAGCACCACTTAGTGAAGAGACTGTCTTTTCTCCATTGTATATCCTTGCCTCCTTTGTCATAGGTTAGTTGACCATAGGTGCGTGGGTTTATCTCTGGGCTTTCTACCTTGTTCCACTGATCTGTATTTCTGTTTTTGTGCCAGTACCAAATTGTCTTGATTTCTGTAGCTTTGTAGTATAGTCTGAAGTCAGGGAGACTGATGCCTCCAGGTCTGCTTTTTTCCCTCAAGACTGCTTTGGCTTTTTGGGGTCTTTTGTCTCTCCATACAAATTTTAATATTTTTTGTTCTAGTTCCGTAAAATATGCCATTGGTAATTTGATAGGGATTGCATTGAATCTCTAGATTGCTTTGGGTAGAATAGTTATTTTCACAATATTGAGATTCTTCCAATCCACGAACATGGTATATCTCTCGATCTGTTGGTATCATCTTTAATTGCTTTCATCAGTGTCTTATAGTTTTCTGCATACAGGTCTTTTGTCTCCCTAGGTAGGTTTATTCCTAGGTATTTTATTCTTTTTGTTGCAGTGGTAAATGGGAGTGCTTCCTTAATTTCTCTTTCAGATTTTTCATCAGTAGTGTATAGGCATGCAAGAGATTTCTGTGCATTAATTTTGTTTCCTGTAACTTTACCAAATTCATTGATTAGCTCTAATAGCTTTCGGGTGGCATTTTTAGGATTCTCTATGTATAGTATCATGTCATCTGCAAACAGTGACAGTTTTACTTCTTCTTTTCCAATTTGTATTCCTTTTATTTCTTTTTCTTCTCTGATTTGGGGCTAGGACTTCCAAAACTATGTTGAAAAATAGTGGTGAGAGTGGACATCTGTCTTGTTCCTGATCTTAGAGGAAATGCTTTCAGTTTTTCACCATTGAGAATGATGTTTGCTGTGGGTTTGTCATATACTGCCTGTATTATGTTGAGGGTAGGTTCCCTCTGTGACCACTTTCTGGAGAGCTTTTATAAGTGGGTGTTGAATTTTGTCAAAAGCTTTTCCTGCATCTACTGAAATGATATGGTTTTTATTCTTCAATTTGTTAATATGGTATATCATATTGATTGATTTGCATATACTGAAGAATCCTTCCATCGCTGGAATAAATCCCACTTGATCATGGTGTATTATCCTTTTAATGTGGTGTTGGATTCTGTTTGCTAGTGTTTTGTTGAGGATTTTTGCGTCTGTATTCATCAGTGATATTGGTCTGTAATTTTCTTTTTCTGTAGTATCTTTGTCTGGTTGTGGTATCAGGGTGATGGTGGCCTCATAGAATGAGTTTGGGAGTGTTCCTTGCTCTGCAATATTTTGGAAGAGTTTGAGAGGAATGGGTGTTAGCTCTTCTCTAAATGTTTGATAGTATTCGCCTGTGAAGCCATCTGGTCCTGGACTTCTGTTCGTTGGAAGATTTTTAATCACAGTTTCAATTTCATTACTTGTGATTGGTCAGTTCATATTTTCTATTTCTTCCTGGTTCAGTCTTGGAAAATTATCCCTTTCTAAGAATTTGTCCATTTCTTCCAGGTTGTCCATTTTACTGGCATAGCATTGCTTGTAGTAGTCTCTTAGGATGCTTTGTATTTCTGCGGTGTCTGTTGCAACTTCTCCTTTTTCATTTCTAATTTTACTGATTTGAGTCCTCTCCCTCTTTTTCTTGATGAGTCTGGCTAATGGTTTATCAATTTTGTTTCTCTTCTCAAAGAACCAGCTTTTACTTTTATTGATCTTTGCTATGGTTTTCTTTGTTGCTATTTCATTTATTTCTGATCTGATCTTTATGATTTCTTTCCTTCTGCTAACTTTGGGTTTTGTTTGTTCTTCTTTCTCTAGCTCCTTTAGGTGTAAGATTAGATTGTTTACTTGAGATTTTTCTTGTTTCTTGAGGTAGCCTTGTATAGCTATAAACTTCCCCCTTAGAACTGCTTTTGCTGCATCCCATAGGTTTTGGATCGTTGTGTTTTCATTGTCATTTGTCTCTAGGTATTTTTTGATTTCCTCTTTGATTTCTTCAGTGATCTCTTGGTTATTTAGTAATGTATTGTTTAGCTTCCATTTGTTTGTGTTTTTTACCTTTTTTTCCCTGTAATTCATTTCTAATCTCATAGCGCTGTGGTCACAAAAGATGCTTGATATGATTTCAGTTTTCTTAAATTTGCTGAGGCTTGATTTGTGACCCAAGATGTGATCTATCCTGGAGAATGTTCCATGCGCACTTGAGAAGAAAGTGTAATCTGCTGTTTTTGGATGGAATGTCCTATAAATATCAATTAAACCTATCTGGTCTATTGTGTCATTTAAAGCTTCTGTTTCCTTATTTATTTTCATTTTGGATGATCTGCCCATTGGTGTAAGTGAGGTGTTAAAGTCCCCCACTATTATTGTATTATTGTCGATTTCCTCGTTTATAGCTGTTAACGTTGCCTTATATATTGAGGTGCTCCTATGTTGGGTGCATATATATTTATAATTGTTATATCTTCTTCCTGGATTGATCCCTTGATCATTACGTAGTATCCTTCCTTGTCTCTTGTAATGTTCTTTATTTTAAAGTCTACTTTATCTCATATGAGTATTGCTGCACCAGCTTTCTTTTGATTTCCATTTGCATGGAATATCTTTTTCCATTCCCTCAGTTTCAGTCTGTATGTGTCCCTAGGTCTGAAGTGGGTCTCTTGGAGACAGCATATATATGGGTCTTGTTTTCGTATCTCTTCAGCGAGCCTGTGTCTTTTGGTTGGAGCATTTAATCCATTCACATTAAAGGTAGTTATCGATATGTATGTTCCTGTGACCATTTTCTTAATTGTTTTGGGTTTGTCTTTGTAGGTCCCTTTCTACTCTTGTGTTTCCCACTTAGAGAAGTTCCTTTAGCATTTGTTGTAGAGCTGGTTTGGTGGTGCTGAATTCTCTTAGCTTTTGCTTGTCTGTAAAGCTTTTGATTTCTCCATCGAATCTGAATGAGGTCCTTGCCGGGTAGAGTAATCTTGGTTTTAGGTTCTTCCCTTTCATCACTTTAAGTATATCATGCCACTCCCTTCTGGCTTGTAGAGTTTCTGCTGAGAAATCAGCTGTTAACCTTATGGGAGTTCCCTTATATATTATTTGCCGTTTTTTCCCTTGCTGCTTTCAGTAATTTTTCTTTGTCTTTAATTTTTGCCAATTTGATTGCTATGTGTCTCGGCGTGTTTCTCCTTGGGTTTATCCTGTATGGGGCTTGCTGCGCTTCCTGGTCTTGGGTGCCTATTTCCTTTCCAGAGGTCTCTTAGGCTGTCTTCATTTCTTTTCATTCTTTTTTCTTTATTCTGTTCCACAGCAGTGAGTTCCACCATTCTGTCTTCCACGTCACTTATCCATTCTTCTGCCTCAGTTATTCTGCTATTGATTCTTTCTAGTGTAGTTTTCATTTTAGTTATTGTATTGTTCATCTCTGTTTGTTATTTAATTCTTCTAGGTCTTTGTTAAACATTTCTTACTTATTCTCGATCTTTGCCTCCATTCTTTTTCCAAGGGCCTGGATCATCTTCACTGTCATTATTCTGAGTTATTTTTCTGGAAGGTTGTGTATCTGCACTTCATTTAGTTGTTTTTCTGGGATTTTATCTTGTTCTCATCTGGTACATAGCCTTCTGCCTTTTCATCTTGTCCGTTTTTCTGTGAATGTGGTTTTTGTTCCTTAGGCTGCAGGATTGTAGTTCTTGCTTCTGTCTTTCCTCTGGTGGATGAGGCTATCTAAGAGGCTTGTGTAAGTTTCCTGATGGGAGGGACTGGTGGTGGGTAGAGCTGACTGTTGCTCTGTTGGGCAGAGCTCAGTAAAACTTTAATCCACTTGACTTCTGATGGGTGGGGCTGGGTTCCCTCCCTGTTGGTTTTTTGGCCTGTGGCAACCCAACACTTGAGGCTACCTGGGCTCTTTTGATGGGGCTAATGACAGACTCTGGGAGGGCTCACACCAAGGAGTACTTCCGAGAACTTCTGCTGCCAGTGTCCTTGTCCGCACAGTGAGCCACAGCCACCGCCCCCCTCTGCAGGAGACCCTCCAACATTAGCAGGTAGGTCTGGTTCAGTCTCCAATGGGGTCACTCCTCCTTCCCCTGGGTCCCGATGTGCATGCTACTTTGTGTGTGCCCTCCAAGAGTGGAGTTTCTGTTTCCCCCAGTCCTGTCGAAGTCCTGCAATGAAATCCCACTAGGCTTCAAAGTCTGATTCTCTAGGAATTGCTCTTCCCATTGCCGGATCCCCAGGTTGGGAAGCCTGACATGGGGCTCAGAACCTTCACTCCAGTGGGTGGACTTCTGTGGTATAAGTGTTCTCCAGTCTGTGAGTCACCCACCCAGCAGTTATGGGATTTGATTTTAATGTGATTGCGCCCCTCCTACCATCTCACTGTGGCTTCTCCTTTGTCTTTGGATGTGGGGTATCTTTTTTGGTGAGTTCCTGTGTCTTCCTGTCGATGATTGTCCAGCAGCTCATTGTGATTTTGGTGTTCTCACAAGAGGGAGTGAGAGCACATCCTTCTACTCCGCTATCTTGGTTCCTACTGCCTCCTCTAGGAATTTTATAGTGTCCAGTCTCACATTTAGGTCTTTAATCCATCTTGAGCTTATATTTGTGTGTGGTGGTAAAGAATCATCTAATTTCATTTTTTTACATGTAACTGTCCAGTTTTCCTAGCATTTGTTGAAGAGACTTTTTTCAGTCTTTTATCCTCTGGGATTTTTAGTTTGGGAAGTTTCTATTGACTTATTTTTAAGCTCACTGATTCTTTCCTCAGCCTGTCCAGTCTACTAATGAGTCCATCAAAGGGATTCTTCATTTCTATTACAGTATTTTTTTATTTCTAGCCTTTCATTTTATTTCTTAGGACTCTCTTCTCTCTGCTCATGTTACCCATCTGTTCTTGAATGTTGTCTACTTTTCCCATTAGAGTCCATAGCATAGCACTCATAGTTATATTAAATTCCCAGTCTGATAATTCCAACATCGCTGCCACATCAGAGTCTGTTTCTGATGCTTGCCCTGTCTCTTCAAATTGTAATTTTTACCTTTGTGTATACCTTACAGTTTTTTGTTGATAGCCAGACATGATGCACTGGATAAAAAGGAACTGGATTAAACAGGTCTTTAGTGATGTTTTATTGAGGTGTGGGTGAAGGGGAGCATTCTATAGTCGTATGGTTTGGGCTCAGTCTTTAGTCCACCAGTGCCCCTGGGCTATCATCTTTATGGGTGGCTCTCGGTCTCCCCCAGCCCTTCTCGATAGAAGGTTAGATGGGGCTGGAAGTATTTTCCTGTTCCATACGGAAGGCTGCAGGAGGCAAAAACTGGGTATTTTCCTTCTCCTATGTCAAAGGCTAGAGGAGGCTGGTGTTGAATATTCCTTCCCCTAGGTTGGTTAGACTCTAGTGAAATAGTTCACTTTGAGGGCAGGCACTTTATTTCAGAATAGCTACTTTCCCTTGCCCCCTGCCAGATACACAAGGGAATTTGTCTCTGATCCTTACTGAAAGAACCCAGTGTGGCTCCTGGTAGTCAAACTCAAAATAGTGTGAGTGTGGGCACCTCCCTAAGACAGGGTCCACTGCAGTTTTTAACTCAAATTTGCCCTCCCTGAGCCTTGAGGAATTTGTCAATTACAGATTAGGTCTTCCTATCCTGGTACTGGATCCCTCAAGGTTTCTGCTTTTGAGTTTCTGCTCTAGTAAGTTGTGATTTTCTGTATCTGCCTCTCCAGATTTGGGGACAGCAATGTGTCTTATTTCAGTTCTCTGATACATCTAGGAAAAGTTGTTGATTTTCTGTTTGTACAGCTTTTTCCTTGTTGTATGGATGGGAGTGACAGCTTCCAAGCTCCTTAAGTGCCAGACCAGAAATCAGAAGTTGCTCTTTTTTTAAAAAAAAAAGCCACAGTGAAATCAAGGGTTTGCCTAGGCAGTGCTATGTTTGTTTCTCAGATCATGGAACACCGAGGTGTAAGGCATGAGTGTGTTTTGTGAAGGCACTCAGAATGAAAAGAAAGGAGACAAAGAATGGGACTCTCTTCCTGTTTCATTGATCGTATTTATTATGACCACCCAAACAGGCACGTTCGTCATCCTACCTGACTTCACATCTAATTGGACTTGGAGACAAATGAAAAATGGAGTGTAGTTGTAATAAAGGGAGAAATTTGATGTGGAACCAGCTAAAGAAGAGATGATTGCACCCATCTTAAGGTGGAGAGAGTTCCATAGAAAGGAAGGGTAAATGTGGGAGACATATGGAAGATTCCAAAGAAATTTGTTCCTGATATTTGGTAAATAAAAAGGAATCCGTCTTCCCCTTAGAATGTGAGACTGGATACTAGAAGAACGATGGAAACCTGGACAATTTTAAATGGCAAAAATGGTCCCTTAGTTCCTATTGGATATCATAATACTTAAGCATCAATAAATTTGTTGGACTGACTCCTTCAGTCTCACACTCTTAACCATGTTTATATAAAAAGCTTAGTTATATTCTGTAATGGCTTGCTTTTGCATTATTTGATTATGCAAACTCTCATCAAAGAGGTCATAATACGACTTTTACTTTCTGTAACAACATAAATATTGCCCATGAATTTGAACTACTTTTAGATGTTAGCTCTCTTTTATATATTTATGGTTTGTATTAGTATGCCATTTGGGATATCTTATAATTGTGTGTAATCTTGTGTTACATCTATGTAGGCAAAGACTTTCTCATTGTTTTCAAAGTATTTGATTTATAGTAAAAAGGAGTTGTTTTCCCACATGCCATATATGTTGATGAGCTGATCTGAACAAGGAGTTCTAAAATAAAATGGAGGTAATGAATGATTTCTAGTTTAATCACGGAACAGGAAAGCAGCCTACCCCTACTACATGCAAAGTATCATGCCATGGGATGAAGATATATACAGTAATTTGGTTCAGTTTATCACATGTTTTGGGAATACATTCTTTGTCAGGTGCGAAGTATTAGATATTCAAGGGTAAATATAATGCAGGTTCAGCTTTGGGAGCCTTTAGTTTAGTAAGAGAGATGGAAACATTAAAAGTGACTTATATTGGTATACGTTCAAGGATGGGCTTTGAGGAAGCACAGAGGAGTTGTTGAGTCCAGAATGTTATTCCAAAACTGCTAGTAATCCAAAAAGAAAATAACTAAAACACCAAAAATGCAATGTTGTTGATGGTGATGATAACACATTTCATTTACTTCAAGCTTAATTAGTTACTTTTATGGTTTTCCTAGGAGAGGAAAGGCTGTATTATTCTTTTCACTTTACTAACAAGGAGAGGGAAGATTGGAGAAGTTAAGTGACTTGTTGAATAGAAGAGAAATTCTGTGTGGCAAATTAGAGACTAGAAACACAGTTACCTGACTCTAATATAGGGCCCTCATAAATTTATGAAAAAATAGGATGTATATAAATGTCAAACACAGAAATCTGACTTACAGAAGTGTAGAGCAAAAAAGAAATCAGAGAGGGTTGTAGTGTCTGGAAAGGCTTCCCTGAGGATAGGAATGGGAAAGATGGAGATGAACAGAGAAATGGCAAAGAGCCTTCCATGAATGAGGAATGATGTAAACAAGAGGGTCAGAAACTCTCCAGATGTCTTCAGGAGACAATGAATACACATCTGTGATGAAGTGGAGTTTTTACAAGGATAAAGGTGAGAAATGTAGTAGAAACTGTGACCATTAATTGGAATGAAAATTCTATTGCCTTTCAAGAATGAGCCTAATTGTAGCAAAGGAGTGGCTTAAATATTCAATTTGATTCTAATTGTTCAAACACACCTGCCATAATTTATTCATGCTGCTGTTAATAGACTAATGATCTAGGGAAGTCGTCTGTACCAAGAGACACATCATCTCTTCTCCACTTGTACTGGTTTAGTAACATTTAATCTTTCCAAGATTACTTGCTTTATACATAAAATATGTTCTTACTGAAGGATAATTTGCCTTTTATGCAACCACCTGCACAAAAACAGACTTATTTGTCTTTTTAGTTCCAGGAAGACGGTCTTTAGCCAAAGAAACCAATTTTTCCATCTCTGAAATAAAGATACAACAGAAAGTTCAGCTGTCAAGAATATGACAGTGACGACTGCCTTCCATTTCTGGAGTCTCCTTTCAGTCAGTTTGACCAATAAACATTTTCTCTGCTTCTATTCTGGGTTTTTTTTTCTTCCTTGTTTTGTATGAGGCATCCCTTGATCAAACAGGTAAACCTATGGTTTATCACTGCTCTTTGTATTTCTTCCCTACTCCAGACATTGACCATAGAAATTAGCAATGCTTGTTCTCTCTACTGATGTCTGTGGTCTAGCCATTGATCTCATAGTCAAGAAACACTGGCCTATGTGCTACTCAATCAGTAACAGATTTCAGCAGTCAAAATGGGGCATATTCTTGGAAATGGACAGCTGACCCCATGTGTTTCTTCTTTATCAAAGCAGAGAAACTTTTGCAGCAGAACCATCATGACTCATAAGACTCAAAGAAAACTAGCTTTGATCATCTTCATTCTTATGGCTTAAAATATTTGACTTGAACTTTGAACTACCCAACCCCAACCCACAACTCAAGAACAGGACACTGAGCTGATTGTTTTCATTTTCATAAACCATCAGTGGGACAACCCAGATCTACACCAGTTTGGGTGAGAGAGAGTAACCCTCTCTGTCTACTACAAGCCACTACCTGTCCCAAGGACCTGTGCACCTCTAGGAATGTTTTGTGTGTTTTTTTTTCTCTTCAATTTTTTTTTTACACATTTTTATTGGAGTATAATTGCTTTACAATGGTGTGTTAGCTTCTGCTTTATAACAAAGTGAATCAGTTATACATATACATATGTCCCCATATCTCTTCCCTCTTGCGTCTCCCTCCCTCCCACCCTCCCTATCCCAACCCTCCCTATCCCAACCCTCGAGGGGGTCACAAACCACTGAGCTGATCTCCCTGTGCTATGCGGCTGCTTCCCACTAGCTATCTATTTTACATTTGGTAGTGTATATATGTCCATGCCACTCTCTCACTTTGTCCCAGCTTACCCTTCCCCCTCCCCGTATCCTCAGATCCATTCTCTAGTAGGTCTGTGTCTTTATTCCCGTCTTGCCCCTAGGTTCTTCATGACCTTTTTTTTTAAATTCCATATATATGTGTTAGCATATGGTATTTGTTTTTCTCTTTCTGACTTACTTCACTTTGTATGACAGACTCTAGGTCCTTCCACCTCCCTACAGATAACTCAATTTCATTTCTTTTTATGGCTGAGTAATATTCCATTGTATTTATGTGCCACGTCTTCTTTATCCATTCATCTGTTGATGGACACTTAGGTTGCTTCCATGTCCTGGCTATTGTAAATAGAGCTGCAATGAACATTTTGGTACATGACTGTTTTTGAATTATGGTTTTCTCAGGGTGTATGCCCATTAGTGGGATTGCTGGGTCATATGGTAGTTCTATTTTTAGTTTTTTAAGGAACCGCCATACTCTTCTCTATAGTGGCTGTATCAATTTACAGTGCCACCAACAGTGCAAGAGGGTTCCCTTTTCTCCACACCCTCTGCAGCATTTACTCTTTGTAGATTTTTTTCATGATGGCCATTCTGACCGGTATGAGATGATATCTCATTGTAGTTTTGATTTGCATTTCTCTAATAATTAATGATATTGAGCATTCTTTCATGTGTTTGTTGGCAGTCTACTCCATTGAAGAAATGTCAATTTAGGTCTTCTGCCCATTTCTGGATTGGGTTGTTTGTTTTTTTGACATTGAGCTGCATGAGTTGCTTGTAAATTTTGGAGATTAATCCTTTGTCAGTTGCTTCACTTGCAAATATTTTCTCCCATTCTGAAGGTTGTCTTTTCATCTTGTTTATGGTTTCCTATGCTGTGCAAAAGCTTTTAAGTTTCATTAGGTCCCGTTTGTTTATTTTTGTTTATATTTCCATTTCTCTAGGAAGTGGGTCAAAAAGGATCTTGCTGTGATTATGTCAGAGAGTGTTATGCCTATGTTTTCCTCTAAGAGTTTGACAGTGTCTGGCCTTACATTTAGGTCTTTAATCCATTTTGAGTTTATTTTTCTGTATGGTGTTAAGGAGTGTTCTAATTTTATTCTTTTACATGTAGCTGTCCAGTTTTCCCAGCACCACTTATTGAAGAGGCTGTCTTTTCTCCACTCATATATGGCCTTCATTATGTTAAGGAAAGTTGCCTCTATGCCTACTTTCTGGAGAGTTTTTATCATAAATAGGTGTTGAATTTTGTCGAAAGCTTTATCTGCATCTATTGAGACGATCATGTGGTTTTTCTCCTTCCATTTGTTAATATGGTGTAACATATTGATTGATTTGCATATATTGAAGAATCCTTGCATTCCTGGGATAAACCCCACTTGATCATGGTGTATGATCCTTTTAATGTGCTGTTGGATTCTGTTTGCTAGTATTTTGTTGATGATTTTTGCATCTATGTTCATCAGTGATATTGGCCTGTAGTTTTCTTTCTTTGTGTTATCTTTTTGTGGTTTTGGTATCAGGGTGATGGTGGCCTCGTAGAATGAGCTTGGGAGTGTTCCTCCCTCTGCTATATTTTGGAAGAGTTTGAGAAGGATAGGTGTTAGCTTTTCTCGAAATATTTGATAGAATTCGCCTGTGAAGCCATCTGGTCCTGGGCTTTTGTTTTTTGTTTTTGTTTTTTTTTTGCATTACGCGGGCGTCTCACTGTTGTGGCCTCTCTCGTTGCAGAGCACTGGCTCCGGACGCGCAGGCTCAGTGGCCATGGCTCACGGGCCCTGCCGCTCCCTGGCATGTGGGATATTCCCGGACTGGGGCACAAACCCGTGTCCCCTGCATCAGCAGGTGGACTCTCAACTACTGCGCCACCAGGGAAGCCCTGTTGGAAGGTTTTTAATCACAGTTTTATTTTCAGTGCTTGTGATTGGTCTGTTCATATTTTCTGTTTATTCCTGGTTCAGTCTCAGAAGATTGTGCATTTCTAAGAATTGGTCCATTTCTTCCAGGTTGTCCATTTTATTGGCATAGAGTTGCTTGTAGTAATCTCTCGTGATCCTTTGTATTTCTGCAGTGTCAGTTGTTACTTCTCCTTTTTCATTTCTAATTCTGTTGATTTGACAATTCTCCCATTTGTTCTTGATGAGTCTGGCTAATGGTTTATCAATTTTGTTTATCTTCTCAAAGAACCAACTTTTAGTTTTATTGATCTTTGCTATCGTTTCCTTCATTTATTTTTCCTTTATCTTTGATCTGATTTTTATGATTTCTTTCCTTCTGCTGACTTTCGTTTTTTTTTTTGTTCTTCTTTCTCTAATTGCCTTAGGTGTTTATTTGAGATGTTTCTTATTTCTTAAGGTAGGATTGTATTGCTATAAACTTCCCTCTTAGAACTGCTTTTGCTGCATCCCATAGGTTTTGGGTCGTTGTGTTTTCATTGTCATTTGTTTCTTGGTATTTTTTGATTTCCTCTTTTGATTTCTACAGTGATCTCTTTACTTAGTAGTTTATTGTTTAGCCTCCATATGTTTGTATATTTAGTCTCATACTGTTGTGGTAGGAAAAGGTGCTTGATATGCTTTCAATTTTCTTAAATTTCCCAAGGCTTGATTTGTGACCCAAGATATGATCTATCTTGGAGAATGTTCCATGAGCACTTGAGAAGAATGTGTATTCTGTTGTTTTTGGATGGAATGTCCTATAAATATCAATTAATCCACCGTGTTTAATGTATCATTTAAAGCTTTTGTTTCCTTATTTATTTTCCTTTTGGATGATCTATCCATTGGTGTAAGTGGGGTGTTCAGTAAAGTCCCCTACTATGATTGTGTTACTGTTGATTTCCCCTTTTATGGCTGTTAGTATTTGCCTTATGTATTGAGGTGCTTCTATATTGGATGCATAAATATTTACAGTTGTTATATCTTCTTCTTGGATTTATCCCTTGATCATTATGTAGTGTCCTTCTTTGTCTCTTGTAATAGTCTTTGTTTTAGAGTCTGTTTTATCTGATATGAGAATTGCTACTCCAGCTTACTTTTGATTTCCTTTTGAATGGAATATCTTTTTCCATTCCCTCACTTTCAGTCTGTATGTGTCCCTAGGTCTGAAGTGGGTCTCTTGTAGACAGCATATATACGGGTCTTGTTTTTGTATCCATTCAGCCAGTCTGTGTCTTTTGGTTGGAGCATTTAATCCATTTACATTTAAGGTAATTATTGCTATGTATGTTCCGATTACCATGTTCTTAATTGTTTTCAGTTGGTTTTTGTAGGTCTTTTCCTTTTCTTGCGTTTCCTGCCTAGAGAAGTTCCTTTAGCATTTGTTGTAAACCTGGTTTGGTGGTGCTGCATTCTCTTAGCTTTTGCTTGTCTGTAAAGGTTTTAATTTCTCTGTAAAATCTGAATGAGATCCTTGCTGGGTAGAGTAATCTTGGTTGTAGGTTTTTCTCCTTCATCACTTTAAATATGTCCTGCCACTCCCTTCTGGCTTGCAGAGTTTCTGCCGAAAGATCAGCTGTTAACCTTATGGGGATTCCCTTGTGTGTTATTTGTTGTTTTTCCCTTGGTGCTTTTTTTGTTTTATTTCTGCGGTATGCGGGCCTCTCACTGTTGTGGCCTCTCCCATTGCGGAGCACAGGCTCCGGACACGCAGGCTCAGCGGCCATGGCTCATGGTCCCAGCTGCTCCACAGCATGTGGGATCTTCTTGGACCAGGACACGAACCCATGTCCCCTGCATCGGCAGGTGGACTCTCAACCACTGCGCCGCCAGGGAAGCCCCTTGGTGCTTTTAATATGTTTTCTTTGTATTTGATTTTTGATAGTTTGATTAATATGTGTCTTGGCGTGTTTCTCCTTGGATTTATCCTGCATCGGACTCTCTGTGCTTCCTGGACTTAACTATTTACTTTCCCATATTAGGGAAGTTTTCAACTATAATCTCTTCAAATATTTTCTCAGTCCCTTTCTTTTTTTCTTCTTCTTGGACCCCTGTAATTCAAATGCTGGTGCATTTAATGTTGTCCCAGAGGTCTCTGAGACTGTCCTCAATTCTTTACATTCTTTTTTCTCTATTCTGCTCTGCAGTAATTATTTCCACTATTTTATCTTCCAGGTCATTATCCGTTCTTCTGCCTCAGTTATTCTGTTATTGATCCCTTTTAGAGAATATTTCATTTCATTTATTGTGTTGTTCATCACTGTTTGTTTGCCCTTTAATTCTTCTAGGTCCTTGTTAAACGTTTCTTGTATTTTCTCCATTCTAGTTCCAAGATTTTGGATCATCTTTACTATCATTATTCTGAATTCTTTTTCAGGTAGACTGCCTATTTCCTCTTCATTTGTTAGGTCTGGTGGGTTTTTGCTTCGCTCCTTCACCTGCTGTTGTGTTTCTCTGTCTTCTCCGTTTGCTTAACTTACTGTGTTTGGGGTTTCCTTTTCGCAGTCTGCAGGTTCGTAGTTCCCATTGTTTTTGTTTTTTGCTCCCAGTGGGTAAGGTTGGTTCAGTGCGTTGTGTAGGCTTCCTGGTGGAGGAGGTTGGTGCCTGTGTTCTGGTGGATGGGTCTGGATCTTGTCTTTGTGGTGGGCAGGTCCATGTCTGGTGGTCTCTGCTAATGAATGGGGTTGTGTTCCTGTCTTGCTAGTTGTTTGGCATTGGGTGTCTAGTACTGTAGCTGCTGGTCGTTGAATGAAGCTGGGTCTTGGCATTGAGATGGAGATCTCTGGTAGATTTTCACCATTTGGTATTACGTGGAGCTGTGAGGTCTCTTGTGGACCAGTGTCTTGAACTTGTCTCTCCCACCTCAGAGGCACAGCCCTGACACCTGGGTGGAGCACCAAGAGCCTGTCATCCACATGGCTCAGAATAAAAGGGAGAAAAGAAAGAAAGAAAGAAGATAAAATAAAATAAAATAAAGTTATTAAAATAAAAAATAATTATTAAAAAAACTTTTTTTAAATAATAAAAAAAAAGAGCAGCCAAAGCAAAAAACAAATCCACCAATGATAACAAGTGCTAAAAACTGTACTAAAAATAAAAAAATTGGAGAGACAGAACCCTAGGACAAATGGGAAAAGCAAACCTATACTGACAAAATCATACACAGAAACATACACATACATACTCACAAAAAGAGAAAAAGGGAAAAATATATATATATCGTTGCTCCCAAAGTCCACCTCCTCAAATTGGGATGATTCGTTGTGTATTCAACTATTCCACAGATGCAGGGTATATCAAACTGATTGTGGAGATTTAATCCGCTGCTCCTGAGGCTTCTGGGAGAGATTTCCCTTTCTCTTCTTTGTTTGCACAGCTCCCGGGGTTTAGGTTTGGAATTGGCCCTGCCTCTGCATGTAGGTCACCTGAGGGCGTGTATTCTTCTCTCAGACAGGATGGTGTTAAAGGAGCAGCTGCTTCGGGGGCTCTGTCTCACTCAGGCTGAGGGGAGGGAGGGGTACAGGGTGTGGGGCGAGCCTGTGGCAGCAGAGGCCAGCGTGACGTTGCACCAGCCTGAGGTGTGCCGTTTGTTCTCCCGGGGAAGTTGTCCCTGGATCACGGGACCCTGGCAGTGGCGGGCTGCACAGTCTCCCGGCAGGGGAAGTGGGGATAGTGACCTGTGCTCGCACACGGGCTTCTTGGTGGCTGCAGCAGCAGCCTTAGCGTCTCATGCCTGTCTCTGGGGTCCTTGCTTTTAGCCGCGGCTCGCGCCCTTCTCTGGAGCTTGTTTAGGCGGCATTCTTAATCCCCTCTCCTGGCGCACCGTGAAACAAAGAGGCAAGATGTCTCTTGCCTCTTCGGCAGCTCCAGACTTTTTCCTAGACTCCCTCCCGGCTAGCTGTGGCGCACTAGCCCCCTTGATTCTGTGTTTACGCAGCCAACCCCAGTCCTCTCCCTGGGATCCGACTAAAGCCCAAGCCTCAGCTCCCAGCCCCGCCCGCCCTGGCGTGTGAGCAGACAAGCCTCTCGGGCTGGTGAGTGCCGGTCGGCACCAATCCTCTGTGCAGGCATCTCCCCGCTTTGCCCTCCACACCCCTGTTGCTGCGCTGTCCTCCGTGGCTCCGAAGCTCCCCGCTCCGCCACCCGTAGTCTCTGCCCGCGAAGGGGCTTCCTAGTGTTTGGAAACCTTTCCTCCTTCACAGCTCCCTCCCAGAGGTGCAGGTCCCGTCCCTATTCTTCTGTCTCTCTTTTTTCTTTTTTCTTTTGCCCTACCCAGGTACATGGGGAGTTTCTTGCCTTTTGGAAGATCTGAGGTCTTCTGCCAGCGTTTAATAGGTGTTCTGTAGGAATTGTTCCACATGTAGATGTATTTCTGATGTATTTGTGGGGAGGAAGTTGATCTCCACGTCTTACTTTTCTGCCATCTTGAAGCTCCTCCCCTCCTCTAGGAATGTTTTGCATTATTCATTACCTGGGGACACGAGTAAAAACCCCTCAGCAGCCACTTATAAACAAATCCTGTGCTCCACTGACAACAACCTCCTCTCTCATATTTTTGATGTACCTTAGAAGGTAAATTGTGTATATATAAGCAGAACTACTCTATACTTCCAGTGGCAACCTGGACAAGCCTCATGATCATAGCCATTAAAACACTTCCTGTATTTTGAGAAGAAGCATTTTAGAGATCTCTGATACAAAAGCTAAGGTGGGAACACATGGATTCCAGGCTGTTGACTTGTAGATCAGTTGGTGCTAAAATTATATGCAAGTCTGAGAAGTCCTTGGAAGTTGTGAAGTGCGATTCCTAGGCCAGATCAAGTATTGATAGAACTGAGTGCTGGTGACTTTTTTTTTGCCTTGAATAACATAGCAAGGCTCTCATACTCTTTTAAATGAACCCCACATTTTTTATTGAGTCTATAGAGAGATTGTCAAACAGGATGTTTCATTGAATTGATTGAATGACTCAAAGCTCTCAGTTTGGATGCTCTGTAGATACACCCCAATTTGAAGGAATGTGAATTTTCAGGTAAAGGCTGTACCTTTTTATTTCTAGTGGAACAACAGTAAATATATTCAACTTAGAAACAAATCCAAATTGCCTATATGTGTACATGAAAATCAATATTCAAATTGCTTCTGACTTTTACTTTTTAGCATTAAAAATGCAAATATAGAATGATATTTTCAATCTGAAAATTAGATAAAATGAATTTAATGCTTTATTATTCTGAATTAGAGAATTTGTGTGTGTGTATATGTGTGTGTGCAAAATTTCCAAAAGATAAAATGGGAAAGAAAGCAAATTTGTTTGTGTTCTCGTAAGTAAAAACCAACTAATTTGATGTTATACATTTATGGGGGGAAATATTGCCTCATGCTTTGAACAATTTTAGTTCAAGAGATGAATTTCTCATTATATACTAAAAGTTACAAATCAGAATGTAATTAAATTCATTTAACTGTTTAAGTGTAGCATTTGCCTATGTGAATTCTGTGATGTGATAAGAATAAATATCAGAACATGTGAAAGTTGAGTAGGGATTCAAATCCCCCATCATCTACATTGTTCTCTGCAAAGTGATTTACTAAGTTACATTAATGTATTCCAACTACTAACATATCATGTAGAAACTTTGGCTGAACTTTAAATTTATTATGGGAATGAATATGGTCCCTTTTTTGAGAAATCTAGTACAGAAGTAGCTTAGCCAAATAAGTAGTATTTAATATTTTTTATGTCATGACCCCTTTTGATAATCTGATCCTCTCCCACAGGGGGAGAAACATACATATAGATGACATTTTGCATTTAATTTCAGATGTTCATAGGTCCTTGAAGCTCTTGGCTCCAGGTTAAGAACTCTTAATCATGAATAGAACATTTGATTATAAATCAAACTTAGATTCTTATCCTCCTTTAATGCTGATGAACTGTGTGACCTTGGATAAATTATGTATTTTTCATTCATTAAAATCTTCATCTATAAACATGGTTGCTAATATTGGTAATAATGTATTCCTCAATATAAAGGAGAAGTTCTGCTTCTCTGGAGACATATTACCATATAAATCTAAGATGACATCATTATTAAAAGTAATGTGTGGCTCAGATACTGTGTATAATGAATAATGGCAGTTTTATATATTTACCTATATTTTTGTTTTCTTCTCCACATTAGAGGGATAAGCTTCAAACTAGCTTTTTTATCCCTAGAGCTGTCCATTCTTACCTAGGTCTTCCTATGACTGTCTAATTTTTTTAACCCTATTTTGATACTGAATTGATATATAGGTGATTAATAGCATCCATACTTGATTATCATGTATTGCTTCCTATGTCTTGGTTTTAAACAAAAAATAATGCTCTAAGACTTTCACTAAATTGCCCTATGGCACTTCAGTCAAAGGTTTCTTTTGGATCATTAAAAGTGATAGACCTTGTTTAGTACTGAAATCATGTGGTTTCATTTAAGGAATTTCAAATTGACGCCAGACATTAGCATGACTTGAAATCATTTCATTTGAAATAAAGCCTTCCTCCATTTGGTCTCAATTTTCCTATCTGTCTGATTTTAGACAAGGGATGGCCATGGCCCTTCAAAGTCCTGTGTGTAATTTAACACGTCTCTGGAATCTTTCCATGCTGTCCAGATCCTAAAAGACAGCTCTCTTGCCAAATTCACCGCCTTAGCTACATGTCTTTATTAACTAAATCAGGGCAAGTAAAGATGAAAATTGGAACTGTTAATGCACCAGTCAATCACTAAGAATAATGCAAACCAGCAAAAGTTAGTGGAAATGGAGATCCTTTGTGGTAGGATATGAATCAAGATTTGGCTAGGCTAACTAATCATTTTGGGGCAATGAAATATCAACAATTGTAAATGGGAGGTTCAAATGTTGAAATCATCTTAATGAGCTATTAAAAAATCCCAAGTGCTATAAAAATCATTGGTAGATATGAAACTGTGGTTTCAGGGTATATGGGAATGACTCATTCTTCCTTTGTGGTTCTTGAAATGCTACAGGCTCAATGGCAATCTGCCTGATTATTGTTGGACCTTTCTGTATTTCATTTCAAATAAGGACACTAAACCACAAAGTAAAGACCATATTCTATAAACTTCCTCTGAATGAAAAACTGCCAACATATGCTTTCCACTGCTATAACTACCTTGAAGTATATTAATTGTATTATTCTTTTTTATTGGGGAAACAAAGGGCAAAGATATTCTCTTATAATTTTTTCCTGATTTTTAATTTGTTCTCAAACTACAACCTAATTACTGTTTGAAACATAACATTTTCGAACAAAGAGGGTGGTATACCCATCGAGTAGTAGTGTTATGTGGAATCACAGGATTTATTAAGGAAGTTGTTTTGTAAAAACTCACAATATGAGAATGGGCATATACTCACATATAATGTACAGCATGCTTATAATTCTTTTTTAAAATTTTTATTGAAATATAGTTGGTTTACAATGTTGTGTTAGTTTCAGGTATAAAGTGATTCAGATACGTGTGTGTGTGTGTGTGTGTGTGTGTGTGTGTGTATTCATTTTTTACATTCCCTTCCATTATAGGTTATTAAAAGATACAGAGTATAGTTCCCTGTGCTATACAATAGGTCCTTGTTGGTTATCTATTTTACATATAGTAGTATGTATCTGTTACCCCAAACTCCTAATTTATCCTTCTCCCCCCCCCACCCTTTGGTAATCATAAGTTTGTTTTCTATGTCTGTGAGTCTGTTTCTGTTTTGCATATAAGTTCATTTGTATCATTTTTTTAGATTCTACATATAAGTGATATCATATGATATTTATCTTTCTCTGTCTGACTTACTGCACTTAGTATGATAATCTCTAGGTGCATCCATGTTGCTGCAAATGGCATTACTTCGTTCTTTTTTATGGCTGGGTAATATTCAGTTACTTGTGTGTGTGTGTGTGTGTGTGTGTGTGTGTGTGTGTGTATTCTTTATCCATTCATCTGTCGATGGACACTTAGGTTGCTTCCATGTCTCGGCTATTGTAAATAGTGCTGCTGTGGACATTGGGGTGCATGTATCTTTTCAAATTATGTTTTTCTCTGGGTATATACCCAGGAGTGGGATTGCTAGATCATATGGTAGCTTTATTTTTAGTTTTTTAAGGTACTTACATGCTGTTCTCCATGGTGGCTGCACCAATTTACATTCCCACCAACTGTGAAGGAGGGTTACTTTTTCTCCACACCCTCTCCACAATTTATTATTTGTAGACTTTTTTTTTTTTTTTTTTTGCTGGCTATGATGTAGGAACAGGGGCTGGTTTTGGGGGGTTTTTTTTGGTTATTTATTTATTTATGGCTGTGTTGGGTCTTCGTTTCTGTGCGAGGGCTTTCTCTAGTTGTGGCAAGCGGGGGCCACTCTTCATCGCGGTGCGCGGGCCTCTCACTATCGCGGCCTCTCTTGTTGTGGAACCCAGGCTCCAGGCACGCAGGCTCAGTAGTTGTGGCTCACAGGCCCAGTTGCTCCGCAGCATGTGCGATCTTCCCAGACCAGAGCTCGAACCCGCGTCCCCTGCATTGGTAGGCAGACTCTCAACCACTGCCCCACCAGGGAAGCCCCTATTTGTAGACTTTTTGATGATGGCCATTCTGACCCGTGTGAGGTGATACCTCACTGTAGTTTTGATTTACATTTCTCTAGTAATTAGTGACGTTGAGCATCTTTTCATGCACCTTTTGGCCATCTGTATATCTTCTTTGGAGAAATGTCTATTTAGATCTTATGCCCAATTTTTGATTGGGTTGTTTGTTTTATTTATATTGAGCTTTTTGAGTTATTCATCTACTTTGGATATTAATTCCTTGTCAGTCGAATCGTTTGCAAATATTTCCTCCCATTCTGTAAGTTGTCTTTTTGTTTTGTTCATAGTTTCCTTTGATGTGCAAAAGCTTTTAAGTTTAATTAGGTCCCATTTGTTTATTTTTGTTTTTATTTCCATTACTCTAAGAGACAGATCCAAAAAGATACTGCTGAGATTTATGTCAAAGAGTGTTCTGCCTATGTTTTCCTCTAGGAGTTTTACAGTATCCATCTTACATTTAGGTCTTTAATCCATTTTGAGTTTATTTTTGTGTATGGTGTTACAGAATGTTCTCATTTCATTCTTTTACATGTAGCTGTCCAATTTTCCCACCACCACTTATTGAAGAGACTGTCTTTTCTCCATTGTATATTCTTTCCTCCTTTGTTGCATATTATTTCACCATGTGGGCATGGGTTTATTTCTGGGCTTTATATCCTGTTCCATTGATCTATATTTCTATTTTTGTGCCAGTACCTTACTGTTTTGATTACTGTAGCTTTGTAGTGTAGTCTGAAGTCAGAGAGACTGATTCCTCCAGCTCCGTTTTCCTTCCTCAAGATGGCTTTGCCTGTTCAGGCTCTTTGTGTTTCCATACAAGTTTAAAATTCTTGTTCTAGTTCTGTGAAGAATGAAGTGGTGATTTGATAGGAATTCATGCTTATAATTCTAAATTAGGTGAAGTAGACTGTGTTTTTTCCTCATGACATTAATTATACCTATAATGTAACAGTTACCTCTGCTACCATTTGTTTAATACCTATTTCTCTCACCTATTAAAGATACGATTGTGTCCATTTCATACTTATGTTTCGTAGAACATTTCCAGACATTGTATTAATGTCAATCAAAGAGGAAATCAACAGATATTTCTTGGCTATTACATTGATGTATGTTGAATTTTTCAAACATTTTAGGCAAAATTCATAGTCCTAAGAATAAATGTAGTCTTCTTTAAAAATTATGTTACAAAGATCAGTTATTTATATATTCAAATTCACCCTTCTCAACAGTGTGCCCTGCCTACATAATCTTAACATGCTACCTATAAGATTTTTCTAGTGGGCCTTGCTCCTTTTTAAGACTGTGCTCCTGATGTGGAGGGAAAAGTATGTAAGTGACTCATTCGAGAAGGAGCCCATTGCCGAGAGTCAGCATTCATTGGATATATCTTATAAAATCTTCACCCTTACTGATGACTAACTGGCTTCCACAAAGACTGTTTCTAATGTTCCCTCTTCAACATTTTCAGCATTCAGAATGCTTTAAATGGTCATGGTTTTGTACATATCGATACCTATTTCACTGTGTGACCTGTAACTTTTGGGCTTTCATCTCTCTTCTGTCAGCTTTGGTTGAACCGTCCACTGATGTGGCTTATAGGGATTCCTCATAGCACTGAACTGAACCCTGACCTAACCACAGTACAAAGGCTTTTCCAAGTGACACCATCCTCCTTTTGTTATGTCCCTTTACTCTTCTCCCGTGAATTGGCCCCTGGGACACCCCAGGCAGGCATGGTATAGCACCCCTCCATTCTGTCTGGGCATGGTCCACACGTGGCATTAGCTTTAGTTCAGACACTTTTTAAACTTCTTTCTGCAACATGGGGGGTTGCTTTAATTTTTTAAAACCCCTCAATGTGTGTTCCTAATGCAGTTCCGTGAGAATGATTTCTTGATTTCTCCCCCTTTTCCAAAAAGAGCATGCAATTCCACCTTAATTTTAAAACACATTAAAGTATAATAAGCATAATAAATGTAAAACTGTTCACAAGTGGGGCTTGATAAAGACAGGGAGTTTTTCTTTTCCTGTGGTTTTTACACAATTATAAGAACAATGTTGTTTTACGAGTTCAAATTCTTAAGAACGTAAAGACCGAAGATGAAGTAGTAATTGCCAGCTAGTAAGTGATAGAGTAAAAGCATATGAGAGGTTCTAAAGTGCCTCGATGTAGAAAATAATGAACTGTGGTATTAGAGTGAAAAAATAAATTGGTGAAATTATGCTATTTTAATTCTGCCTTAGAAATAGCTCTCATGTTGAATCAGTAATACTATGTTTCTTTTTCTGCCTTTAGAAGAATATGACGTTGTTGGGTTTTTTTCCCAAAACCCTTCAGATGCTATAACAAAGAGGTTCATGCAACAGAAGTGAACTGTGACTTTCAGTCTGCAAAAGCAACCAAAAAAACCATGATCTTTGGTGGTAAAGAAATTCATCAAAAACTCCACTGGTGTATAAAAGTACAAGTCTTTCTACAAAGAGCATAATCAGAAGAGAGAGGCTCAGAGAGTAGGGAAATCTTATCTATAAAATGGGTTCATCTTTCTTTCTTCCTTAACTACCTTTTAGATCAATTTTGGAAGGTCCAATATCTCTTTTAGCTAAGGAGTTCCTTTTGAATGTCAGGGCAAGCCTAAAGTTGGGTGGGAACACCTCATGCCCTCTGGCAATTGTGTTGAGAGTGACGGCCAATTTTTTGTACTAAAGTTAATATCAGGGCTATAGTTTAAACTAACACCCCTATTCTATTAGTAGCCCCTCTTAAGTTATGACAATCAGAAATGTCTACAGACATTATCAAATGTCCTTTGGGGAACAAAATTGCCTCATGAAAATTCATAACATCATCCTTTTTTCTTGCCAGTATCCTTATGTCTGTTTACCCATGTCCGTTTGTCACAGATGCCTTGAGACACACCAATACTGAACACCCTAACAGTTCATCTTCTTTATTCCTATTCCTGGGTTTCTGAGTACTGCTTTAAAATATCACGCAGTGGTTTTTTGCTGCCTAGCAATGTTTCCTTGTTTCTCTAAGCTTCCCTCTTCAGTTCTCTATCACATCTATTTCAATAGTTATCTACTCTTCTTATGATTCCATTTTGTCCCTCTTGGCTCAGCTTCTAATTCATAGAGAAAATAAAACCATCAGCAAATAAGTCTCTCAGTTTTCTGTCCTTGAACCTAAAAACATATCTGCCTGACATTTCCTCTTTCTGGCTTCTTATAGAAGAAGGATTCTTCCTCCTGCCCATTCCTCCCTATGCCAACTCCAGCCCTTCTCAGGACCCTTACTTACTCTGTGAATTACATAGTCAGCAACATTTATGCAGTTTCAAACATCTCAGCACAACACCGTTTCTTTTTCTAATTACTTACCTACTCTTGCCTGTTTCTTAATAGCTTAATTACATTCAAAAATTAAATTTGTATCACTCCTTCAGTGTCATCCCGTCATTTCTCAAAGAGCTTGACTCCATCTTGTACTTCACCTTCCTGTGAATGTCTTTAGCCAGTATCTTATTATTTATTTTATTGAGTTGGCCAAAAGTTTCATTTGTTTTTTTCCATAAAATGGCTCTAGTAGTGCTTAGTTGTCTTTAACTTCATTCAAAACACTTTTGTTAGATTGCATATGACAGCTGTCATATCAGCGTGCATCTAAAGAAAGACTTAAAAAATTGGTGAATTTTTGTGTAGCCATTTTAATATTGAAGATGGAAGAAAAAAAGCAACATTTTCACCATATTATGCTTTATTATTTCAAGAAAGGTAAAGACGCAACTGAAATGCAAAAAAAAGGTTTGTGCAGCATATGGAGAAGGTGCTGTGACTGATCAAATGTGTCAGAAGTGGTTTGTGAAGTTTCATGATGGAGATTTCTCACTGGATGATGCTCCGAGGTCAGGTAGACCAGTTGAAGTTGACAGCAATCAAATCGAGACATTCACTGAGAACAATCAACATTATACCATGTGGTAGATAGCCAACATACTCAAAATATCCAAATCAAGCTTTGAAAATCATTTGCACCAACTTGGTTATGTTCATCGCTTGGATGTTTGGGTTCCACATAAGTTAAGCAAAAAAAACCTTCTTGACCATATTTCTGCATGCGATCCTCTACTTAAAGGTAATGAAAACGTTCCATTTTTAAAACAAATTGTGACAGGCAATGAAAAATGGATACTGTACAATAATGTGGAACAGAAGAGATCGTGGGGCAAGTGAAATGAACCACACCAAAGGCCGGTCTTCATCCAAAGAAGGTGATGTTGTGTATCTGGTGGGATTGGAAGGGAGTCCTCTATTATGAGCTTCTTCTGGAAAACTAAACGATTAATTCCAACAAGTACTGCTCCTAGTTAGACCAACTGAAAGCAGCACTTGACGAAAAGCGTCTGGAATTAGTCAACAGAAAACGCATAATCTTTCATCAGGATAATGCAAGACCGCATGTTTCTTTGATGACCAGGCAAAAACAGTTACAGCTTGGCTGGGAAGTTCTGATTCATCCGCCGTATCCACCAGACATTGCACCTTCAGATTTCCATTTATTTAGGTCTTTGCAAAATTCTCTTAATGGAAAAAATTTCCATTCCCTGGAAGACTGTAAAAGGCCCTTGGAACAGTTCTTTGCTCAAAAAGACAAAAGTTTTGGGAAGATGGAATTATGCAGTTGCCTGAAAAATGGCAGAAGGTAGTGGAGCAAAAGGGTGAATACCTTGTTCAATAAAGTTCTTGGTGAAAATGAAAAATGTGTCTTTTATTTTTCCTTAAAAACCAAAGGCACTTTTTGGCTAACCCAATACTCGACCTCTTAGCAACATTTTGCCACTGTTAAATTGCTTAAAAGAATATTTAACATCCCTGCTCCTTCTTAAAGTTTTCCACTTTTTTGTGACACTCAAATTCCTTGATTTTCTTCCAGCCCTCTGGACATTCTTTCTTGAGACCCTTTCAGTTCTCTTCTTCCCATACATGTTCATGTTCCTCAAGGCTCTCTTCTCATAGTGCGTCAGCTCACTGCTTTCATCTTCTGTATTGTGTTAGGTGCCTTCCCATATTTAATACCACATGTCTGGTTTGATTCACACAGTTTTGATTGTGTTCTGTAGGTTTTCTCATTCAGATTAGAAATTTTCTCTTAGAATTTGATTATTTATAATCCAGATGTTGTAACCCCTCTTCCATTGCATTCTGGCATCTTTTTACCTCAGTTTATTTTCTTCCTCTTTCTTTTGCCAAAAAAGCAAACGTTTTCATGTTTCGGCAAAGTTAGGGCCCTTTAACCAAGGAAAACTGGAATGTGGGTTAATAGACAAGCCTTGGAAGTTAAAGTGTCTGAAAAGATAGTGTGAGAACTCTAGAGAGGTTTAGGTCCCCAAAGTATGTATTCACATTCCAAAGGGGAAAGAAACGTGGAGCCTTGGGTACATGGAGATGTAAACCTGGAGACATTTGTCTTACAGCTCATCTAGAGACCATTACTTTTCTAACCAAGGGATCTTCCCTTTCTCTACCTGAGGAGAATTTGTTTGCATTAGGGAGATTCATTTCTCTTCTCAGAAGGGTAGGATATTAACAGGACAGCAGTACATTAAATCCCTGATTCCTAATTTCAGGGCTCCTCTCCTGTTGTATGACCCATACATGCCAGCCTCTCCATACAGCATGACCTGGAAGAAGGAAGAAAAAATTGGTGTGTAGAGAACTGATATAGTTATTACTGTCAGTAATAACAACCTCTCTTGATCCAGAAAACTCCTGTTTGAATGGATGGTGATATAAACAAATATAGATATTAAAAACTTAACAGTTTTTTGCTTTTTCATAGAAATCATGTCAACTTGGTTACTACTGAGGGTAGTAAATAATTTCATTATACTTTTGTTTTTTTTCTGGCATCATTCTTCACACATGTAGATAAGGGACGTTTGAACCAGGGCAAATTGATTGGACTGCTACATGGGTTCCAGCTGTACTTCAGGCTCTGCCTGGTTACTTTGAAAGCTGAGAAGAATACATTTCAGCCACTTGTAGTCTGTCTGCAGCATCTAGATGTGCTCCAGTACACTGGTTGGTAATCTTGGCGATAGAAACTCATTTCAAATAATATTTATTTTTCCTTGTTTTGCAGAACTTTTATAGCTCACTTCATTGTTGTTATTGCTATTTTTTGTTTATGACAACAGATTCTTGAAGCAGTCCACCCAGACCAAGTGTTTGCCCATAGACAGAGTTATATGTTCTCAGTCTTCTGTCTCCTGTCCCCAGCTACAGTGCTGCACTTGTGGATACATCTCCCAAAATGTGTTGTACCACTAGTGGTCACCCCTTTCCCCCTTGAGCTTCTTTCTTTCTTCCTTCAGTTATTTCTACTTTGTTTCTTTTGTGTGTGTGTGTGTGTGTGTGTGTGTGTGTGTGTGTGTGTGTGTCCCCATCTGTCTGTCTGTATCTGTCTGTCTTTCTTGTGGGGAAATAGGATGAAGTTGAAGATTCTAAGATTGGATGTTGAAGGAGAAGCCTTAAAGCTTGAGACAGGCAGGGATAGCACTCTATCTTCATCAAAAATCTGAGCATGTTATGAAAGGATGATTTTCCTGTATGTTAGAAGAAATAGACTGAATGGTTCTAAACTAGGTAAGAGAAAGTGAGGAGGTAGATGGTAATTTCCCTGCTTTGATTAGTTTTTCAGCATTAGCAGACAAAAACATAGAAAAGGGATGGATATGTAGTTCTTCAAACATTCTTTTATTCCAGTAAAAATTATTCTTCTATGATTAGTTGCCCTATTTATTCTATTTAAAATTACTTGCACCAGAAGAATGAAAATGGACCAATGTCCCTCCAGTATGGAGCTCCAGGTTCTTAACACCTCAGTGTTTCAGATACTCTAAACTTTGGATATATTTAGGCCATGTTGTCTTTCCAAGTACCTTGATGCATAAGTGTTTCTAATTGGCATTCTACTACGCCTAAAATTAAATACAAACTGCTCTTATGCTCTGTGTAGAAAAGGTCTTGGAGGGTTGTCACAATTTGTTTTGAAAGAATCCAAAATTTCACTTGAGTTATATCATAATTTTCAAAGTATTGAAGTATTTTAAAATCAAAATGCAATCTTATTACTTTTAAAATCTGTCATCATCAGATTAATAGCAGAGAATTAAATGATTCTGCTTTGTGTTTCATTTAAGTTTTATGAAGGTTTTAAATATCTTATTAGAACTGGGGAGGATAATCTTAACAAAGAAAAAGAAGTTGTAATTATTTTATGGTGAACATTCATTCAAGCATATTTACTAAGTCACTCCTCTGGGCAAGGCAGTGTGCTAGCTATTCTGGTATATCAGAATAAATATGTAAAGTCAAAAGAGAAATATAATCTCAAAATGTTTATTGAAAAACTACTTCTTGTATCTGTGTTTTTCTTAATCTTAAAGTTTATTTGAGGAGACTAAACGAAGACACACGAAGAATTCATAATCATATAAAGTCAAATAGGAAATTCCAAGGCGGATTTTGGCTGCTTTACAATTCCTAATAAATTAATTGTTACAGGATTAAGAGACCACTGTGGACCAAAGGTGTCATTGAAGCCTTTCTAGGAGGGGAATAAAAATGGATTAGATTTGAATGGGCCAAGAGGGTGGAGACAATCCAAAGAGGGCTGAAACTGATGTGAGAATAGGAATTTGAAAGCTCATTTGGAAACTTGCTGTCGGTATAGGAATGGGAGTGGGAATTGAGGGACAAAATTGACCATGAACTAATAAAAGAGGGATAAATTGAGAGACTGGGACTGACATATACACACTACTATATATAAAACAGATAACTAATAAGAACCTGCTATACAGCACAGGGAACTCTACTCAGTACTCTGTAATGGCCTATATGGGAAAAGAATCTAAAAAACAAAAGAGTCGATATATGTATATGTATAACTGATTCACTTTGCTGTACAGCTGAGACTAACACAACATTGTAAATCAACTATACTCCAATGGAAAACAAAAGAGTCTTTTTGGATGTGAATGATGGATAGTGTTTGCTTCATGAAGTTGACTGCTTTTAGAGAGGATGAGCCAAAGTTCCAAAGAAAGGAAAATGTGGGCTGGATGCATCTATCATCTTTAGGGATCATGGCTGGTGGAAAAAATTAATTAAAAGTAGATTTTTCTTCAAACAATTTTGCATTTGAACTTTTCTTCCATTTTCTGCTTCAGTGTGATGCTTATAAATCTCTCATCTTTCTATTTGATTCTTCTTTCTGAAGTGTCTCCCTACTGTGTGTATTCTTCAAATATTGAATCAATGAGCCATTCCCAATACCAGTTAAAAGTTTAAAAAAATACGATTGAGAAGGAATAATTGGTTAAAGGCAGAATTTATGAAAGAGTTTATTAAATGATCCCAGAAAATAGTGATTATTGAGGTTGAAAATCTGAACAGCTTGAAATCCACAAAGACTATTAATCCCAGAAAATAGTGATTATTGAGGCTGAAAATATCTGAACAGCTTGAAATCCACAAAGACTGTTTCAACATTTTATTTTTCATTGTATGTCAGTTTAAAAAGTCTTCTATAGATATTAACCTCTAATTTTCATTAAAAGTTAAACCTTATTTTGTCCTAGATATTTCTCCCTAATCTTTTTTTTTTATATTTCATTCCATTCTTCCCTCAATCCTTTAGTTTCTATTCCATATCTTTTACTTTCTGAATTAGAAAACTTTAGTATTATCCACTTCTGTAATTTCCTGTTTCCCCTTTGAGTTCCTTATGGATGAGGTTTTTAATTAAATTTCTTTTTCTCTCATCATTTTATTTTGGTTGCAACTTTTAAATGTCTATTCTTGGTGATTTTTCCCACGGGGGAGTAAATTAAATGAATGTCTTTCTCTTAAAGGAAAGGCTCTTATTTAAGCTGAAAAACATTGGCCTCTAAAATATACAAATGCATTAGAAAATTATGATTAATATTGTACACATTCTCTTGTTACTAAGAGCATGAATATCATAATGAGAAAAGTTACAGTCATTTCTTGTACAGTTATTCTAGCAAATGTATATGTTTTTGACTATATGATAACTATATGTTATCGAAAGCTTTTAGTTCCATGATCCTCAACTAAGGGCAAGGCCTGTTGCAAACAAATATCCCATTTTTAATAAACTGATGCTAAGCCCTCTTAGCTCTTTGGGGATGTAGTTTTATCAGAAAGGAAATTGACCTTGTTTATTGCCTTTCTTTTGCCACCCTGAGTGGATTTTCATGCTTGTGAAAATGAGGTACTGACAGGGACTGGATTAAAAGAAGGAGAGAATTGGGCCCATTTCCTCCTCTGACTCTGCCAAACCAATTGCACTCATGTAAGTAACCTTCCTGACCTTCCAAACTTGAGCCTCTCCTGTGCAGAAAATTAGGACAGCATCTGAGGAGGTCTAGGACAAGGACAACTGTCCACCAGGGACCAATCTAAGATTGGTAAACCAATTTTCACTTGTGAACAATGCCAGAATTCAACCCATATGTCTCCCATGGTGAAGCGCTGTAGTGTGTCATTAACCCACTGTGCCACTTAGCAGCTTCTCTCGGCTTGCTGTCTTGTGAATTAACATCTCAGCTGCCACCACACCAGACCCTGGGTTTATTTCTGCTAGGAGTGCTGCTGAATGAATAGCAGTTCTCTTATAACAAGTGATCAGGACACAGCACTTTAAAATTTTCAACTGAAAGCAATAGCAATTTGCCATTCAGTCCTATCTTATCATCATCATTAGGTTGGGAAATCGCAATTTCAAGGCTCCTTGCAATGTGCTGTCAGCCTGATATCTTGTAATTTTAATATGTCTGTGGTTAATAATTAATTGCTTTAACTCAGTAGGTGGGATCTGAGTTTGATGCAAAAGAAGAAATCCCTCTGAGCTGAAATATTCTTTGAGACTCCAACATCTTACGAAGTTCCCCCTCAATCAGCCTCCTTGCCTTCTTATTTAAATGATCTGCCATATAATGAAATCTGGATCAAAAGCTCCAAGCTTAAAATATACAACAAAAAGCTGCTTCTGGGTGAAGAGTTTGGATCTAAATCAAAACGTTTCTGTGCTGTGGCCATTATCACATGCAGTTAACTGCTGGGAAATACTGATGTTCAAAAGATATGGGGGAAAAAGGCACCTGCTTTCTCACGCTGGTGTATGTTTGTCGTCTTGATAAAAATGCAAGGCAGCATATGCAGAAATTGTGCGGAAACACCATTCACATGGTAATTCCTTTGTAATAGAATAATTTCTTTTCAGGTGCTGGGCTGAATGGCAGACTCTGGGAGGGTTTGAGCATCTCCCTGCCTTAAGTTCTTCTATGACCATATTTTAGTGTCTCGTTCATTTTTTGACCAAAGAAACCCACTTTCTCAGGTCTTCAGAATGGTGGTACTGCCCCTTGATTTTCCTGGATCATAAGCCATAATGTGGAAAGGTTTCTCACATTTTGTCTGATGAATATTACTAAAAATATAGCCAGGATATGAACTTTCTTAATTCTTTCTCTCAGCCCAAATCTTTGGTCTAACACATTTAACAGGTGGAGGGATATTTGGGTAGATTCAAGGATGCCTACCATAAATCAAGCCTATGATAGATTTGAGTGATGTTTCCACTTGCAAGATCCAGTTGTGCTCTGCATTTCCATAATATTAGGTGCACTGGCTGCATGTTCTCATCTATACCTGCCTGATGTTGAAGTTCAGGAACTCTGAGCATTATTCTATTTCTATCAAGAAAAGCTTAAGATTTTTCAAAAGTTATTCTGGAACTATACAAAATTCTGAAAAAATCTACAGCATATTGAAAACAGATAAAAGTATTTATGTAAAAGTCTGTGAGATATTACACTAGAGATGGCTTAAGGGCTTCATCTTATATTCAGTTATAATTAAGTACTAGTGATGTGCTTGAAGCTCCATGTTGAGGTGGCAGGCTGTGACCAACCTCTGAAGGTGTAAGTTCGTTGATAAACCAATGATGTTCGTCATTTGGCAGAAGGTGGGACTATCACTCTTATGCCCCACAGGCTTCACTCTGACCCCAGCAAACCACTTATGATTGGACCTATGGTGAAGTGCACATGGTGACCAGCTGGTAAAAAGAGCATTTCAAAGTTGTAATACATGTTGATTTTTTTCTTAAATTCGTCAATACCTCCTTTCAACCAAGTCTTCTCAAATCTCAAAGACCATTTGGAGGTAGCCAAATTGTTCTTTTTCTACAAGAGGCAACTTTATGACTGCATATAGTCTTAAAATGTAATCATACTAAAGTATTTGGGTTTTTAAACTTTTCTGTGTAAGGCTTAATGTTTGAGGCTATTAATTCATAGCTGAATTGCCAGACAATAATATATTACTATCAGTAGGGCAGTGATGTATCTCCACTAGGGGTTCAAAATCAAAGTTCATATGTTTCAACTAAAGAGATGGTTAGTGGGATGTAAGAAGCAATGAACTGGAGCCACCTTACATCAATTTTTGAAAGCCGATTGTTAAATTCTCAGTACCCTGTGAGCAGGTTGTTATACAAAGCCATTACAAAAGATTAAATTGTATGGACTTATAACTAAATAATTTTTTTAAAAAGGAATGCATTCTTAAAATTCATCAATTCCTAATATTTCACTACAGTTTGCTATTATCTGTGCTGTTGCAGTTACTTATGCCATTCATAAGTATATAGTAAAACTAGAAATAGCAATGTGTTGATGTGCATTTCTTCCCAGCTCTGCCTTCAGTGATTATCATGTTGGTGTCTTGGAATTTGAATGGTCTGGGCATTTACATCACAGTGATTGGCAAACACTAAAATAAAGGCATGATTTATGAAGTTAATTGCCTAGATCATGGATCAACAAACTTTTCTGTAAAAGGCCAGATAGTATATATTTAAAGCTTGTGGAACTTTAAATAAATACTTTATAGTCTATGTGCAACTACTCCACTTGGAGGTTCTATCACATCTCATAGACAGTACACAAATAAATGACTGTGGCTGTGTTCAGATAAAATTGTATTTACAAAACCAGGTGGTTAGCCCACTGGCTGTAGTTTGGTCTAGACAAAGTAATTGAAAAGTGTTATCATGCAGATTAAATTTTAAAATGGTCCATATTTGTAGCCATTGCATAGTGAATAGCACAAAATTTTGAGAAATTATTCTTTCAGCGTTTGAAAACTATTATCTGGTTCAGTAAAGACATAGGTCAAAAAGACTCAGAAGCAAATTTGCATAGCCTAACAGTAGTCAAAGAGAAGAAATTTAGGAATCATTAAAAATAAGGCAACAGATTGAAATGTATCAGACTTCTTTACATCCATGAGTTTATTACAACACCAAAATAAACATGAGTAGGTGACCTATGAAGATGGTAGGGAACCAATTGACTATTTCGAAAATTTCCATGTAATGGAAAGTAATCAAGATTTTTTTTCAAATCTTTTCTATATGAACTATAATTCAGGGTGAGAAACTTGTTATAAGGTGACATTTTACTCTGTGGGATTATTTCAGCTAATACATGAAGAAGAAGTGGTAGAATGTCAAAAATTTGAAACTCCAATTAAATTAATAGATCTAAGCAATTATAAATGGCTGAAAACAGAGAGACAATGTTACATAACTCCTTATGTGATTACATAATACCACCTATGAAATAACAAATTGCCTAATCAAACCTGAATATGATCAAACCATTAGATTTAACTATCAATTGGTAAAAAATTAAAGGGCTAGAAGAACATATTAAACCCACCATAGTTATGTAATTAGCAAAATCCAGAGTGTTGTAAACTCTCTATGATGAACAAACCGGTTTCTTCTACAATAATAACCAAAAAGTTTTAAAGAAATATAATCAGATGGATAGGAAACTATAGAAGTAAAGATATTTGAAAACCAAATTATCCAATTACAAGTTATTATTGTAATTGGATCCCAATTAAAGCAAACAAATGAGGGAAATATGAACAAGGAATGGGTGTTTAATGATAAAGAATTATTGTCTTTATATTTTACGTATGAAAGTGGAATGTTTATAAAAGCAAGTATCTGTCATTAAGAGATACATACTGAAATGTTTACAGATTAAATAAAATGATATCGGGTATATATTATACACACACACTCACACAGGTTGTTTTAAAATACTTAAGGAGAAAGGAGAGAGAAGGATGATTGACCTTAGGTTGAAACTGGGTGATGGATGCATAAGCATTTATTACACTATTTCCTCTACTTTGTATATGTCTAAAATATTCTATAATCAAACAGAAATAAAAGGAATTCAGACTCTAATGCTGTAGTAGAGTTAGGCTTCTTAAAGTTCTCTGATCTTGAGAATAGATTTTCTTAAACTAGTGGCAACTTTTTAAATAATGTTCAAACCAAGTGTTAGGCAGTCATAAAACATACCTCTAGTTCGTCAATTCTACTTTCTTCCAAAAAATTTCATCATACCTTACCCTCTTTTCTCAAAACCTCCTTTCCCACACTCACTCTCAGGTTATAACACTTAGAGCAATCTGAAGAGAATTTCCCTTGGTCTCCACCCCCATATTCCCCACCTACTGGGTCGTGCATCTGCATACTCTTCCTTCCATGTTTCTAAATACAGTTCCTCAACTTGTAGCCTAGATACTAAACACCTTATATCTACTCAGAGACATTTTTCCATCAATTCTCTCCTTTCTTTCCTATATTATTATTTTCCCTCTCTTCTTGATTATTTTTGTGCTATTATTTCTCTCATCTTAAACAAGAACTTCTCTTTTTTATCTTTTTTTCATTGGAATATAGTTGATTTACAATATTGTGTTAGTTTCAGGTGTACAGCAAAGTGATTCGATTATATATATACTTTAGATTATTTTCCATTATAGGTTATTACAAGGTATTGAATATAGCTCCCCCTACTAAGTGAAATAAGACAGAGAAGGACAAATATTACGTGATAGCACTTATACGTGGAATCTAAAATAATAATGCAAATGAATCTATATACAAAACAGAAACAGACTCACAGGCATAGAAAACAAATTTATGGTTACCAAAGGGGAAAGGGAACTGGGAGGTTGATAAATTAGGAGTTTGGGAGTAACAGATACAGACTACTATGCATGAATAAGAACTTCTCTTAACCATACTTCCCCTGCCAACTGCCATCGTATTTCCTTGCTCCCCTTTACAGTAAAACTCTTCAAAAGAGATGACTGTGTATGCTTCTCCAATTTTTATTTTACCAGTCTCTTTAATCTACTCAAGTTGGCCTTTTGCCCTCACTACTCCACCAAAAAATGATATTGTTGAGCTTACTAATAACCTTCATACAGCTAGACAAGTGGCAGTTTTGGGGTTCTCATGCTACTTGACCTCACAGTATCATTTGACAGTGTTGATCACTCCATCTTCCTTGACTGGCTGGCTTCATTTAGCTTGTAAGTCACCACACAGTTTCCTTTTTCCTTTCACCTCACTCATTTTTCTTTTCCAGTCTCCTTTGCTGGCTTCTCCTCATCTCTTTGATTCTCATTGCCGTACACCTGAGCTCAATATTTGATGTTCTTATTCTTTACTTACACTCACTTCCTTGAAGATCTTATCCAAATACTGGCTTAAACACCATCTACATGCTGACAATATACAAATTTATATCTTTAGTAGTAATTCCAATAAGAAAATAATTTAAAAAATAAATCTAAATTTCATTGAAGAGATTGTTATGCATTTTCCCAGCAAACTTAAGTTCCTAAAGTAAGAATTTAGTCATTCATTAAAGATTTGTATGTAATATTTTCTGTGTACATAGCAGTTGGAAGTCAGGGAAAGGAGATCAGGAAAATATTAAATTGTTGGGGAAGATCTGATCACAGAAAAATTATATGTCACAGGTATCTGAGAAGCAACATTATGTGTAGGATATCATTATGATGCCCTCAAAATAGGAGATTAGAGCCTGAATTAGAGAAACAAGGACAAATGAATCTCTAAAGTCATTTCATCTGTCACCTCGTGATTTTTCTTGAGAAACCTCTGATTGCAGTAGTCTTCAATGACTCAAGGGTCAAAAGTTGTAACACTTTTCTTGCAAGATTATGTCACAATCATATAGTCATTAATTTAATGTTAAAGCTCTCTTCAAAGTCTTTACATTACATTATGCTGGAGAGCCTTATTTATTCCATGATTACCTTCTGAAAAAAAATAAGATCTCATTGGGAAATACTTTTTCAACTCTAGGATAGGATTAAATGTAAATACAAGAGTTATTTGATATTCTAAATGAAGAGTGGAGTTAACTGTTTCAAGGTACTATCTCTCTATAACTGAAAATGGAGGCTGATAATAAATAGTATTTTAACAATTTTAGCAAAAGTTCTTCTATTTGTAGTTCTTTAGTGGGATATTTTTCCCTTACCTAGTAAGACACGAGATTATCATCAACATTCGTTATCTCTTTGGAATACTGGTCAGACAAGTTCTAAACAGCATAACCACATTTAACCACATATGATTATATCTTGTGCACTGTAAAAGGTTTGTTGGATACCAAGCTACTTAGCAAGCATGTGGTTAGCCAAGTTGAATCATTGAAAATAGTGTTGGTAACCACTGGGCCATTGTGGTCTGGGGACGGTTATTTTGGCTTTGGCTCTCCATTCCTAATCTCTTGGAGAAGTGTTTACCTTCTATGTTTATACTTCCAGCTCTACACCAAGTTGTGTCTTGCATTTTAAAATTTCAGTGTCTTCTGGAATACTGTTGGTTTATCTTTTTCAAGGTTTGCCTTGAGAGCCTGTGTTTTATTGCCAATTAGGTAGAGTTCTTAAACTGTAGTCTGAAGGGAAGAAAAAAATTCTAAAAACATTAACCATAATAAATAGGTTTTATAAAACTTTTAAATCCCACTATAGTTAATCAGTTTGAACAAGACATTTAGTCTATAAATAGCGTTTTAAAGTAAATAGAGCTTTACACAGAGTGACAGTGAGAATTACATTTTCTGCTTCTGAGTGTGAGAAAATTAATGTACCGAAAAAAGTGCCTACTATTTAAAGACGTCTTGCTCCAGACATATTTAATAGCTGAGATTTGCAATGGGTAGACCACGGAAGTGTCTCGTCATTAAATTATGCACCGTACATTAGAAACAGATGTACTCCTGGAAGTCTTGCATGACAACATTGTTTTGCAATTTTCCAATTAAGACATTGCTAGAACTGAAAATGGAACTGAACTAACAAGTCAGCCGTCTTATCTTAATCGTGGAGGAGGAGACTGGTCAGTTTTGAGAAGCCCTAGTGGTTTTCCTTGGCAGTTTTTGCTGTAAGTTTGAAATGCGAATTCTTTACCTTGTTTTTCTCTAAAAGCTAAAGAATTCACAAAATTATTCATTTTAAAGATCGTTCAGGCTTTAAAGTATGTAGATTTTAACAGGTCAGTGTCATAAGCTACTTTAGCGTATTGAGGTGAGTCACAAGAGAAATCTTACACATCAAGTGAAAAAAAAAAACTGGAAAAATGTATACTCATTCTTTCTAATCAATGGGAAAATAGCCATATAATTCTCTGGAAATGAATTGTATAAAACAGTATTTAAAGGAAAGTGAAATTTCATTGAGGCATAATTATTGGGATGGGATTGGACAAAATCAGTATACAAGAAAGAAGGATTATTGTCCAGCCCTAAAAGCAGAAGATGAAAATTCACTGACCAGTTCTCTAGGAACAATTTTTAAAAAGAATGGGTATTAACTCTATAAAAATCCATCAACTTATATTTCAACATGTGATATATTTTCCATGAAAATTAATTTGGGAAAATTTCCAAATTCAGGTGATATGTGTGGGAATTCTTTTTTTTTAGACTTTACTGTGCTCAAAAGTGTTAGTAATTACAACTTATGAAAGAGTCAGGCTTTGCTAGACAGATAAAATGGAGAATATTTTTGCAAGTTTTATCTTGTAAAATATTCTCCATTGGAGGCTTCTGTATAAAGTGTCTTTTAAAAATTAGCAAACCAAATATTTTACTGAACTGGGGGAATAAAAGCTGCAAATCGTCTTTATCTCTGGTTGTCATCCTCAAAAATGAAACAAGAGCAATATTTTTTTCCTATTTTTTTAACCATGAGCCACATGTGCTTTTGCTCACCATCTATTTATATGCATATTAATTTCTTCACTAAGAATGTTTTATTTCAAAAAGCAAATCTACAGTTATTCTGTATCCACAGTTAAGGTTCTCGTGTCCAGATACATGCATTTTTATTCCAATGAGATAAACACTCAGAGACATCACTTTTCCCTAAAAGGTTTATACACTTCAGAGTGGCTACAGATGACTGATTCTGCCTTAGTTACTGCCTAATTGTAAATTTTTGAGCAAGAAAGAATTTCTTCATTCATTTCTCATTCCTTACAAATACAGGTTAGAATAGTGTAAGCCTAGGGAAAATACACCCAATTTATATTTTGCTAACCTTAATTTTGAAATAATGTCAAGTGAAAAAAGTTATCCATTCAGTTAGTTTATAGTTTTTAGTTTGTAGTTGTCTCAGTTTTGTTTGGATGACTAAAATTTCATTAGTTAAGAATACTGTTATACATGGCTTGAGGTTTTATGGGGATGGGAAAAATGAATAATATTATGAAAGACACACACATGTTCAAAGTGTTTCCATTTGTTTCACATGAATTAGAAAAGGATGATACAACTCTATGTTTTGAAGTCATCAGTCTTCGTGAATTATTTTATAAGTAATATAGTTGAAATAAAACCTCAAACATATTTTTAGACCGAATTTTTCCCTGTGATCTTTAAATCCAGGCATATATTTAGGGAAACTAAATCCTTACGTTTTAAAGTTATATATACTTCATGCACCGAAAAGAGATTTATGGGACTTTGTTTTCCTTTTTTGTGGATCCCCAAATATTTTGAGTATTTCTGTTTATTTGTTTAGAGAGTGCTCTAAGTCCTTTTTTTTTTGTAGAAACTGGAAATTGTGCTTTGTTAAGTGTAAACAATATCAAAAACTAAAGTACTTTCTAGATTTGAATCAAAACCCTAAACCCATGAGACTGAGTAGCTTCTCACATTGGCAAAATATGTGCTTATCTACCAAAGATGAAAAATGGGCCAACAAGTAGCTTTAGGATTTTTGCCAGATATTTACATATGAATCAAATGTGATGTCTCCTTAAATTGTACTTAATACAGGAAACAGCCTGTTTGATTTAAGACTTAATTGGTATTTGATGCAGTCATTGGCTGTTCATGATTAAAATCTTAGAGAAAGCCCACCTATGATGAGCAATCTAATATTTGTGGTCTCATGTGGTAAACTGTGCCAATTTCATGAAAATCATATTATCATAGTTGGATCCAGGCTAACCACATAGAGCTCTTTTTCTATCCATAAATACATAATTAGATTATTTTTATCTTAAAGCATACTTTAAGAAACATTTTCTCTATGGTATATTATTAAAGAATCATGCCTTCTTAAAGTCTCCTTGTAAGCCAAGAAATCCACATGTTATTCATTATAGGAAAAAAAAAGTGTTCATGAGATTTTTTTCCAGCTTTGAATCAAGATCCAGGAACCGAAGGAAGCTTGCACAAGCCTCTTAGATAGCCTCGTCCACCAGAGGGCAGACAGCAGAAGAAAGAAGAACTACAATCCTGCAGCCTGTGGAATGAAAACCACATTCACAGAAAGACAGACAAAATGAAAAGGCAGAAGACTTTGTACCAGATGAAGGAACAAGATAAAACCCCAGAAAAACAACTAAATGAAGTGAAGATAGGCAACCTTCCAGAAAAAGAATTCAGAATAATGTTAGTGAAGATGATCCAGGACCTCAGAAAAAGAATGAAGGCAAAGATCGAGAAGATGCGAGAAATGTTTTACAAAGAACTAGAAGAATTAAAGAACAAACACCTAGAAGAATTAAAGAATAAACAGAGATGAACAATACAATAACTGAAATGAAAACTACACTAGAAGCAATCAGTAGCAGGATAACTGAGGCAGAACGGATAAGTAACCTGGAAACAGAATGGTGGAACTCACTACTGCAGAACAGAATAAAGAAACAAGAATGAAAAGAAATGAAGTCAGCCTAAGAGACCTCTGGGACAACATTAATCATACCAACATTCGCATTATAGGGGTCCCAGAAGGAGAAGAGAGAGAGGAAGGACCCGAAAAATATTTGAAGAGATTATAGCAGAAAACATCCCTAACATGGGAAAGGAAATAGCCACCGAAGTCCAGGAAGCCCAGAGTCCCAGGAAGGATAAACCCAAGGAGAAACACGCCAAGACACATAGTAATCAAATAGACAAAAATTAAAGAAAAGAAAAATTATTAAAAGCAGCAAGGGAAAAATCACAAATAACATACAAGGAAACTCTCATAAGCTTAACAGCTGATTTCTCAGCAGAAACTCTACCAGAAGGGAGTGGCATGATACATTTAAAGTGATGAAAGGGAAGAACCTACAACCAGGATTACTCTACCTGGCAAGGATCTCATTCAGATTCAACGGAGAATTCAAAAGCTTTACAGAGAAGCAGAAGCTAAGAGAATTCAGCACCACCAAATCAGCTCTACAACAAATGCTAAAGAAACTTCTCTAAGTGGGAAACACAAGGGAAGAAAAGGACCTACAAAAACAAACCCAAAATAATGAAGAAAATGGTCATAGGAACATACATATCAATAATTACCTTAAATATGAATGGATTAAATGCTCTAACCAAAAGACACAGGCTCGCTGAAGGGTTACGAAAACAAGACCATATATATGCTGTCTACAGGAGACCCATTTCATACCTAGGGAAACATACAGACTGAAAGTGAGGGAATGGAAAATGATATTCAATGCAAATGGAAATCAAAAGAAAGCTGGAGTAGCAATACTCAGATAAAATGGACTTTAAAATAAAGAATGTTACAAGAGACAAGGAAGGACACTACATAATGATCAAGGGATCAATCCAAGAAGATATAACAATTGTAAATATATGCACACAACATAGGAGCATCTCAATACATAAGGCAAATTCTTTCAGCTATAAAAGAGGAAATTGACAGTAACACAGTAATAGTGGGGGACTTTAACACCTCAGTTACACCAATGGAAAGATCATCCAAACAGAAAATTAATGAGGAAACACAAGCTTTAAATGACACAATAGATCAGATAGATTTAATTGATACTTATAGGACATTCCACCCGAAAACAGCAGATTACACTTTCTTCTCAAGAGCACACAGAACATTCTCCAGGATAGATCACATCTTGGGTCACAAATCAAGCCTCAGTAAATTTAAGAAAACTGAAATCATATCAAGCATCTTTTCCGACCACAATGCGATGAGATTAGAAATCAATTAGAGGGAAAAAAAGTAAAAAACAAAAGCACATGGAGGCTAAACAATACGTTACTAAATAACTAAGAGATCACTGAAGAAATCAAAGAGGAAATCAAAAAATACCTAGAGACAAATGACAGTGAAAACATGACGATCTAAAACCTATGGGATGCAGCAAAAGCAGTCTAAGAGGGAAGTTTATAGCAATACAGTCCTACCTCAAGAAACAATGAGCACCTCAAATAAGCAATCTAACCTTACACCTAAAGGAACTAGAGAAAGAATAACAAACAAAACCCAAACTTAATAGAAGGAAAGAAATCATAAAGATCAGAGCAGAAATAAATGAAATAGAAACAAAGAAAACCATAGCAAAGATCAATAAAAGTAAAAGCTGGTTCTTTGAGAAGAGAAACAAAATTGATAAACCATTAGCCAGACTCATCAAGAAAAAGAGGGAGAGGACTCAAATCAATAAAATTAGAAATGAAAAAGGAGAAGTTACAACAGACCCCGCAGAAATACAAAGCATCCTAAGAGACTACTGCAAGCAGTGCTATGCCGATAAAATGGACAACCTGGAAGAAATGGACAAATTCTTAGAAAGGGATAATTTTCCAAGACTGAACCAGGAAGAACTTGAAAATATGAACAGACCAATCACAAGTAAAGAAATTGAAACTGTGATTAAAACTCTTTCAACAAACAAAAGTCCAGGACCAGATGGCTTTACAGGTGAATTTTATCAAACATTTAGAGAAGAGCTAACACTGAATCTTCTCAGACTCTTCCAAAAAATTGCAGAGGAAGGAACATTTGAAAACTCATTCTGTGGGTCCACCATCACCCTGATACCAAAACCAGACAAAGATACTACAAAAGAAGAAAATTACGGACCATATCACTGATGAATACAGATGCAAAATCCTCAACAAATTACTAGCAAACATAATCCAGCAACACATTAATAGGATCATACACCATGATCAAGTGGGATTTATCCCAGGGATACAAGGATTCTTCACTATATGCAAATCCATGAATGTGATACACCATATTAACAAACTGAAGAAGAAAAACCATATGATCATCTCAGTAGATGCAGAAAAAGCTTTTGACAAAATTCAACACCAATTTATGATAAGAACTCCCTAGAAAGTGGACATAGAGGGAACCTACCTCAATATAATAAAGCACCTGTTGGTTTGGTGTTGACAAACCAACAGCAAACACCATTCTCAATGGTGAAAAACTGAAACCATTTCCTCTAAAATCAGGAAGAAGACAAGGATGTCCACTCTCACCACTGTTATGCAACATAGTTTTGGAAGTCCTAGCCATGGCAATCAGAGAAGAAAAAGAAATAAAGGGAAAATAAATTGGAAAAGTAGAAGTAAAACTGTCACTGTTTCCAGATGACATGATACTATACATAGAGAATCCTAAACATGCCACCAGAAAACTACAAGAGCTAATCAGTGAACTTGGTAAAGTTGCAGGATACAAAACTAATGCACAGAAATCTCTTGCATTCCTATACACTAACAACGAAAGATCAGAAAGAGAAAGTAAGGAAACAATCCCATTCACCATTGTAACAAAAAGAATAAAATACCTAGGAATAAACCTATCTAAGGAGGTAAAAGACCTGTACTCAGAAAACTATAAGACACTGATGGAAGAAATCAAAGATAACACCAACAGGTGGAGAAATATACCATGTTCTTGGATTGGAAGAACCAATATTTTGAAAATGCCTATACTACCCAAAGCAATCTTCAGATTCAGTGCAATCCCTATCAAATTACTAATGGCATTTTCTACAGAACTAGAACAAAAAAGTCTTAAAATTTGTATGGAGACACAAAAGACCCCAAATAGCCAAAGCAATCTTGAGGGAAAAAAACAGAGCTGGAGGAATCAGACTCCCTGACTTCAGACTATACTCTCACCACTACAGTAATCAGCTGCAGTAATCAAGAAAATATGGTACTGGCACCAAACCAGAAATATAGATCAATGGAACAGGATAGAAAGCCCAGAGATAACCCCATGCACATATGGTCACATATGGTCCTTATCTTTGATAAAGGCAGCAACAATATACAATGGAGAAAAGACAGCCTCTTAAATAGTGCTGGAAAAACTGGACAGCTATATGTAAAAGAATGAAATTAGAACACTCCCTAACACCGTACACAAAAATCAACTCAAAATGGATTATAGACCTAAATGTAAGGCCAGACACTGTAAAACTCTTAGAGGAAAACATAGGCAGGACACTCCATGGCATAAATCACAACAAGATACTTTTTGACCCACTGCCTAGAGAAATGGAAATAAAAACAAAAATAAACAAATGGGACCTAATGAAACTTAAAAGCTTTTGCAAAGCAAACTGCAAACAAGATGAAAAGGCAACCCTCAGAATGGGTGAAAATATTTGCAAACGAATCAATGGACAAAGGATTAATCTCCAAAACATATAAACAGCTCATGCAGCTCAATATAAAAAAAAAACAAACAACCCAATCAAAAAATGGGCAGAAGACCTAAATAGACGTTCCTCCAAAGAAGACATACAGATGGCCAAGAAGCACATGAAAAGCTGCTCAACACCACTAATTATTAGAGAAATGCAAATCAAAACTACAATGAGGTATCACCTCACACCAGTTAGAATGGGCATCATCAGAAAATCTACAAACAACATATGCTGGAGAGGGTATGGAGAAAAGGGAACCCTCTTGCACTGTTGGTGGGAATGTAAATTGATATAGCCAGTATGGAGAACAGTATGGAGGTTCCTTAAAAGACTAAAAATAGAAGTACCGTATGATCCAGCAATCCCACTACTGGGTGTATACCTAGAGAAAACCATAATTCAAAAAGGCACATGCACCCCAATGTTCATTGCAGCACTATTTACAATAGCCAGGTCATGGAAGCAACCTAAATGCCCATCGACAGATGAATGGATAAAGAAGATGTGGTACATATATACAATGGAATATTACTCAGCCATAAAAAGGAACAAAATTGGGTCATTTGTAGAGACATGGATGGACCTAGAAACTGTCATACAGAGTGAAGTAAGTCAGAAAGAGAAAAACAAATATTGCATATTAACTCATATATGTGGAATCTAGAAAAATGGTACAGTTGAAGCAGTTTGTAATGCACAAATAGAGACACAGATGTAGAGAACAAAACATATGGACACCAAGGGGGGAAAGCGGGGGGCGGGGTTGGTGTTGGGATGAATTGAGAGATTGGGATTGACATATATACACTAATATGTATAAAATAGATAACTAATAAGAACCTGCTGTATATTAAAAAAATTAAATTAAATTAAAGAAAAGAAAAGATACAGTAACTGTATTAGAGACTGCCAGTGATATTTAGGGAGAAAAGAGAATACATTTGCAAAGCAAACTTTACTAAGATAATTGATGAGACAAGATATTGGTTGTTAAAAAAGTGTTATTACTCAAGAGATAAAGACTTGGACATTTGAGGTAAGATTTTAAAACTATGTCCTCTGTATAGAGACAGCATCTGCTATGGTGGGCTGAGGGGTGCAGGCTGTCTTGATCTGTAATAAGTTTATTTTGTCTCTATATTTGGTTATTAATATATATATTACCTTCATCCTCCTTCTCAGTTGTACATATGCCGAAGGGATAGTGTAAAATCATTGAGAATACACAAACCAGGCATACAGGGCTTAGTAACTATGACTATGAATTCTGGTAAATTGCTTATATTTCTCTTATCTTTCATTATACGAGAAATGTCAGTTTGCCAGCCTCATGCTTGATATGGTAGAAATGAGTGATAAAGATACGGCTCAAGGTAAGGACAGAAAGCCTAGGGAAATAGAAACATGTGATATGATAACCCCACTCAACCAAATGGACGTTAGTGAAGTGGTAAATGGTTTTGATTACATTTATTTTGTTTTCTGTGGATCCAGTGCATAAAAAAATTAACTTAAAAAAGAAGGCTACTCTTGAGGCTGAAGGATACAAAGAATCAAATATGGAAGAATGTTCAAGTCTTATCTGAATCTGAGTCTGAATTCTTATCTTTTTTTTTTTTATTACAGAATGCTGCCTTATGCAGATCTGCAATGCATCCTTGGAGCGGAGAGTTATTTGTCTTCCCACTCTTCCCTGTATTAAAACCTGGTGACCGCACAGCTAAGAGTAAGATATTAAATTTGTCCTTAGTTCTGTCTACAGTGTTACAGCTCTTTGGAATTTCTCACAAAGCTTTTCTCCAGGTTGGGATTCTACTCTGAGGAAGGGTAAATTGGAGTAAGTTTCAGTTTCCTGTATCTAAAGTTCAAGATCACTGTTGCATCTGTTTTATCCTATGATACAATGTATCACTGATGCCATTTCTTTCTACCTTTAGCAAATTTTGTTTCACTAGTTTTGTGATTCTTCCATGGTGCTGAAATTTGAGCATGGACCTTTGAGTACACAACGAAACATCCTGGGCAAACTGGATTTGGTTATCAGTCTTTTCACTCTAAGAAGGTTGTGGGTTCATGATGCAGATTTGCCTGTCCCAATCCCAATAGTATAGAGCTGTATATCAATCACTAAAAAATAGTTCTCATCACTGAACTAAAATTATTGAAAAAGACATGTACCCATTTTTAAATAGTTTACTATGCATTAAATTTCATTTGGGATTGTGTGTACTCGACATAGTCCTTCAATAGGGAAGGGAAAATGATTGAATGATATTTCACCTCAGTTGTTTTGTATATACTAGATAATATGTAAAAAAAGAAATCCTGAAATACTCTGAAACTTACACATACACATTTTTTATCATGGAGTAAGAAGTAATTACAAAACTTAATTCTAATTTTGTACTTTTTCTATGTGTAATAATTGGTAGAAAATGGATATTTTAGATTCTTTTTCTTTTCTGTTTTTCCTCATAGCATCGAATAGGAAAGCCTAACAAATGAATAGTACCTTTTGTTTGCTTTCAGGGAAATGGGGTGATTTGGCCTATTCCATAAACTCTTAAGCAAAAAAGAGATATTCCAAAATTGACAATAGATAAATTCCTATTTTAAAAAGGGAAGAAAGATGTGTGTGTGTGTGTGTGTGTGTGTGTGTGTCTGTGTGTCTGTGTGTCTGTGTGTGTACACACATCTATTTCTAGGATTCTCCACTGGGGGCACAGCACAGGGATGGGGAACACAAACAGACAGAGTTAAGGAAGTAGAGATAAAAGCTCTGGAAGACTGTAGTGGAATGAATTTTGGGGGCAGAATATGAAGAGTCTTTTATGAAGTGTATCTTTGGTGTTGTATCTAAAAAGTCATTGCCATTCCCAAGGTCATCTAAGTTTGCTCCTATGTTATCTTCTAGGAGCTTTGTAAGTTTACACTTTATATTTGGTCTGTAATCCATATAGAGTTCATATTTGTGAAGGGTGTAAAAGTCTGTGTGTAGATTCTATTTTTTCTTTTTTGGCATGTGATTGTCAAGTTGTTCAGCGCCATTTGTTAGAAAGATTATCTTTGCTCAGTTATATTGTCTTTGTTCCTTTGTCAAAGATCAGTTGACTGTATTTATGTAATTCTATTTCTGGGCTCTCCATTCTATTCCAGTGGTACCTTTGTCTCTTCTTTCACCAATATCACACTGTTTTGATTACGTTAGCTTTATAGTAAGTCTTGAAGTCAGGTGGCATCATTCCTCCAACTTTGTTCTCCAATATTGTGTTGGCTATTCTGGGTCTTTTGCCCCCACCCCTCCATATAAACTTAACATCCATTTGTCAATATCGACAAAATAACTTTCTGGGATTTTGATTGGAATTTTATTGACGCTGTAGATCAAGCTGGGAAGGAGTGACATCTTGACAATATAGAGTCTTCCTGTTGATGAACCTGGAATACATCTCCATTTATTTATTTCTTTTGTTTCTTTCATCAGACTTTTGTAGTTTTCCTCATATGGATCTTGTACACATTTTGTGAGATTTATACCTAAGTGTTTTCATTTCTTACACTAATTTAAATGATATTTTATTTTTTATTTCAAATTACATTTGTTCCTTGATGCTAAATAAGAAAGCAGTTGACTTTTGTGTATTTATCTTGTATCCTACAACCTTGCTGTAGCCACTTTTTAGTTCCTGGTGTATTTATGTCGGTTTGGGGTTTTCTTCATAGGCAACCATGTTATCTGTGAACAAAGACAGTTTTATTTCTTCTTTCCCTGTCTCTATACGATTTATTTCCTTTTCTTGTGTTATTTCATTAGTTAGGACTTCCAGTATGATACTAAATAGGAGTGATGAGAGGGGACATCTTTGTCTTCTTCATGAAGTTAGCAGAAATGATTCTGGTTTCTCACTAGTGAGTCTTATATCAGCTGTAGGTTTCATGTAAATGTTCTGTATCAAGTTGGAGAAGATCCCCCCTACTCCTAGACTGTTGAGATTTTTATAATGAATATTATATTTTGTCAAACGTTTTTCACATCTCTTGATATAATTATGTGATTTGTTCTTTAAGCCTGCTGACATGATGGAATACGTTAATTGATTTTTAAGTGCTGAACTAGTCATACATATCAGGAATAAATCCTACTTGGTTATGTTCATAATTCTTTTTAGACATTGTTGGATTTGATTTGCACTTTTTTGAGTATTTTTGCAACCATGTTTACAAGAGTTATTGGTCTTTTTTTCACCTTTTTTATACTCTCTTTGTCTGGCTTTGGTATTAGGGTATTGCTGACCTTACAGAGATGAGCTAGGAAATATTTCCCCTGCTTCAATTTTCTGGAAGAGATTGGTAAAATTCCTTCCTTAAATTTTGGTAGAATTCACCAGTGAATGCATCTGGGCTTGGTGCTTCCTGTCTTGGTAGGTTATTAATAATGATTCAATTTCTTTAATATATATAAGCCTATTCAGATAATATATTTCTCCACGTGTAAATTTTGGTACATTGTGTCTTCCAAATAATTGGTACATTTTACATAGGCTATCAAATTTGTGGACAAAAAGTTGCTCATAATATTCCTTTATTATATTTTCAAATATCCATGGGGTCAGTAGTGATAGCCTTTTTTTTTTTTCACTTCTGGTATTAGTAAATGTGTGTTCTCATTTTTCTTAGTTAATTTGACTAGAGGTTTATCAACTTCATTGATATTTTCAGAGAGCTAGCTTTTGGTTTTGTTGACTTTATTGATTTCTGTTTTAAATTTCACTGATTTCTACTTTAATTTTTATTATTACTTTTATTCCTACTTTGGACTTAAGTTGCTCTTTTTCTAGTTTTCTTACCTTGGGTGAGACAGAATGGATAGGTTTCTGAAGTTGGGCATTTCCCTTTCCCCACGTCAAAGGTGAAATGGGGCTGGAGTTTTATCATTTCCCTTCTCCTAAGTCAGTTAGGCTTTATTAAAACCCAAGTCAGTTAGATTTTGGTAAAATAGTTACTTTAGAGGGCATATTTTTGTTAAGGAGAATAGAATGCTTTTGGAATATTTTTAAATGCTGCTTTCTCCTCACACTGTGGGACTCAGGAGGGCATTTCTCTCGAATGTTCATCCTGAGAACCTAGTGGGACTATTGGAGGTAAAACTCTCATAAGCATGAAGTACCTTGTAAGACTGGGCCTGCCTGGAGTTTCTAACTCTCAAGCGCATCCAAACTGAGCTTCCAACAATTCAGCAATTGCAGTTTAAGTGTTCCTTCCATCAACTCTCTGATGTATCACCTATCTAAAAATAATGGTTGATTTTTAGTTTGTTCATTTTTTTTCTTTTTGTGAAAATGAAGTGACAATTTTCAAGATTTCTATGTTGATTAGACCAGAAACCAGAAGTTATCACAGCTTTTCAGAGACCTCTGTTAATTTCTTTATGTATTTATTTCTGCATTTATTTCTATCAACTTATTTTTCTCCTGATGAAAATTTGTTTTTTTCCGCTTCTTTGATTGCCTAGTAATTTTTGACTAGATGCTGGACATTGTGTATTTCATATTGTTCAGTAAAGGATTTTTTTTTTTTTTTTTTGCATCCTTTAAAGAGCACTATACTTTGACCAGGCAGACTGTTAAGTTACAAGTGGGTTATATTAATCCTTTCAGGCCTTTATTTAGCTTTGTAAATGTGTCCAGAGACTCTTGATTGTAAGGCTAACTCACCTTTGCTACTAAGGCCTAATGTATCATGAGGTGTCTCCACTTTGGCTTTTAAGAATACAAATTACTTCTCTCTCATGTGAACTCCAGAAGTTCTTCACCCTTGGCTTTCCCATGTTCTTTCTCCAGTTTCATGGAGTTTCACCCAATGTTTGTGTAGATCAGTACTCAGCCAAAGACTCAAGATGACCCTCCTGCATTTTCCCAAACCTTTCCCACTATGCGGCTCCCTCAACTCTCATATCCTGCCCCCAATAATTGATAACCTGGGCTTCACAAAAATCAGAAAATCTTGCTCTGTAAAGGAGAATCTCAAGAAAATGAGAAGACAAGCCACAGACTGGAAGAAAATATTTTCAAAAGACATATCTGATAAAGAACTATTATCCAAAATATACAAAGAACTCTAAAAACTTATCAATAAGTAAGCAATCAACCTTGATGAAAAACTGGGTCAAAGATTTTAATAGACACCTTGCCAAAAAAGATATACAGATGGCAAATAAGCATATGAAAAGATGCCTCACATCATATGTCATTAGGGAAATGCAAATTGAAACAACAATGGAATACCACTAAACACCTAACCGAATGGCCAGAAAATCCAGAACACTGATAATTCCAAATGCTCGTGAGAATGTTCTTTGGTATCTACCCAAGGAGTTGAAAACTTATGTCCACACGAAAACCTTGACATGGATGTTTACAGCTGCTTTATTCATAATTGCTAAAACTTGGAAGCAACCAAGATGTTCTTCAGTAGAAAAGTTGATAAATTGTGGTACATCTAGGAATATTATTCAACACTAAAAAGAGATGGGCTATCAAGCCATGAAAAGACACGGAGGAACCTTAAATGCATATTATTAAGTGAAGGAAAACAATATGAAATGACTACAAAGGTAAAACTATGGAGACAGTAAAAAAAAAACCATTGGTTGCTAGGGATTGGTAGGGGATGAACAGGCAGGGCACAGAGGATTATTAAGGCAGTGAAAATACTCTTTATGGTACTATAGGGTATCATTTTGTTATACATTTGTTCGTACTCATGGAATGTGAAACATCAAGAGTGAACCCTAATGTAATATATGGATATTGGGTGATTATGATGTGTCAATGTTGTTTTATCAGTTATAATAAATGTACCTATCTGATGGGGAATGTTGATAATGGGGGAAGCTATGCATGTGCAGGGGTAGAGGGCATGTGGGAAATCTCTGTACTTTCCCCTAAATTTGCACTGAGCCTAAAACTACTCTAAAAAAAATAAAATCTTAAAAAATGAGCAGAAAATCTGAACAGACACCTAACCAAATAAGATATGAAGATGACAGATAACCACATGAAATGATGCTCAATATTATATGTTACTATGGAATTTAAAAATGAAAACAAGATACCAAATATACCACTGTATGAGTGCAAATTAAGACTTTATGTAGTGTTTATATATTGTAATATTTCTTCTATTAAAAAAAAAAGATAGCACTATAAAAAAAAGGTAGCACTACAAACACCTACTAGAATGGCTAAAATCCAAAACACTGACAATATCAAATGCTAGTGAGGTTGTAGAGCAAAAAGAAATCTTATTCATTGCCAACAGATGTGTCAAATTTTACAGCCATTTTGGGAGAAAGTTTCTTACAAACCTAAGCATAGTTTCACCATATGACCCAGCAGTTGCCATCCTAGGTATTTACTCAGTTAAATTCAAAACTTATGATCACACAAAAACTTGCACACAAATGTTTAAAGCAGTTTTATTCATAATTGCCAAAACCAGGAAGCAAGCAAGATGTCCTTCAATTGGAAAATGGATAAACTGTGGTACATCCAGACCATGGACTATTATTCAGAACTAATAAGAAATGAACTATCAAGCCATAAAAAGACATGAAGGAGCCTTAAGTGCATATTGTCAGGGAAAGAAACCAATCTGAAAAGGCTACACAATGGATAATTTCAAATATATGACATTCTGAAACTGGCAGAACTAAAGAGACAATAGAAAGACCAATGGTTGCCAGGGATTAGGGTGGTGGGAGAGGGGGATGAATAGGTGGAGAAAAGGGGATGATTTAGGGCAGGCAAACTATCTGTATGATACTGTAATGGTGGATACATGACATTATGCATTTGTCAAAACCCATAGAAGTATACACATAAAGAGCAAAGGCTAACATAAACTACATACTTTAATTAATGATAATGTATCAATAGGCTCATCCACTGTAACGTTACCACACTACCCTGAGATACTAAACATGGGGGAAACTGTCTACAGAGTTTAGGGAAAAGTGAGTGTGTACTGGAATCTTTGTACTTTCTGCTCACTCTTTTCTGGAAAACTAAAGTGGCTCTAAAAATACAGTCTATTAATTTAAAAACAGCTATGATAAACATTAGAACTCTGCTAAAGGGTATAAAAGAAAACCTGAACATGATGAGATCTTAAACACAATAATTGTAATGAAGTTGTAAACAAAATTCAAATAGAATGTCTCAAGATAAAAAGTGCAATATGTACTTGAAATTTTAAAAATACACTAAATGTTGTTAAAAGTATATTAGGCACAGGAAAGGAAACATTATTACACTTAAAGGCATATTAATAAGAAGTATGTTAAATAAGTCATAGAAAAAGATGAAAGTAGTGGCCATTGATTAGAGGGACATTATCAAGTATTATAACATATTTATAACTGGAGTCCTAGAAGAAGAGAAGAAAGAGAATGAGGCAGGGAAAAAATGTGATAAAATAATGATTAAAGGTTTATAAATTTGATGGCTATAACAGACACACAAATTCAATAATTAAAAAAATAAAAGCACAGTAGTGATAATGAAAGCAATACTAAGGTTTACCATAATGAAATCACTGAAAATCAGTTTTAATGAGAAAAATCTTAAAAGAAGGTAGAAGAGAAAAAGACACATGCCAAACAGAGAAACATACATCAAAATGAAAGCACACCTCTTGTCAGAAACTATAAAACCAGAAGACAATGGCATAAGATCTTTAAGGTACTAAAAGAAAAATATTTCTTGACCTAGAATTGTACACTTATCACAACATCTTTCAAAATTGAAGGCAAAATATGTTTTCAGACCAACAAAATTTGTGAGAATTCAAGAAGATTCACTCTAAAAGTAATACTTAAGGAAAATTTTCATACAGAAATTGATTGGTACCAAATATGTATTTAAATCTACAAAAGGAGTGAGAGTGCCAGAGATGGTAAATATTTGAAGAAATATAGAAGGCATTTTTTCTCACTTTAAAAAATTTCTGTAGAAGATAATTTCCTGGTCATTATTAATAAATATACTTAATATTTATTATCAAGAAATAATAACAATGCATGATGAATTTATAGCATTAGTAGAAATGAAATACATGACAACAGCAGTACAACCAAAGTGGAAAAGTAAATATGGAGATACACTCTTATAAGGTTTTAACACTATATTGGAAGTGATAATAATATAATCTTAATGTAGACTTTGATAAGTTAAAGATGAATATGGTAAACTCTAAAGCCAAAGAACAATGTGAGATAACTAATAGTACAGTTACAATAGAATCATAAAATTAATCTCAAACTCACTAATATAAAAAATGTTTGAGAAGGGAAACAAAGATCAGATGGAACAAATAGAAAATAGAAAGATGATAGATTTAACTTCAATATTATTGATAGCCAAACTGAATGTACTGTGCTCTCTGATACTATAGTCACATTTAGGTATCAGGCACATGTGTGGCTAGGCCAAATTGAAATGTGATGTGAGTATAAAACATGCATTGGATTTCAAAGACTTAGTATGAGTTAAAATAATGTAAAATATTCAGTAATATATTTTTACATTGATCATATGTTTAAATGATAATATATTTGGATAAATAAAATAATATTAAAATAACGTTTTACCCATTTTTTTGTCATGTCCAGTAAAATTTTTTAAAATTACATATGTGACTAATATTTGTGGCTCACATTTTACTTTTATTGGATAGCACTGGCCCAAATACTCCAGTTAAAAGTAAATATTGTCAGATTGGATGAAAACCAAGACCTATATATATGTTGTCTACAGGTAACCCACTTTAAGTATAAAGACATTAAGTTAAAAGTTAAAGAATGGGGCTTCCCTGGTGGCGCAGTGGTTGGGAGTCCGCCTGCCGATGCAGGGGACACGGGTTCGTGCCCCGGTCTAGGAAGATCCCACATGCCACGGAGTGGCTAGGCCCGTGAACCATGGCCGCTGAGCCTGCGCGTCCGAAGCCTGTGCTCCGCAACGGGAGAGGCCACAGCGGTGAGAGG
>NW_006771394.1:1032120-1044148 GCF_000442215.2 Lipotes vexillifer
AAAAAAAAAAAAAAAAAAAAAAAAAGTTAAAGAATGGAAAAAGTTATAACAGTAAAACACCACATAAATGAAAGCTGGAGTGTTCGTATTATATCAGACCAAGTTGACTTCAGAGCAAGGAAAAATGCCAGGACAAGAGAGACATTATATCTTAATAAAGAGGTCAGTTTATCAAGAAGCTATAATAATTCTAAATTCAACCAGTAAGTTTGAAATATGTGAATAAATAACAGCAGACTGGCATCTTAAGAAATGCTAAAGCAAGCTAAAACAATTTATTCAGGCTGAAGGGAAATGATACCAGATAAAAACTGGATCCTCAGAAAGAAATGGTAAATATCTGGGTAAATGCAAAACACTGTTTCTCTATCTCCCTCTCTCCCTCTCTTCCTCTCTCTCTCTCTCCCTCTCTCCCTCTCCCTCTATATATATAATATAGTGTTGGCCAAAATGTTTGTTCAGATTTTCCCATTAAATTAGACCTTATCTTATTGGATTTATAAACTGTGTAGGCTCATTTATATATATAGTTGCAGTGTTTCTACAGTTTATATGAATTGGTACAATTTTAACTCTATATTGGTTAGGAACAACTAAATATGTGTACTATAATCCCTAGAGTGAAAAAAAAAAAGCTATAGTTAATGAGACGGTAGATAAAATAAAATTTTAAAGATATTCAAAAAATATTTAAAAAATGAGGAAAGGGGGAGTAGACTAACAAAAAAACAGTAAAGGTGACACATGAAAAACTACATGGAAGATCTAAATTGAGTCATATCAATAATTATATTAAATATTAGAAACTAAACACCCAATTAAAAACCTCTACCCAAATGGTTAAAAGACCCAACCATATGCCATCTAAAAGAGATACAGTTCAAGTAACAATACATAGAAAAATGCAGAAATTCTAAGAAAAGGAAGCACAACTATGTTAATAAGCAATGTACTTAAAACTTACAGATAAATTCTAAGTAAATGGCTGAAGATGAGAAATATATATACCATGCCAAGGGTAAGCAAAAAAAGGCTACAGTGGCTGTGTTAATAATACATAAAATTGACCTTAGCACAAAGTGTATTCCTAAAGATAGATTTCATAATGATAAAACTCATCTCATTAGGAAGACAAAATTATCATAAGTGTATGTGTGCTTAAGAATAAAGTTTCAAAATACATGAAGCAAAAATTAACAGGATTAAATAAAGAAACAGATAATTGGAAAAATAAAAATAGATTTTGATAGAGAGAACTGTTTCAGAAATTGATAGAGAAACTAGACTAAATAATCAAAACCAATTCAGCTTCAAAGAAACTAAAGTTTCAAATAATTCAATATATGCACGTGGAGATGTGCAAGATGTGCATATAAAAGTGAAAATTAAAATTAATCTTTAAAAATTTTGGCTCTCAATTTTCTGTTTCATATCAGAAGATAAAACAATATGTCTTTTACATAAAATATCGAGAATTAGATTTACTTTCTTTTATTCTGATGTCTTTGTAAAAAGCTGTTTTCTATCTTGATTAACTTTAAAAACAAACATGCAGAATAAGGGTGAGAGATAGCAAATATATGACACTTCATTAAGCCCTATTCTAAACTAAGTCAACACCACCTTTGCTTCCCATTCTTATTTAGAAGTTAACGGCAGAAAAAAGTCAATGGCTAAAACTGCCAGTATTTTTAACATCTTTATTGGAGTATAATTGCTTTACAATGGTGTGTTAGTTTCTGCTTTATAACAAAGTGAATCAGCTATACATATACATATGTCCCCTTATCTCTTCCCTCTTGCATCTCCCTCCCTCCCACTCTCCCTATCCCACCCCTCTAGGTGGTCACAAAGCACAGAGCTGATCTCCCTGTGCTATGCGGCTGCTTCCCACTAGCTATCAGTTTTACATTTGGTTGTGTATATATGTCCATTCCACTCTCTCACTTCATCCCAGCTTACCCTTCCCCCTAACCATCCCCCTCCCCGTGTCCTCAAGTCCATTCTGTAGTAGGTCTGTGTCTTTATTCCTGTCCTGCCCCTAGGTTCTTCATGACCATTTTTTGTTTGTTTGTTTGTTTGTTTTTAGATTCCATATATATGTGTTAGCATATGGTATTATATGGTATTATATGTTTTTCTCTTTCTGACAGTATTTTTTGAAAAAGAAAATTATCAGAAAGCATCTCAAATTCAAAAATCTTTCAGGCATGGGATATATAACTTTGTTTTATGTCTCATAGTCCAGGTGGAGTGTTTGCTTTTCACCACTTAAGTCTGGGATGTGTCTAGTGGTTGCAATACACCATGATCTTTTTATATGGAAAACATGGTTCTTATATAGTGGTCAGTATGGTATGACATTTCAGTAGACATAAAGTGATAAAAATATATTTCTTGAGGAGACCTTCGAGATGATGGAGGAGTAAGACATAGAGATCACCTTCCTCCCCACATATACATCAGAAATACATCTACATGTGGAACAACTCCTACAGAACACCTACTGAACGCTGGCAGAAGACCTCAGACTTCCCAAAAGTCAAGAAACTCCCCCATGTACCTGGGTAGAGCAAAAGGAAAAAGAAAAAACAGAGACAAAACAATAGGGACAGGACCTGCACCACTGGGAGGGAGCTGTGAAGGAGGAAACGTTTCCACGCACTAGGAAGCCCCTTCACTGGCGGAGACGGGGGTGGTGGGAGGGGGAGCTTCGGGGCCACGGAGGGGAGCGCAGCAACGGGGGTGCGGAGGGCAAAGCGGAGAGACTCCCGCACAGAGGATCGGGGCCGACCGGCACTCACCAGCCCGAGAGGCTTGTCTGCTCACCTGCCAGGAGGGGTGGAGGCTGGGAGCTGAGGCTCGGGCTTTGGAGGTCAGATCTCAGGGAGAGGACTGGGGTTGGCTGTGTGAACACAGCCTGAAGTGGGGTAGTGCGCCACAGCTAGCTGGGAGGGAGACCGGGAAAAAGTCTGGACCTGCCTAAGAGGCAAGAGACCATTGTTTTGGGGTGTGCGAGGAGAGGGGATTCAGAGCACTGCCTAACCGAGCTCCAGAGATGGGTGCAAGCCGTGGCTATCAGCATGGACAACAGAGAAGGGCATGAAATGCTAAGGCTGCTGCTGCCACCAAGAAGCCTATGTGCAAGCACAGGTCACTCTCCACACCTCCCCTCCCGGGAGCCTGTGCAGCCCGCCACTGTCAGGGTCCCATGATCCAGGGACAACTTCCCTGGGAGAACACACAGCGCGCCTCAGTCTGTTGCAACATCATGCTGGTCTCTGCTGCCACAGGCTCGCCCCACATTCTGTACCCCTCCCTCTCCCCAGCCTAAGTGAGCCAGAACCCCCTAATCAGCTGCTCCTTTAACCCCATCCTGTCTGGGTGGGAACAGATGTCCACAGGCGATGTACACACAGAGGTGGGGCCAAATCCAAAGCTGAACCCCAGGAGCTGTGCGAACAAAGAAGAGAAAGGGAAATCTCTCCCAGCAGCCTCAGGAGCAGCAGATTAAATCTCCACAATCAACTTGATGTACCCTGCATCTCTGGAATACCTGAATAGACAACAAATCATCCCAAAATTGAGGTGGTGGACTTTGGGAGCAACTGTAGACTTGGGGTTTGCTGTATGCGACTGACTGGTTTCTAGTTTTATCTTAGTTTAGTATTTAGAGTTTATTGTCATTTGTAGATTTGTTTCTCTTTCTTTTTTTTAATATACAGATATATATTTTTTCCTTTTTCTCTTTTTGTGAGTTGGTATGTGTATGCTTCTTTGTGTGATTTTGTCTGTATAGCTTTGCTTTTATCATTTGTCCTAGGATTGTGTCTGTCCGTTTTTTTTTTCTTTAGTATAGTTTTTAGCGCTTGTTATCATTGGTGGATTATTTTGGTTTGGTTGATCTCTTCTTTTTTCTTTATTTTATTACTTTTTAATTCTTTGTATTTTTAATAATTAAAAAAAATTTTACTTTAATAACTTTATTTATTTTTTCTTTCTTTCTTTCTTTTTTCCTCCTGTTTTTACTGAGCCTGTCACCCTGTGTGGCTGACAGGGTCTTGGTGCTCCAGCTGGGTGTCAGGGCTGTGCCTTTGAGGTGGGAGAGCCGAGTTTAGAACGTTGGTCCACCAGAGACCTCCCAGCTCCACATAATATCAAACATCAACAGCTCTCCCAGAGATCTCCATCTCAATGCTAGACCAAGCTCCACTCAACGAACAGCAAGCTACAGTGCTGGACACCCTATGCCAAACAATTAGCAAGACAGGAACACAACCCCACCCATTAGCAGAGAGGCTGCCTAAAATAATAAGGTCACAGACACCCCAAAACACACCACCAGACGTGGTCCTGCCCACCAGAAAGACAAGATACAGCCTCATCCACCAGAATGTAGGCACTACTCCCTTCCACCAGGAAGCCTACACAGCACACTGAGCCAACCTTAGCCACTGGGAGCAGACACCAAAATCAGTGGGAACTACCCCACAGCCTGCGAAAAGGAGACCCCAAACACAGTAAGTTAATCAAAGTGAGAAGACAGAGAGACACACAGCAGATGAAGGAGCAAGGTAAAAACCCATCAAACCAAATAAATGAAGAGGAAAGAGGCAGTCTACCTGAAAAAGATTTCAGAGTAATGATAGTAAAGATGATCCAAAATCTTGGAAATAGAATGGAGAAAATATGGGAAACGTTTAACAAGGACCTAGAAGGACTAAAGAGCAAACAAAAAACGATGAGCAACATAATAAATGAAATTAAAAATTCTCTAGAAGGAATCAGTAGCAGAATAACTGAGGCAGAAGACTGGAGAAGTGACCTGGAAGATAAAATACTGGAAATAACTACTGCAGAGCACAATAAAGAAAAAAGAATTCAAAGAATTGAGGACAGTCTTAGAGACCTCTGGGACAAAATTAAATTCACCAACATCAAATTATAGAGGTCCAGAAGAAGAGAAAAAGAAAGGGACTGAGAAAATATTTGAGGAGATTATAGTTGAAAACTTCCCTAATATGGGAAAGGAAATAGTCAATCAAGTCCAGGAAGCACAGAGAGTCCCATACAGGATAAATCCAAGGAGAAACATGCCAAGACACATATTAATCATACTATCAAAAATTAAATACGAAGAAAAAATATAAAAAGCAGCAAGGGAAAAGCAACAAATAACATAGAAGGGAATGCCCACAAGGTTAACAGCTGATCTTTCAGCAGAAACTCTGCAAGCCAGAAGGGAATGGCAAGATGTACTTAAAGTGATGAAAAGGAAAAACCTACAACCAAGATTACTCTACCCATCAAGGATCACATTCAGATTCGACAGAGATATTAAAACCTTTACAGAAAAGCAAAAGCTAAGAGAATTCACCACCACCAAGCCAGCTTTACAACAAATGCTAAAGGAACTTCTCTAGGCAGGAAACAAAACAGAAGGAAAAGACCTACAATAACAAACCCACAACAATTAAGAAAATGGTAATAGGAACATACATATCGATAATTTCCTTAAATATAAATGGATTAAATGCTGCCAGCAAAAGACGTAGACTGGCTGAATGGATACAAAAACAAGACCTGTATATATGCTGTCTACAAGAGACCCACTTCTGACCTAGGGACACATACAGACTGAAAGCAAGGGGATGGAAAAAGATATTCCATGCAAATGGAAATCAAAAGTAAGCTGAAGGAGCAATACTTATGTCAGACAAAATAGACTTTAAAATAAAGACTATTACAAGGGACAGAGAAGAATACTACATAATGATCAAGGGATCAATCCAAGAGGAAGATATAACAATTGTAAATATTTATGCACCCAACATAGGAGCACCTCAGTACCTAAGGCAAATGCTAAAAGCCATAAAAGGGGAAATCGACTGTAACACAATCATAGTAGGTGACTTTAACACCCCATTTTCACCAATGGATAGATCATCCAAAATGAAGATAAATAAGGAAACACAAGCTTTAAATGATACATTAAACAAGATGGACTTAATTGATATTTATAGGACATTCATGAAGAAGCAACAGAATACACTTTCTTTTCAAGTGCTCATGGAACATTACCCAGGATCGATCATATCTTGGGTCACAACTCAGGACTTAGGAAATTTAAGCAAACTGAAATCATATCAAGTATCTTTTCTGACCACAATGCTATGAGACTAGATATCAACTACAGGAAAAAAATCTAAAAAATGCAGATACATGGAGGCTGAACGTACACTACTTAATAACCAAGAGGCCACTGAAGAAATCAAAGAGGAAGTCAAAAAATACCAAGAAACAAATGACATTGAAAACACGATGACCCAAAAACCTGTGGGATGCAGCAAAAGCAGTACTAAGAGGGAAGTTTATAGCAATACAATCCTACCTCAAAAAACAAGAAACATCTCAAATAAACACCTTAACCTTGCACCTCAAGCAATTAGAGAAAGGAGAACAAGAAAAACCCAAAGTTAGTAGAAGGAAAGAAATCATAAAGATCAGATCAGAGATAAAGGAAAAAGAAATGAAGGAAATGATAGCAAAGATCAATAAAACTAAAAGCTGGTTCTTTGAGAAGATAAACAAAATTGATAAACCATTCGCCAGACTCATCAAGAACAAAAGGGAGAAGACTCAAATCAACAGAATTAGAAATGAAAATGGAGAACTAACAACTGACACTGCAGAAATACAAAGGATCATGAGAGATTACGACAAGCAACTCTATGCCAATAAAATGGACAACCTGGAAGAAATGAACAAATTCTTAGACAAGCACAACCTTCAGAGACTGAACCAGGAAGAAATTAAAAATATAAACAGACCAATCACAAGCACTGAAATTGAGACTGTGAATAAAAATCTTCCAACAAACAAAAGCCCAGGACCAGATGGCTTCACAGGCGAATTCTATGAAACATTTAGAGAAGAGCTAACACCTATCCTTCTCAAACTCTTCCAAGATATAGCAGAGGGAGGAACACTCCCAAACTCATTCTACGAGGCCACCCTCACCCTGATATCAAAACCACACAAAGATGCCACAAAAAAAGAAGGCTATAGGCTAATATCTCTGTTAAACATAGATGCAAAAATCCTCAACAAAATACTAGCAAACGGAATCCAACAGCACATTAAAATGATCATACACCATGATCAAGTGGGGTTTATCCCAGGAATGCAAGGATTCTCCAATATACACAAATCAATCAATGTGATAAAGCATTTAACATATTGTAGGAGAAAAACCATATGATCACCTCAATAGATGAAGAAAAAGCTTTTGACAAAATTCAACACACATTTACGATGCAAACCTTCCAGAAAATAGGCATAGAGGGAACTTACCTCAACATAATAAAGGCTATATATGACAAACCCACAGCCAACATCATTCTCAGTGGTGAAACACTGAAACCATTTCCTCTAAGATCAGGAACAAAACAATGTTGTCCACTCTCACCATTGTTATTCAACATAGTTTTGGAAGTTTTAGCCATTAGCAATCAGAGAAGAAAAAGAAATAAAAGGAATCCAAATTGGAAAAAAAGAAGTAAAGCTGTCACTGTTGGCAGGTGACATGATACTATACATAGAGAATCCTAAAGATGCTATACCAGAAAATTACTAGAGCTAATCAATGACTTTGGTAAAGTAGCAGGATACAAAATTAATGCACAGAAATCTCTTGCATTCCTATACACTAATGATGAAAAATCTGAAAGAGAAATTAAGGAAACACTCCCATTTACCATTGCAACAAAAAAGAATAAAATACCTAGGAATAAACCTACCTAAGGAAACAAAAGACCTGTACTCAGAAAACTATAAGACCAAGATGAAAGAAATTAAAGATGATACAAACAGTTGGAGAGATATACCATGTTCTTGGTTTGGAAGAACCAACATTGTGAAAATGACTATACTACCCAAAGCAACCTACAGATTCAGTGCAATCCCTATGAAACTACCAATGGCATTTTTCACAGAACTAGAACAAAAAATTTCACAGTTTGTATGGAAACACAAAGGACCCCAAATAGCCAGAGCAAAGTTGAGAAAGAAAAACAGAGTTGGAGGAATAAGGCTCCCTGACTTCAGACTATACTACAAAGCTACAGTAATCAAGAAGGTATGATCCTGGCAGAAAAACAGAAATATAGATCAGTGGTATAGGGTAGAAAGCCCAGAGATAACCCCATTCACATATGGTCCTTATCTTTGATAAAGGCGGCAAGAATATACAATGGAGAAAAGACAGCCTCTTAAATAAGTGGTGCTGGAAAAACTGGACAGCTACATGTAAAAGAATGAAATTAGAACACTCCCTAACACCGTACACAAAAATCAACTCAAAATGGATTACAGACCTAAATGTAAGGCCAGACACTATAAAACTCTTAGAGGAAAACCTAGGCAGAACACTCCATGACATAAATCACAGCAAGATAATTTTTGACCCACTGCCTAGAGAAATGGAAATAAAAACAAAAATAAACAAATGGGACCTAATGAAACTTCAAAGCTTTTGCACAGCAAAGGAAACCATAAACAAGATGAAAAGATAACCCTCAGAATGGGAGAAAATATTTGCAAATGAAGCAACTGACAAAGGATTAATCTCCAAAACTTAGAAGCAGCTCATGCAGCTCAATATTAAAAAAACAAACAACCCAATCCAGTAATGGGTGGAAGACCTAAATAGACATTTCACCAAGGAAGACATAAGGATGGCCTAGAGGCACATGAAAAGATGCTCAACATCACTAATTATTAGATAAATGTAAATCAAAACTACAATGAGGTGTCACCTTACATTGCTCAGAATGGCCATCATCAAAAAAATCTACAAGCAATAAATGCTGGAGAGGGTGTGGACAAAAGGGAACCCTCTTGCACTGTTGGTGGGAATGTAAATTGATACAGCCACTATTGAGAAAAGTATGGAGGTTCCTTAAAAAACTAAAAACAGAACTACTATACGACCCAGCAATCCCACTACTGGGCATATATCCTGAGAAAATCATAATCAACAAGAGTCACGTACCACAATGTTCATTGCAGCTGTATTTACTGTAGCCAGGACATGGAAACAACCTAATTGTCCATTGACAGACGAATTGATAAAGAAGATGTAGCACAAATATACAATGGAATATTACTCAGCCATAAAAATAAACGAAATTGAGTTATTTGTAGTGAGGTGGATGGACCTAGAGACTGTCATACAGAGTGAAGTAAGTCAGAAAGAGAAAAATAAATACCATATGCTAACACATATATATGGAATCTTAAAGATAATAATAATAATAATAGTAATAATGGTTCTGAAGAACCGAGAGGCTGGACAGGAATAAAGACACAGACGTACAGAATGAACTTGAGGACACGGGGAGGGGGAAGGGTAAGCTGGGATGAAGTGAGAGTGTTGCATGGACTTAAACATACTACCAGATGTAAAATACATAGCTAGTGGGAAGCAGCCACATAGCACAAGAAGATTAGTTTGGTGCTTTGTGACCACCTAGAGGGGTGGGATAGGGAGGGTGGGAGGGAGACGCAAGAGGGAGGAGATATGGTGATATATGTATATGTATAGCTGATTCACTTTGTTATACAGCAGAAACTAACACACCGTTGTGAAGCAATTATACTCCAATAAAGATGTTAAGAAAAAAAAGCAAAGAAAAATGAACATGACAATCTTTATGATGGGATATCTCACAAACTGTAAAAGGGAATTTTCAGAGAGTATTTATTAACATGAGAAAACAGCTATATTGAGTGATGGTTGTTAAAATCAGAGGCAAAATGATGTATAAGCATGACTTACCAAAAGTTATGTATAGGGCTTCCCTGGTGGCGCAGTGGTTGGGGGGAGTCCTGCCGATGCAGGGGACGCAGGTTCGTGCCCCAGTCCAGGAAGATCCCACATGCCGTGGAGCAGCTAGGCCCGTGAGCCATGGCCGCTGAGCCTGCGCGTCCGGGGCCTGTGCTCTGCAACGGGAGAGGCAACAACAGTGAGAGGCCCACATACCGCAAAAAAAAAAAAAAAACAAGTTATGTATAACATAACTACAAAATATTTATAAAATTATATACTTAGGTTCATATATTAATTTTATAGATTCATATTCATTTTTAAGGCCAAAGTCAATGATGATCTCTATCTCTGTTTATATTAGTCTGCACAAACTGTTATAACAAAATACCGTAGACTGGGTGGATTAAACAACAAGAATTTATTTCTCCCAGTTCTGGAACTGGAAGTCTGAGGTTAGGGTGCTAGGAGGGTGGGTGTCTGGTGAGAACTCTGTCTTTGGATTGCAGCTGGCTACCTTCTTGCTGTGTCTTCACATGGAGGAGAGAGAGAGAGAGCTCTACTTATAAGGACACTAATTCCGTCATGAGGGGTCTTACACCTCACCCCACCCTCCCCGCCGCAATGATATCATCTAAACCTAATTCCTCCCAATGTCCATACCTCCAAATATCATCACATTGGGGTTTATGGCTTTAATGTATGAATTTGGGGGATACACATTCAGTGTAACTTAACATTTCACAGGTAACTTATAATTTTTTCTTTAAACAAAGTAAGTAAGCATATTCCAGGGATTCTAAACAGATAAATTTTATAAATCAAACAGTATTAAAAACAATTAAAATATTAAGATTCTAAATGGTACTCTGATGAATCTGGTTTCATTGTACGCTTTTGAGCATTTCACAAACCCTCCCTTGATCATCTCTCTCATGTTCAGGAGCTCTTTGAGATCAAAACTTGACAATCACTATGAATCCTATTTCTTAGATATGCACATTAGTACTTCAAATAAGAGTAGTAATTTAATCAGGGTATATAGTTGCTATGGAGCAAAATTGGGAAATGTAGAATATTTTTAGATTCTTAACGTTACATATACTCTAGCAGTCCTCACTGCCATTAAATAGCTATGTTTCCAGTAAAATACCTTGGAAGGAAGTCCACAACAAAGAAAGATCAGGGTTTTCCTTCATACAGTAATTAATCAAGTAAGAAAGTGCTAATGAGTAAACAGTGCCAGCCACAGGTATCACATGGAGACAAGAATGAAGCTGCCAGGAGCCCCTTCTTAAAACTTTATAGCCCAGTTGTATCTTTCCTAATGTATGGCAAACAGAACGACCACGAAGAGAAAGAATGAGAGAGGGAGAGAGAGAAGGAAGGAAAGAAGGAAAGAAAAGAGAAAACAAGTGATATGAGGCTTAGCCCACAGTCCAGAAGTTCATCCTATTAAGGGAAGAACTATATAAAGCAAATTTCACTGGTTGAGTGATCCCACTTAATTAATTACAAAATTGTATGAGCACGTGCTTTGGACTTATTTAGCTTTTTTGTTTGTTTTTGTTGGCTTAATGAACATCCTTTGGAAAGAGAAAGTACGTTTGGAACCCTGTACACCTCTGCACTCTCCACTACACTCTACCCACTTCCAGCTCTAAGGTGGCAGAAGCTATTGGTGCCAAGTGTTTGTAGCACACTCAGGGCAGACAGTATCCTTTAGGGTAATGACCATAGCATGCTTGAAAGCAGAGTTGTTGGAAAAAGCAAGCTCCTAGTAGTCATATCACAAGCACTTACTTTTCCTCTTTTTCTCCCCACTTTGATCACCCTGGGAAACACTTTTAAAAATCAATTCTATTGAAGATAATTTATGCAAAATAAATACTACCGTTTTAAGCGTACAGCTTGGTGAATTTTGACAGATGTAATCATCCATATAGCTACCCCCACAAACAAGATGTAGAATATTTCCTTCACCCCAAAGCTTTCCCTTATACCTCTTCCCAGTCATTCCCTCTTCTCTCCAACACCAGGCAGTCACTAATTTGCTTTCTGTTACTGTAAATTAGATTTGTCTTTTATGAAGCTTCACATAAATAGACTGTGCTCTTGTGTGAATGTTTTTGAGATTCATTCATACTGTTGGATATATCACTAGTTTTTCCTTTATATTGTAGTAGGTATAGTTTTACCACT
>NW_006771394.1:1044212-1111296 GCF_000442215.2 Lipotes vexillifer
TCTTTCCTCTAGTCTATATGCTTTCTATTTTTTTGTCGTGTCTTATTGCTCTAGACCTTTAGTCAGAGAAGTGGTAAGAGTGAACATCCTTGCCTTCTCCCCAATTTCAGGGGGAAAGCATTAATGCTTTCAACACTAAATGCTAGGCATAGGATCTTTATAGATGCTCTTTATCAGGCTGAGGAACTTCCTTTCTATTTTTAGTTAGAGAATTTTAACATGTTTGGGTGTTTAAGTGTTTTAACTTTTTTTTAAACATCTATTGAAGTGATCATACAATTTTTCTGTTTAAATCTATGAATAAGGTGAACAAAATTGATATTTTGAGTTATAGATCAACCTTGCAATTCTGTTAGAAACTCCACTTGCTCATTTTACATATTATTGGATTCAATTTGTTATTATGTTTTAGGACTTTTGGGTCTATGTTTATAAAGGATATTGGTCTGCAGTTTCTTTACTTACAATATCTTTGTCTTGGTTTGATAGAGTATTACTGGCCTTAAAAAAACAGTTAGGAAGCGTTTCTTTTACTTCTATTTTCCAGAACATTTTGTTCAGGATTGTTGCTATTCTTCCTTAAAGCTGGATAGAATTCACTAGAGAAATTATGTAGCCTAGAATTTTATTTGTAGGGAGATTGTTAAGTAAAAGTCAAATTTTCTTAATAGTTAAAAACTCTAGTGTTTTACAAAGAATTTGGCAGGTCATCTAGTTTGCCAAATGAACTTGCCTAAAGATTTTATAACATTCCTCATTATCAGATTAATGTCTGTAGGTTCTGTAATTATATTCTTTCTGTTTCATTCCTGGTAGCTGAAATCCGTGACTTTTCCATTTTTTTTCTTGGTAAATCTAGCTAGACATTTTTCAAGTTTATTTTTTTCTTCAAAGTACCAGTTCATGGTTCTGTTCATTTTTTCTACCTTTGGCTTTTTACTCTTTTATTGTCTTATGCTCTTATCTTTTTAAAAAATTTTCTTCCTTCTACTTAATTTGGGTTTACATTATGCTTCATTTTTTAGCTTCTTAAGGTAGAAGCTTAAGATAATAGATTCTAGAACTTTCTTTTCAATATAAGCATATTAAATCTATACATTTTCCTGTAAGAAATATTTTAGCTGCATCCCACAGATTTTGTTATGTTTTCATTTTCTTTTAAACTATTTTCTAAGTTCCTTTGTGATTTTTTTCTTTGACTCATGGGTTATTCTGAAATATTTTGCTTACTGTCCAAATTGTGGAGTATTCTTTTATAGATCCTACTATGTCCTTTTTCTGGTCCATGATATAATCCAGGTTCTCTCATTTCATTTAGATGTCATGTCTCCATGTTTTCTGATAGTTCCTAAGTCTTACTCAGACACATTAAAAAAAAATGCTGGTACCAGTCAGGTTTATTTTTTAATTTTTTTTACATCTTTATTGGAGTATAATTGCTTTACAATGGTGTGCTACTTTCTGCTTTATAACAAAGTGAATCAGTTATACATATACATATGTTCCCATATCTCTTCCCTCTTGCGTCTCCCTCCCTCCCACCCTCCCTATCCCACCCCTCCAGGCGGTCACAAAGCACCGAGCTGATCTCCCTGTGCTATGCAGCTGCTTCCCACTAGCTATCTACCTTACGTCTGGTAGTGTATATATGTCCATGCCTCTCTCTCGCTTTGTCACAGCTTACCCTTCCCCCTCCACCCTCCCCATATCCTCAAGTCCATTCTCTAGTAGGTCTGTGTCTTTATTCCTGTCTTACCCCTAGGTTCTTCATGACATTCTTTTTTTCTTAAATTCCATATATATGTGTTAGCATACGGTATTTGTCTTTCTCTTTCTGACTTACTTCACTCAGTATGACAGACTCTAGGTCTATCCACCTCATTACAAATAGATCAATTTTGTTTCTTTTTATGGCTGAGTAATATTCCATTGTATATATGCGCCACATCTTCTTTATCCATTCATTCGATGATCGACTATTTTTTTTTGCTAGAATGTCTCTCAGTTTTAATTTTTCTGATGTTTTTGTGTGACTATATTGAGGTTAAACATTTTTGGTAAGAATACCACAGAATGGATGTTATGCCCTACTCAGTGCATCGTACAAGAAGCTACGTGTTTTTGAAGTATTTTGTTACTAGTAACGTTAAATTTAATCATTTGTTTAAGGCATCTCCACTGTAGTTACCATTTTATAGTGACGTGTATCTCATGGGGAGATACTCTGACACTATGCAAATATTTAGTTTCTCAATATACCTATGCCACTAATTTTAGCATCCCTCAAAGGTTCTTCCTTGTAATAATTATTACTGCAGGGTTGGCAAATTGATGATTTTATATTTTCTTTACGCCTATATTTAATGATTAAAACTTTACTGTAAGGAAGAGCTGCCCCTTGTCCCTTTTTTGTTTATGTATTCAATTACTTATTATATCGGTATGGACTCATGGATATTTTATCTTCTTCTCTAGGTTGTAAGTCTAACACTATCCTTATTATTTTATTGGTCAAATTTTCTCAGATTTAGCTATGAGAGCTCCTTCAGGTTGGGTTCTGTGTCCTCTTCGCATGTCTCCATCATTTTTTGGAGCACTTCCTTACTTTCTAGCATCACAAAATGTTCCAAGCTCATCTTACACTTTCCCTGCCCAATCCTGATGGCAAACATTTCTCCCAGGAGCCTTGATTCCTTCAACTGGAGAATAGTATTCTCATTGGTAGTGGGGTTTCACTGCTTCTAGGCCCTTTTGCTAGAGGAGGTAGGAAACATATATGTATCTACTCATACTTTCATACACATCTACATTTCTACATTTATCTGTCTGTGTACTAAAAACAATGACCATACCAATGCTTTTTTCCCCCAGTCTGACACTACAGTATTCATTCTAGCCTTCCCCTTTCCCTTACTTGTAACTCCATTTTCTGACAGTAGACAACCTGGCTTTCATTATCCATAATATATTTACTTTTTGCTCAATCCTAGCATACACGCAAAGTAATTTCCTATTTAAAAACTCATAACCTCGTGAAAAGCACAGTTACAAACTGGAGTATAATATTCATGCAGAGCTCTTTTTGTCTTTAGCCTTACAGATATAGTCAAATAGTGTTTGGTTCTTTTAAAGACTTAAAAAAATTTTTCTAACATCTTTATTGGAGTATAATTGCTTTACAATGGTGTGTTAGTTTCTGCTTTATAACAGAGTGAATCAGCTCTACGTATACATATATCCCCATATCTCCTCCCTCTTGAGTCTCCCTCCCCTCCCTATCCCACCCCTCTTGGTGGCCACAAAGCACCGAGCTGATCTCCCTGTGCTACGTGGCTGCTTCCCACTAGACATCTATTTTACATTTGGTAGTGTATATTTGTCCATGCCACTCTCTCACTTCGTCCCAGCTTACCCTTCCCCCTCCCTGTGTCCTCAAGTCCATTCTCTATGTCTGCATCTTTATTACTGTTAAAGACTTCTTTGGTTGGCTCCTTTTCTGCCCCAATCCTATCAGTGTGATAATATTTATCATTTGTAATAGAGTTAAGTTTATTTGCTACATTTTGCATTCCATTTTGCATGTGCCATATTGTGGCAGATTTTAATGATTTATTTTGGGGATATGTGAAACATCATCATGGTTCTAAGAGTCATAGCTCAAAAAATGCTCAGCAGAGTGTCACTTCTCCCTCTTCACTGTGTCGTGTTTTATTTCCCCATTCTTCTACCCCATTCCCACCCATGCTCTGAGGGTAAACAGTCTCAAGTTCCAGATTATTTTTCCTATATATCTTTTGCACCGAAGGTCATGCATACATATTTTCTTAAATCCTATTTTTTCTTATATGAAGTGTTGTATACTGTAGAGACTCTTGTGCACTTTGCTTTCATCACTTAATAGTTTATTATGTTCAATATCAAAATAGTTAACATAGTTATAAGAGCTCTAATAACATCCTTATTTTCTAGTTTCATGATCCTTCTCTTTTCTGATTTTCAGTTGTCTGGTATACTCCTGATTGTGACTCATGTTTTCTTTCTCCTCGGCATGTTTAGTACTTTTTTTTTCTTATGCTGGAATTGTGTCTGCATTGTTGTTGTTTTCCTTTAAAGAGTGCTGTACTTTCATCTGGTAGGCAGTTTAAGTTACTTACAGATCTGCTTGATCTCTTTAAGGCCTCTTTTTGTTACGGTTAGCCTAGAATAGGCTTCACTCCAGATATAGTTTACCTCTGCTACTAAGGCATGACCCCATGGGCTATCACCAGGAACTCTCCATGGCCAGATCAAATGTCTTTCTACTTTCTGCAAACTCTGGGAATTGTTCAGCTTACAAGTTACTAATTTTCCTTTGTTCAGCCTCATTAACTTGAGCTCTACACATGCACTGATTAGTTCTCAGCAAAAATGCAAGGGTACCCCAATCATTTTTCTGAAGCTTTTTCTCTTCATACTTCTTTCCTGTCTGGAACTTTGCTGTGCAATCTCAGCACACTCCTCCACGGTTTCTGTATCCTCAACTCAGCAAGACTTTGAGGCTCTGCTTCGACTCCCTCTTCCTGTGCCCATGATTCAAAAAGTTGCAACCAAGCAGAAAACTGGGGTGATTATATGCTAATCTTGCTTGTTTCATTTCTCTCAAGGTTCACTATTTGTTCTGTTTATTGTACAATGCCTGAAACCAGTTGATACATATATCTTGTTCAGCTATCTAGTTTTTACCTCACAAAAGCAAGTTTGGTTTTTGTTATTACATCAGGTTTGAGGGCAGAAGTTCGCCCGTTCTTAGTTGTTGATATCAAATTATGAACAGCACCTACTAGCCAGTATGCCACCTTTGTGCAACATGGGATCAGTTGTCCATTCTTTAAGGCACTTAGTCACCATCTGCAAATTGTGGCAATAAATAATATGCCGATCTTTGGATGATTGTGATGTGAATAGTGCTCCTGGAGCTGTGTAAAGTATAACCTACACAACCATGAATTGTGACTCTGGAAGGATTCTAGAAACAGAGAAAAATTACTGCTGCCACAACCTGTAGAATGTAGAATTCTGGTTGCAGAATAAAATGGAGACTGTGATCTTACTTTTTTGTTAGACGCTATGATGGCTCAAGGGGATTCTTAAAACAGATTAGAAACATCTTGACTACTATGGGAAACAGAAATATAATTCAACAAGTATGAGAAGCTAATAAATATATACACTGAGAAGAACATTGTGGAAAACAAGTCAAATGGTTGGATGCTGGAAACTAAACTATAGGGTGTGATACAATGAAGAAATTAAGGATTCCCAGGATGTATATAATTTACACATTATATGCATGCATAGATTATGTATATTAATATTATGTGTCTATAGAATCACACATAATAGCTACTCCTTGAACCATCTTTATTTAGGAGAAATTAATTTAAATAAGCCACAGAAAGACTACTTTAACTGAAAGGCAAAAATTATATGTGAAAGTGTGGAGAACCTGTCTCTCTTGATACTCTTGGTGGTTGACAGGTGAGCCATGGGATTAAGATTTTTTTTTTTAGACCCACTAGCAGGACTAAATAATTCTCTGTCCTTAGCAACTTCTTGATTTACTGCCTAGGCATTTGTATTATGGAAGTTCTATAACTTCATCTAACAGTTATTGACCACCTACTAGCCATTATGACATGTAGCGCAATGACAAATAAGACATAATCTTTGTCTTTGAGCATTTTATAGTACGGCAGGAGGGACAGACAAAAGAGTAGTTTCAATAGAAGTGATACCTCTCCAAAAAGAAATATGTATGAAAGATGAAACCTTAAGGGGTGTTAGTTGGACAGAGGTATTCTCCCAAATCATTACAATCTACAGACCTCTCTCACTACATATATAACTCCATACACTTACATATATACACATATACACACTTAAATTTGTACGCTCATTTAGAGCACACTGTCTATGAGTCCTTGTAAATTATTAATTAAACAGAAGGCGTATTAAAGTTTTTGCTTCAAATTAAACATCCTCTATCATCAAATGTAGATTTTCATTTTGTTCTGACAAGTATAATTTAATTTTAGTAACTACCATGTTTCATGTAACACTGTCACATGCATCAGGCTATATCTGGTGATAATGCAGTTACAATTGTGTGAGTTTTCTGCCATGTGCTGCTGTTTTTGCAATGAAACTCAGTGAGTTTGCTACTGTTCCCAATGAAATTTAGCAGATAATTTGCAAAGCAGAATGAAGATTATTGAGATCCAATGCAATACTGAATCTTAAGGCTTGAAACAATGGCTTCCTGGGGAGTGATAGAACTTTTTGCTATGGTTTGTCTCACACTATTACTAGTAGACAAGGAGCAGTGTTTCCAAATGAATCACACCCGTGGTTCCTGTGAGCACCAAAATTGATGTCCTACTAGGAAAGATGTGGCAGCTCTTTACATTGAGAAACAGAAGGGCAGACCTTGTGGTATATTATCAATGGGGAAATCTTAGAACTGTATTAGAATATAATTTACTAAAAGGACAGTTTGCCCATTGTATTAGTTTCTTATTGCTGCTGAAACAAATTACTACAATCTTAGTGTCTCAAAACAACAACAGTGTATTATCTTACAGTTCTAAAGTTCAGACATCTGAAGTAGTCTTATGTGGCTAAACCCAAAGTATCGGCAGGGCTTTCTGGAGACTCTAGGGAAGTGTTTCATTCCTTGCCTTTTCCAGCTTCCAGAAGCTGCCCACATTCCTTGGCTCAGGGTTTCTTTCTAAATTCAAAGCTAGCAATCACATCATTCCAACCTTTGCTTCAGTTGTCATATTTTCTTTTCTCTCTCTCTTCCTCTCATGCCTCTTTCACTTATAAAGATCTTTGTAATTATATTGAGTCCACCTGGATAATCTTCCCGTCTCAGTCACATCTGAGAAGTTTCTTCTGCCATGAAGGTATCATAGTCACAGGTCCCAGGAGTTAGCACGTGGACTTTTTTAGGGGCCATTATTATGCCTACCACACCCAGGATGTCACTGTTTTTTGTAAATTTCCCCATGTTATTAATTTTGATAAGTTGTATTAGTAGGCTGATAATATTAAGTTTATTTTGAGTTGCTGATTTAAATTGGGTGTAGGAAACAATTCAGTATTCAAGGTAAATTTAACTAATTATAGAAAATCTCTTTGAGATGATGCAAGAACTTCTTGTGTTGAATCTGTTACTGGAAATGCTTGGAAGCAAGGAGGCCTTGCATATTTAAAATATTTGAGTTATATTTCTGTAAAAGAAGATGTCCAGTGTCTGCAGATATGCTTGCTTTCTCTCTTTTCCTGGTGCAGTATCTGTCCATTGGTTATTGCTGAGCATGGTACCTACCACACAGCACTTGGTCAAAAACTGCTTGTTGTTTTGTTATAGAACTTAATTGATTCTGTGTTATTGGTGGCTGAGCAGAGAATCAAGTTTTCTGAGGACACAGAACTATTCAGCTCTGAGAGTAGATTTTGGGAAAAAAAAAAAGACCTAAGCCACATCCTATTAAATATCTCCTAGGCATCAGGAAATGTATGTGTCAGTAGCCATTTTGCCTAACTGCAATCGGATATTTAAGGCAAGATAGTCTAGGGTCCTAGTGTGTTTTTCTTTTGCAGAAGCATTTCTGCTAGGGCAGAGTCCTCCTCTGATTTTGAGCAGAAACCCAGAGTACCTTGAGGCCACTGCTAACAGGGAAGTTGTTTCTCCTCCTTTGCTCCCTCAGCACTGACTTGGAAGTTGGAGAAGGAAATGTGTTGCATTGTGCATTGTGCTGAAATCTTCTGCATCACCGGATGGGATGAGACTTAGTGGTAGTGGGTGTCAGCAATATTGAGCACATGTTCTTGACGATTCATCTTTCTGTGTGAACTAATATTATCTTATGATGTTGTCTCATTAAGGAGCAGGATGATGGGATTTTGAAAAAGGAGATAACCATGCTTTAATTGTTGTTTTCTGGAAGGAATCCTAAAACATGGGGTGATTATATTAAATAATCATTTATTCATACATTTATTTTAAATATTCACAAGTTATGGTAAGTCAGCTTATTCCAGGGGTCTCTGCTTATTAATATGTGATTAATGTGTGATTCAGTCATTTAATAAATACAGTTTATTTGTATTTTTCTAGGGACTGGAAGAATTATAAATGAAGAGAATAAAAATACAGTTTGAAAATGATCAATACCCTAGATAATTTTTAAATTTTTCTTTTGCTTCACATCAGCAAAAATAATAAAGTCGCTTGATAGGAGTGAATTAAGTGGCTATAGACTATCTTTATCTCATGGAAAAACAATTTCAGATATTTAAAACTTAATTCTCCTCTTAACTTGATTATTAGTTTTAAAGGTAGCTTTAAAGATGTTAGGAATGTTAATGAAACGTCCAGGTGTCCTAACTGGATGACTATGCACCAATCAGATGCTGAATTAGATGAGCATCTGCCAAGAATGTCTCTAAAAGGTGGAGAGAAAAGTATAATCCCTGGAACCTGTGATTATGTTACCATACATGGAAAAGGTATTTTGAAGATGTGATTATGTTAAGGACATTTAGATGGGGAGATTATCCTAGATTATTCAGACAGACCCAGTATACTCACAAGGGTCCTTAAAAGTGGAAGAAGGACTCAGAACAGAGAGGGAGGTGTGACTGTGGAGGAAAGTTTGAATTGATGTGGTGTAAGAGGGGCTCAACTTTCTGTTGCTTATTTGAAGATGGAGGAAGGGGCCATGTGCCAAGGAATGTGGGCAGTCTCTAAAATCTGCGAAAGGCAAGGAAATGGACTGTTCTCTAGAGCCTCCAGAAAAAAAATGCAGCCTTGCAGACAACTTCATTTTATCTCATAAGGACAATTTTTGACTTCTGACCTTCAGAATTGTAAGATAATAATTTTACATTATTTTAAGCCACTAAGTTTGTAGGGACTTGTTACAGCAGCAATAGGAAACTAATCGCATGAACCAGAGTATATTAGAACTATTACTATTTGGTTTACACGCTGGGAGCAGGTAAAATCATCTGTACTTAAAAGTGAATTACGCAACCATCAGTTTGTTCCAAGAGAAAAAAAAAAGAACTCTAAAACCTATTAGCTTTAATTTTTTTTTTTAATTTTCAGAGAATTGGGAGATTCACGCAAGCCAAGTTTTGAAATTAACTTAAATTTAGAAAGTTATGATTTTCTAAAAAAAATTTTAATTGTTGATTTACAACGTTGTGTTAATTTCTGCTATACGGCAAAGTGACTCAGTTATACATATATATTCTTTTTCATATTTTTTTCCACTATGGTTTGTCACAGGATCTGGAATATAGTTCCCTGTGCTACACAGTAGTACCTTGTTGTTTACCCATCCTATATATACTAGTTTGCATCCGCTAATCCCAAACTCCCAATCTTTCCCTCCTTATCCCCCGCCTTGGCCACCATTAGTCTCTTCTGTATGTCTGTGAGTCTTTTTCTGTTTTGTAGATATGTTCATTTGTGTCATATTTTAGATTCTACGTATAAGTGATATCATATGGTATTTGTCTTTTTCTCTCTGACTGACTTCGCTTAGTATGATAATCTCTAGGTCCATCCATGTTGCTGCAAATGGCATTATTTCATTCTTTTTTATGGCTGAGTAATATTCCATTGTATATATGTACCACATCTTCTTTATCCACTCCTCTGTTGATGGACATTTAGGCTGTTTCCATGTCTTGGCTATTGCAAATAGTGCTGCTATGGACATAGGGGTACATGTATATTTTCGAATTATACTTTTGTCTGGGTATATGCCCAGGAGTGGGATTGCTGGATCAAATGGTAATTTTATTTTTAGTTTTCTGAGGAACCTCCGTACTGTTTTCCACAGCGGCTGCACCAACTTACATTCCCACCAACAGTGTAGGAGGCTTCCCTTTTCTCCACACCCTCTCCAGCATTTGTTGCTTGTAGACTTTTTAAAGATGGCCATTCTGACTGGTGTGGAGTGGCACCTCATTGTAGTTTTGATTTGCATTTCTCTAATAATTAGTGATGATGAGCATCTTTTCATGTGCCTGTTGGCCATCTGTATGTCTTCTTTGGAGAAATGTCTATTTAGGTATTCTGCCAATTTTTTTATTGGGTGGTTTGTTTTTTTGTTATTGAATTGTAGGAGCTGTTCTTATATTTTGCAAATTAGGCCCTTGTTGGTCACATCATTGGCAAATATTTTTTCCCAGTCCATAGGTTGTCTTTTCATTTTGTTTATGGTTTCCTTTGCTGTGCAAAAGCTTATAAGTTTGATTAGGTCCCATTTGTTTATTTTTGCTTTTATTTCTATTGCCTTGGGAGACTGACCTAAGAAAACATTGGTATGATTTATGTCAGAGAATGTTTTGCTTATGTTCTCTCCTAGGAGTTTTATGGTGTTCTCTCTTATATTTGAGTCTTTAAGCCATTTTGAGTTTATTTTTGTATATGGTGTGAGGGTGTGTTCTAACTTCATTGATTTATGTGCAGCTGTCCAACTTTCCCAACACCACTTACTGAAGAGACTGTCTTTTTCTCATTGTATATTCTTGCCTCCTTAATCAAAGATTAATTGACCGTAGGTGTGTGGGTGTATTTCTTGGCTCGCTTTTCTGTTCCATTGATCCATATGTCTGTTTTTATGCCAATACCATGCTCTTTTGATTACTGTAGCTTTGTAGTATTGTCTGAAGTTTGGGAGGGTTATGCCTCCTGCTGTGTTCTTTTTCCTCAGGATTGCTTTGGCATTTCTGGGTCTTTTATGGTTCCATATGAATTTTAGGATTTGCTCTAGTTCTTTGGAAAATGTCACGGGTAATTTGATAGGGATCGCATTAAATCTGTAGATTGCTTTGGGTAGTATGGCCATTTTTTTTTTTTGCGGTACGTGGGCCTCTCACTGTTGTGGCCTCTCCCGTTGCAGAGCACAGGCTCTGGACGCGCAGGCTCAGCGGCCATGGCTCACGGGCCCAGCCGCTCCGTGGCATGTGGGATCTTCCTGGACCGGGGCACGAACCGGTGTCCCCTGCATCGGCAGGCGGACTCTCAACCACTGTGCCACCAGGGAAAACCTGTGGCCATTTTTTAACAATATTAATTCTTCCAATCCAAGAGCATAGGATATCTAGAAAGTTATGAATTTTTAACAGCAGGCAAATATTTTGAAATTTCAAGGTGCTTGTTTCTTACAGATGGGACTTACTACTCTGAAGATAGTCATGTTACCAAATCTGCACAATTTTATAGACTTACCTTTTCCAGTGAAATTTCTTTGACAATAAACCACACTCTGTGTGTGTGTGCATTTGTATATGTATAAATATATTCAGCCTGGAAAGTTCATTCTGCATCTGCCCCTTTAAATTGTGTTGACTTCAGAAACATTTTTTTTTTTTGCGGTACGCGGGCCTCTCGCTGTTGTGGCCTCTCCCGTTGCGGAGCACAGGCTCTGGACGCACAGGCTCAGCGGCCATGGCTCACGGGCCCAGCTGCTCTGCGGCATGTGGGATCTTCCCGGACCGGGGCAAGAACCCATGTCCCCTGCATCGGCAGGCGGACTGTCAACCACTGCGCCACCAGGGAAGCCCCAGAAACATTTTTGAAGGTACTTTGTGACAATGAAAATTACAGCAAGGACTGTTTTGTCTGGTTCATTTGTTGGTTTATATATACATATTTTTACTTACTGGATTCATCATCATTATGAGAGGATAAGCCTTTTCCTTGAAAGTGCTGTACCCTGGTTATGGAGAAGAGATGGAAAGAATTGGTAGGAAACTTGATTTTAAGCACAGTACAGTAGTTCCAAGCACACTGTAAATAATTAAAAAGATGTTCTTCCAAATGAATAGAGAGCATTCATGGTCTGAATCTCATTTTACCCTCTCCTACTGATAAGAAATACCACCATCATAATTCTCTATTCTGAAAACCCACATATGGGTTAGGAGTAAGGGACAATACATGTATACTAGAGGGATGGAAAACCCGGGAGTTGTCATAAATCTTTATATTAAAGGCATTCCAAGTATTCTCAAAGTCAAGCTGAACACGGACATTATGTTTTCAATTATTTCTTTATCCTTCTTGTGCTTTCAATTTGTTCATGTACTTTGAGGGTCGTTGGCATAGGGCAGATCATGATGTTAAATAATTGATTAACTTGGGTGGTTAATCACGACTTTATTAGGGTCTTTTTTCATTCAGAGTTGGTCCATTTCAGGCTCAGGTAGTTTCTGCTATGCAGTCACTCTTACCTGCATATATTTTAGAGTGAGCAACCATATCTGAATTCACTAGCTTTTCTGAGGCAATAACTTATGTCATCCAGTCTATCATCATAATGACTGAGAACTGAAAAGCAAAGAGATTGACTCTTCATTTCACAAATTTAGTTTCTGTGCAAGAGTAAGGGGAATTGTGCCTGCTTGCACTGTACTATCCATTTCATGAATAAAGCAGTACAAGTTCAAGCATTTCAGTTCTTCCAGTCAAAAATTCATCAGTTTTTCATTAGGGTTATGGTTATACTGCAAATATTTTACTGCCATTTTTTTTTTTTTTTTTTTTTTTTTTTTTATGGGGGCCTCTCCCTCCTGTGGCCGCAGAGCACAGGCTCCGGACATGCAGGCTCAGCGGCCATGGCCCACGGGCCCAGCCGCTCTGTGGCATGTGGGATCTTCCTGGACTGGGGCACAAACCCATGTCCCCTGCGTCGGCAGGCGGACTCTCAACCACTGTGCCACCAGGGAAGCCCCTACTGCAAATATTTTAATGGATGTATGCAGTAGGCATTTTTTTTCTAGGGTACAGAAAGAAAAGTATGGTATATTGACTCTAGTACTGTTTCAGATGTTAGTTATCCCTGCTGAGTTTATAATTAGGAAAAATTATAAAAGTTGTATTATAATCATCTGCATTGATAAATTCCCAGAAGCATATCATATATCTATATCTATCTATATATTTATTTTGGTATTTCAGCCTTGCCCTCAGAGAAAATGGAAGTCTCAAGTGACACATCCATCATAAAAATATTAAAGGTTGGCCAGTCAGCCAACAAATATTTATTTCAAGACCTCTAGGCAGTCATGAACCATGATTTAAAAAAAAACAAAACAAAACATGGTCTATGTCATAAAGTTGCTTTTTTAAAAAAAATTTAACTGAGCTGATAAGATTTCTAGTCAGAGACTAATTAGTTGCTATATTGCAAAAAACTACAATAGGTATAATAGGAATTCATGGAAGATATCTTGGTGGGCTGAGAGAATGTTGTCTCAGCTGAGTCTTGGTGGATTTAAATAAAATGATAAGGGGGAAAGCATTTCAGGAAAGAGGGAAGAACAGGAGTGAAAGTATGAAATAAAAATGGACATGGCATGAATAATAATATGAGCATGATGATAACTTTTGAATAATATGAGATAATTTTAGGGAAGAATGACAATAAAGAGTCTTCACTTTGATGGTAGAGACAGTCAGGGCTCAGTGGATGAGAAGGTCTTATCAATTATTGAAAATAGATTATCAAGAAGAATTACATGATCTCTTGATAACACATTATGGTACTATCATTGTGGCCACTAAGATTAAGAGACAGTGTTCTTTATTCCAACAAGCAAGGATGCCTCTAGATGTGCAATTTTACACACACTCAAAAGAATCATCAGGGGGCTTCCCTGGTGGTGCAGTGGTTGAGAGTCCGCCTGCTGATGCAGGGGACACGGGTTCGTGCCCCAGTCCGGGAAGATCCCACATGCTGCGGAGCGGCTAGGCCCGTGAGCCATGGCCGCTGAGCCTGCACATCCAGAGCCTGTGCTCCGCAACGGGAGAGGCCACAGCAGTGAGAGGCCCGCATACCGCAAAAACAAAAAAAACAAAAAAACTCATCAGGGAGCTTGTGGTCATGAATTCTCTTTATGATTCCATATCTTATAGAGACTTGCTGAGAGTTAGAAATCCAGGGTTCTTTTCGCAATTCAAATATTTATATCTAAAGCCACAGTTTGCACAAACTTACTGTATTGGGGGAGGAGGGCGTTTTGCCAAGGAGACAGCTATTACAAATGGAGAGAGGAGCCATGTATTTAATTTATATTATGTTCCAAGCCTTGTAACAGGTATTTGACATGCAATATCTCAATCCACATAAAAATTTTTAAATAGGTAGAACTCTCTCACATTGTATCAGTGAGGGACAAGGCAGGGAAACAGAAACCACTCCTCAACAGAGAGAATTTAATCTAGGCAGTTGATACACAGGTGTTAGTTAGCTGAATGAGAAAAAAGGGAAGATGGAAGGAAACCAGGAAGCAGCTCCATCCCTAAGGCTGGGGGAGTAAAGGGAAGAAGTTAAGAGTGTCAGAACATAGAAGCTCAAATAATGGGTGCTGAGGAGTTGGGACTTAGACTTTCAAGGAGGAGTGCTGCCTGGCTGATGCTGATATGACTGAGCCTCATTCTGTAAGTGCCGTAGGAGGTAAAAACTGGGGCCAGCTGTTGCTGCTGGGAGAAGAGTCTATGAGAATTGCAAGCAGAAAGTAAGAAACAAGGTCTTTCCCCTCCCTTTCCCCTTCTTCTGGATCACCTAACAAGAAGCCAGCTGGCAATGAAGAGACGTAGTTGGCAGAGCCCCAGCTCCGGCCGTACAACGCTTAATATAGAGGTGAATTAGGAGCTGAGAGACATAGCATATTAACCAGCACAAGCATCTTACTCAGAAATCTGTGTGATATTCAGAAAATTTCAGCTACACTTCTAGAGTCATGCAATCAATACAGGGCACAGTCAGAATCTGAACTCCAGGTTGTCCCATCACAGCCTGTCCGTCGCATGCCTCCTTCCCTTACAGCCTTGATGCTTGGGCGAGGTCTCATCAGAATGTTGTTGTTACAGGGCTTCCAAACTGATTTAAAGCCTCCATTGGAGTGTCTAGTATCAGGCTATTTGAGGTACCAGTGCCGGTCAACACCTCCATCCAGGTACCTCACAACAACCTGGCAAGTCATAGGTACCACTGGGGTCTGCAAAGCCTTTTGAGGTTGTGATTGAATGTAGAATAGTTTAGCATTGACTCTGAGGCTGAATCAGAGACAGAGATTTGCTCACCTCCTCTGGGATTCATCTCCCACATCTGGAGTGGGACTTAATAAAACACTTCACATTCCATATAAAGTGGTCCTAAATACCACATATAAAAATGATTTTTGAGAGTAATGTCTTACTTCTAAGGAAGTACTTTGGCTATAATATGTCTGGAATGCTAGAAGAATAGGCTGGTGTATTTTTATTCTGTCTGTGAGAGTCCTTAAGCACAGCTTAATAAGCTTGCATTTTGTTATTGGTCTTAAAATATAAGAGCAGACAAGTTTTACCTAAGTTGCTTTTTTGTATGAAACACAACTTCAGACAACTTGAAACACTCACTGGAGAAATGTTAATGAGTGGCCTTGGCATCTTAAGAATCATTCTTAAAATTTTCCCTCTCTTAAGGATTCTTTTTTCCTAAGTGCTGTTCTCAAATAAAAAATGGAAAATTCATAGTATCTGAAAGGTTAGATTACTACTTGATCACCCTTATGGTAACTGTAAGAGAAATAGCAAGTGGTTAAACAGTTGCCCATTTATAAATGTGAATATTTAAAAGAAAACACAGAGGTAGGATTTCAAGTCATAGGGAAAATTTTCATAAGCAATAACATAAGTCAAAATGTGTTTGCCTTCACAGTAGGTGGAAATGTATGTGGTAGAACATTCAGGACAAGAACAGGTATTCAAGCCACATACATTGGACATTTTCAGTCAAAAGAAAAAACAGCTATAAATCGGGTTGAATATTTACTGTTTTAATGTCATTAGAAAGTAATTTCTCAGAAGTTATCCCAGTTGCTGCTATACAGAATTTTTCTTAACTTTTTTTGTTGTTGTTAGACTCAATATCTTTATTTGTTCCAAGGAATAATATTTACACCAGGAAAATGCTTCTTCTTGTCATCTTTCCAAAACCTCTAAGCACCAAAAGCTCTTTTAGAAACTGTTTTCTTTTGGGATTCTCATGGAGCCACCTACTCATTGGAGGAAAGCTACGTCAACACCAAAACCAAACAAAGCCAATTAAGAAACACTGTGGCTGAATGGTTGGTCTCACTGTCTGGAAGATCGTGGTTCCTCCAGTAGGGCCACTGACTTGTACAGTTGCCTGAGTAAAGATACCTTTCTTTCCAATATATTGTTGATCTGACTGATCTTATGGTCCAAGTGCCCATACTTAAAACTCCATGAACTACAAGACTACTACCCAATTTTCTTTTTAACCACCCAGGGAGTGCAGTATGGGTTTGTTAATTAGTATTTGCAGCTTACTGCAAGATGCCAACACGAAAAAATTGCTGGATACAAACTGCCAAAAGTAAGGGTGTCCATGTAGGAAGTTTTATATCAAAATGTTTCAAGTTGTTTTCTTATTTCTTCTTCTTTTTTTTTTTTAAAGCTATGGACAAGTTTCCTCTGCCGGTGCAGGCATTTAAAAACTATCACTACTACTTTTATAATGTTACCTCAACTAGTTTATATTTATTCTTTGTGGTTTGTAGTTGGACCTCCTGTAGTTTTATGGAAACAAGTTCAAAACTAATCTTCTTATTCCCTGTGCACAGTCTGAACTGTACATAGGTCAACTGAATGATGAGATGAATGGAATGAAGAACTTTTTATCTGGATTATGAAATCTTAAGAAAACAGATACTGTTTAAAAACAAAAATAGTTGAGGGAAATAAATTATTGAGCTGGACGTCTTTCATAGAAAACCCATCTCAAAACAGGATTTGTGACCTCAATGTATTATATACCAATAAATAGATTTGAGGCAATTTGCATTTTTGTAGGGCTGGAATAAAAACTGGAAACCACAAGGGTATTTAATCACACACATACAAAGTAAGTGCTTGTATCCATGTGTGCTTTCACAGGCCTGCAAGTAAACACACACACACATCAAATAACCTCCAGTTAGTTAATTACTGTTATAAAACAAGCACACCTAGTTATTAGAGGAGTTGACATAGTTCTGGCCTCTTGCAATGTCAGCATTTCAATGTGCATAAGGCATGCCAAGGAAAGAAAAAGCTAAATACACACACACACACACACACACACACACACACACACACACACACCACACACCTCTGAGGTCATGGTTACCTTTGATCAGGGCTTTGCAAAATATCCAAAGCCCTGAAAGAAACCATGAAGTCTGAGAAACATTTGTAGGTTCTGACAAGCTTCCAAGCTTCCTGGTGGGAATACTTTGTGTTCTTTTCCATCCTGCCAGAGGAGAGCAGTGGTTTATGGACAATCTCCTAGGCAATTAGAATTCCATAATTCAAATTAATAACCTCATAAAACATTGCAGATTATGTGCTTGTTTGTTTGTTTTTTTTTAACCTATAAGTAAAGTACTATTCTGATGGCAAGTTTGAAATTGCTTGGAATTCATCCCAGTCTGGCTAAAAATAATTTTTTTAAGTTAAAGACATTTGACATAAAAAAGATTGTATTTAATGAAGATTTTTTTTTAAATTTACAATTAGATTTTAAGATTAGTAGGACATGAAAAATATTTGCTTTCACTGGTTTGCTTTACTGGGAAGTAAACGTTAAGGTCACTTTTTTTCAAGCTGACCTTTTTCTAAGTAGGAAAGGGAAATGGCAGGAGGAGACAGGAACACAACTGCATTTTATCATGTTCCTGTTATGCTTCATCACACTGTCTAGTGAAATGAATGAGTAAATTAGGTTTTTGATTTCATGCGCTGGATTATGTGTTTTATGTATTTTCCTATTTTTAATTTAGTAGGGCAGTTATTTCCATTAGAAGATGGGTCTCATTAAAAGAAATGTTATTTTGGAACTGTGTGCATTATGTTTAATTTTCACTCAATTTAAAAAGAATACTTGAGAGACTAGTGCATTGAAGCACAAGAGCATGATTAGTTGGGGTTTTTTTTAAAGAGAGGAGCCGAATGTGTGATAAGTAGTACCTCTGGGGCAAATAAAACAATCAAATAGTCGGAAATGGGGTTGTGGGCTCACAACTACTGAGCCCATGTACAACTACTGAAGCCTGGGCGCCTAGAGCCTGTGTTCCGCAACAAGAGAAGCCACCGCAATGAGAAGCCCACGCACCGCATTGAAGAGTAGCCCGCCTTCGCCGCAACTAGAGAAAGCCCACGTACAACAAAGAAGACCCAACACAGCCAAAAATAAATTAAGTAATTTTTTTTAAAAAAGTACATTAAGATCAACTGGTTGGCAAATCCCTAATACAGCCACAGAAATGCTTGAAGATGACAGCTGTTCCACTTTTATTTAGACTTGACAATGCTGATACTTTTCATTGGTCCTCCATGTATGAAAATACTTTATATTAATTTGATAATATATGATATGATATTAAGCCCTGATCATTTGTTTCTCTCTTTGAGGGGTTTTCTCAGCTTTCCCCAAGACAAGGCCCCAGTGGACTGCCTACATGTCACATGGCAGAAAAGATGTGAAAAGCCAGCCACTGTATTCTGCTGATTCTGGATTTTCCATACTGTCATCTCTGTCTGGTTACTAGTTTAATGTTTATTACAGGCTTTACGTTTTAGTTCCTTCTTTAGTTCCTTCTTCTGTCTCAGAATCTTCATGGTTTGATGGTTCCCTTGAAGCCCATTTCTATTTTACTAACCTCAGCCTTCCCTGTTAACCTCAAATTTTTCAAGCTACCTCAGTTGAGAGTACTTGCAACTCTGGGATGAACTTACTCCCTCTATCTGCAATCACAGTCTCCAAAAATCAACCCCATGAGGTGATTACATTATTCTCATCTGAGATATGAAGAAATAGCTTGCAGACAGATTAAGTAACTTAGCCAAATAGTCATTTAGTAATCACTGAACTATGCTTTTTATGCTTTAAGCAAAACTGAGCTACATCCACAATGTTGTTCTTTAATTCATTAACTTCTGACTTCCAACATTCATTTAAAACTATCTGATACTGATTTTTCTAAACATCAGCATCTCATTTCAAAACCACTGTTCACAGGGGAGACTGACTAAAAGAGCACTGCTCGCTCCTGTGGTTGGTTTAGTGGAAAAACACAGAAAACACACATTTTGCAGATGGTTAAATAATGCCAAACTTCTCAAGACTTTCTGCAACGTAGCCCTAAAATAAGAGGGAAATATGTCCATGGTGTTCTGGATGACTCAGCAAGGATAACAGCTCTCATATTTATCTTTATGATTCTTTCAAATTTTGCATTCTACTCAATATTATATTTGTGCTTGCTTTAGTATAAATTATTTATATGTTTACATGCCATTGCTTACACAGAAATTATTTTCTGTGTTTCTTGGTTGTTAGGTAAGATACTGTTGCAATGACTTTATGAATTTTAAAAATGAAATGGATTGAAATGAGGGAAGTTCCATGACCTGGAAATACCTTCTGGTGTTCCAATAAAAATGTATATATGGATAGATATGTGGACTCAGATTACAAACCTGTTCTTTTACTGATTTATAAGTTATGTTGTAATGAGCACTGAATAAAAATGCCCATAATGTTTCCAAAGAGACAGTTCAAGATGGCATATACACATACCATTGCTGGAAATTTTACGGTGTTTGTACATTTGAGCCATGTGACAGGGCTGAAATTTCTCTGCTCCATTGGGCATTCTCTTTTACCATCTCTGGCATATACTCATCAAAGAACTCTTTTCAGCAAAGAAAGATGAATGATGTTATTCTTTAACAAAGACATCATAAACACCATTCTTTTTGTTTTGTTTTGTTTTGTTGTTTTGTTTTGTGGTACACGGGCCTCTCACTGCTGTGGCCTCTCCCGTTGCGGAGCACAGGCTCTGGATGTGCAGGCTCAGCGGCCATGGCTCACGGGCCTAGCCGCTCCGCGGCATGTGGGATCTTCCCGGACTGGGGCACGAACCCGTGTCCCCTGCATCGGCAGGCGGACTCTCAACCACTGCGCCACCAGGGAAGCCCAACACCATTACTTTTAATTGAACTGAAGGGCTCAAATACCTCATCATCCCTACAGCAATTCTCCTATTTCAGCTCTCAGCATTCATTTTAATTGTAATGACCTTGTCATATGCAGCAACAACCTTCAGAGTGTCTTCTTGCAATTACTGACTGAACTATTTAGCCTTGAAAAAATTATCATCTAGATAAGCCAATTTTGTTAAACATCTTTTATCATTGAGAACAAAAAAGAACTAATTCATCTTATCCAAAGATTGACCCTTGACTAGATGTCTTCATTTCCCTTCTCTGTGAGGAAGATACTCACTGAAGCCAGGGTCAGAAAGTAACGGTCCTCTCTCTGCACATCTGAGTTGCAGTTTTCCAGAGGAAGCTGCAGTTGGTCTACAGAATAAGTTTTCAAAGTCACTTCCTATTGTGTTTTGGTTTTTTTTTTTAATGATACTCAAATCACTGGCCTTTTTATTAAAACTAAAAGTTTCCATTTTTACCACCCCATTGAACACACAGAGGAAATCAGGAGGCATATTGTTGGAGGTGAGTATTCTTGGTGAATGATGCAGTGGCTGCTGGGTTATTCACAATAAGTGATGTCTTTGATGCAGGTTACCACTCGCCAAGTTCAATACGGGCACCTTTTTTCAGCTTGGCTGCCCTTTTTGATCCAAAATAGATTTAGCCATGCCTATAACACGAGCTCTATCAAATATTCTCCAGTTACATGAGCTTCATCTTTTAAAGTATTTTTGAAAATGACCTTGAAGTTAACTTTGAAAGATATTTTATTTGCCTATTTGTATTTTTATTGAATTGCTCCTCACAAAGTCTTCTATTTTTTTATTTGGAAAACTTTCTAGTGATTTTTCTCCAAATTGTATTCACTGGGTTTTAAATTATGCTATGAGAATGATGTAATTAGACCATTTTGTGTCAAAAGTTTTCTAGTAAAATTTTTCCAGGTTTTAGGTTTGTGATTCCTAAAAACCTCATATTTTAAATAAACATCAAAATATATTTCATTTTGCTGATGCTTACCACTTACCAGGGTAGTGTTATGATTTATTGAATGTCATACTTATTGTGAATCTCTGGAAAAACATCATGTCTGAAACAATTCTCAATACCTTCAGATTTTTCCATTTTTAAAAATAATCTTGTATAAATTCACAGGTTTCAAAGCTTCTGGTTAGAAATTTCTACTTAAGCCAATAATTCATACACTCATATCAAAATGTAATTAAAAATTACAAAGTTTAAAAGATAAAGCAAGAATGACACTGTAATAATAAAAACTAACATTTTTGGTTATTTTATGATATTGTGGAACTAACTATGGTGGAAATCACAGCTAAATGTAATTGTGTTCATGTCAATCTATCTATCCAGATCATAGACTGAAATATTTAACTTTCTGCTTTCTACCTCCCAGTTGCTTGTTTGTGACTTTCCTAGTTAGTGAGAGGCATTCAACCTTGTCTCCAGGAGAAGCAAGGGTTGTTTTGTTTTGTTTTTTTTAATAGCGGCATTTCATTTTTTTGACACGCAGATCAGGATTTTGAGAATCAAAAGGGGAGACCTGAGGGAAGGAAGGAAGTGTTAGATCCATGTCAGTGGAATCAGGAAAGAGAAAGACCTAAGATTCTCTCCACCTCAGAAGGCCATGTAGCCTGGTGGTGAAAATGGCTGTGGGAGAATGAGAAGAAGCTAAAGGTGGGATAAGTTCAGCCCAGGGGGAACCATGTGGAGAGATTCAGGGTCAGCATTAGGAAACTCACCAACATTCAGTTTCAAGAAGCCATCAGTATGGTCTGCTGCTTCCTGTAACTCATCCATGGCCCTTAGAGGAAATCAGTGGTTTCAACCCTGTGGGCTGTGCACCTTTCATTTAAAGCAGTTGGCATATCATTAATGGATCATCCAGTAGAGGGCAGCTTACCTGCTCTGAAACTTTGCTGAGTTGATCAATCTGCCCTTATTGATGTATCTTCAGCACCTCTAATTTTTAGCTGATTGGGTAATTTATAAGCCTCCTGAAAATAGAGAGTGAGGTCTTTAACAACCAAGGAAACAGAGGTGAATATAAAAGGGAAGTACATGGGAGGAGTCTTTAAACTCATGAAATCCATCCTCATTTCATAAAGCATTACATCCTCATTTTATTGAATGTAGTTGTGGCAGGAAGAGCCAATGACTGGGTGAATGTATGTGATCAAAAGCCAGAAAGCAAAACAGTGGCTTTTAGGTTATCACACTAGTCTGTAAAATAAAGGGAAAGCCTAAACGGGCTGCCAGTGAGAATTCTTTGCACATTTCCATGTTGCAACTTATTTGGACAGACAAGAATCAGCCTTGAGGGCCAGTGACATTAGGAAAGCCTGGTCCTGTCACAGCAGCATTCCCAATTGGTGATGTAAATGGCATGCTGGGTTTCTAATTATCACAGAAATACTAGATTTCCTATTTAGTTTCAGCATACTAAAACATGCTGTTCTTTGTGTTTTCATAAAAAAGCAAAAGATTAGCTGACATGGAATATACATTCTGCTGATCCTTGTGTATGCGACAAACCTCTCAAAGACATTAATGACACAGCAACAAAACCAAAAAAAGTCTTTGTCCTAAATCTACAGTAAAATGTTTTAGGTATATACATGCTGCTTCTTTGGGTTGCCTGAGAGTGCAACATCAGAGAATATGCAGGCCCCAATTTAAGGACCACTCAGTTCCATGTCACCAGTACTATTTATGGAGAATAACTAAAGGTTAAACTGAAACTATTTTTATAGGTTTCCTGAGAAGAAATATAGATTTATGGAAGGTGGTGTTTTTTTTTTAACAAGTCAAAGTCTAAAAACATTAAAATAAATCTCATTTGAAAATGAATCTTATTGGCACAGGGCTAATGACTGAGCCTGGAAAAATAAATGGATCACGTGATTTTCCAGTCCATAAGTTGTAAAGTCAATTTTCTTGTTTCTGAACCCTGGGTATCCATTGCTTATTTGATTTATTTAGTTCCCTGCATATATTAATTCTACCCATATTTTACTGTCGTATTAAAATGGCATCTACACCAAAGAGGCTTCCTGGATGCTTCTGCCTGGAATAAGTTACACCCTCCTCTGTTTCTTTATAGAGTGATATTTGGCATTTTTCACATAGCACACTACTTTCTAATTCACAATGTACCTGTTTATGTGTATGGCTGATTTCTTTTACCACAGTGAAAGGGCCTTGAGGACAGGGACAACACATCACCTAATTTTGTATCCTCTAGACACAATGCAGCCAAAAATGATTTAAAAAACCATCAAACAAAAAAAAACTTTATTTCTGTGCAGGTATTTTTATATACACATATATATTTTTGTATAGAATTAAATTAATTAATTTATTACTTATGGCTGCATTAGATCTTCGTTGCTGCGCTGGGCTTTCTCTAATTGCAACGAGTGGGGGCTACTGTTCGTTGCAGTGTGCGGGCTTCTCATTGTGGTGGCTTCTCTTGTTGCGGAGCATGGGCTCTAGGCACGCAGGCTTCAGTAGTTGTGGCTTGCGGGCTCCAGAGCGCAGGCTTAGTAGTTGTGGCTTGTGGGCTCTAGAGTGCAGGCTCAGTAGTTGTGGAGCACGGGCTTAGTTGTTCCACGGCATGTGGGATCTTCCCGGACCAGGGCTTGAACCCATGTCCCCTGCATTGGCAGGTGGATTCTTAAACACTGTGCCACCAGGGAAGTCCTTTAGATGAGATTAACATTTAAATCAGTAGATTCTGGATAAAGCAGACTGCATTCCATAATGTGGGTAGGCCTCATCCAGTCAGTTAGAGGCATTAAAAAAAAAAAAGACTGATAACCCACCTCCCCCAAGATGAAAAGGGATTTCATCCTAATGCATTAATTTGTTTTTATCTTTATTAAATTCTTTTATTTCCTTTTCTAAGTTATATTTTCTAAGTTCAATTCCTAACTTCTTAATTTGGTTTAATTTATTTTGATTCTTTCTTGTGTACTTATAAATTTTCTCTAAGCACTGCCTTAACTATATCTCATAGTTCTGACATGTTTTCATGGCTTCTAATTTCTAGGTATTCTGCAATTCTAAGTTTTCTTCTTTGACTCAATAGTGATTTAACAAAATCATGAACTATGAAGATTGTTGGGTTTCTTTTGTGTGTTTGTATCTAGTTTTTGGTATTGCTAGATTTTTTATCATTGTCCAGTAAAACTAGACATTAGTAGACATTGAAAGTTGACGTTAACTTTTTGGAATTCAGTGAAGTTTACTTATGGTCTACTAAGTGGTCGTTTTGGTTTTTGTTTTTGGTATTGTATAGCATGAGCCCTAGAAAATCAGTCTTATTCCTTTTTTTAGGGGATAGATTTTGATGCATGTTTTTACGCCAAAACCTTTGTTTCTTAATGAAGACAAGAAAGTGCATTTAATATTCTCACAGCATCCTCACTACACTTAGCACCTCCCAAACATTGCTAGGCTTGTTGTGTTCCTCTGTATTTGAAGATTTATAGAGTTGTATTTTCTTTTGTAATTACAGCTGGTATTTGGCCTCAGTTCTTTTCTACTAGGGCTTTATTGTTTCTGAGCTCTTTATTTTGATTTATCTGTTGATTGTTTAGATTTTGTGAATAAGAATTATTTTCATGAAACATTCATAAATAGTATATTTCCTAAATTTTGATTATGTCTCTTGCCTTTATACCTGAAGAGGAAGAATTTGGTTCAGTTTAAGACTACTGGGTCGCACTATTTTTTTCTTGCAATGTTTTGTATACGTTTTTCAAAATAATATTCTATCCTTAAATATTGCCTTTGAGAAGTCACTCATACTTTAAAAATTCCCCCCTCCCTGCTTTAGGACCTTTTAAAAACAATTTTGATGTCCAAAAGAATTATTGTTATCCTTGAAGTCTGGTAACTTCATCAAGACTGGATTCAGTGTTGACTGTTCTGTACTAGATTTTTCTCGGACACAGTGTTCATTTCTTTCTGTGGTATCTTAGCATACTTTTACATCTCATTTAGTAGTCTGCCTCTACTTTGTCTTCTATCACTCATTCTAATCACCTTGATCTTTATGTTTTAAAATTTATTTTACTTAGTATTCTGAAGCTCATTCTTTATGTCCTTGACTTTTATTTCTCAGTGTCTGTTTATCATGAGCACTTCTAATGGTGAGAAGCCAAGAAACTATTAGGGTGTTCTTGAGACATAGACTATGTGTTCAATACTGCTCTTTAAGACCTCCTCTTTTCGTTGAACTGGGTTGATATTGCAGGTGCCTCCATGTACCCCTTCCTCAAAACCAGTGTTGTGAGGTCATGTGAAGAGTCCCTGGGCATACGTCTGGTTTTCAGTAGGTTGGCCATAATTAGGAGTGGCTGAATTTACATGAGATCAGTCTAATGATATGTATGATCCTAAATGATAAATGTAGGGAGGGGACTTTTCTTTGCAGTAGCATCACAAAATGAAAGAAAGAATAAAAGTTGGAGAAATGCTTAGGAAATTAAGTCAAAGTACAAGAAGGTTTATAATAAGCAAGAATTGCCCAGAGAGTTACTCATTTCAACTATTTGCTGCAACACTATACAGGCAGTGGGTACTTAGCATGCTGGATTGACTTTAGGTGAAAAGCTATGGTAGAAGGCTTGAGTCTCAAGATGCTACAAAAACATTGTAATTGAAAGTGTTAACATTAAATGTTTTATTAAAAATTTGTGAATAAATACATCATCAGTAAAAAGTCAAAGATTTTTACAAAATTATGATTTGGGGGGAAATCAATCATTCACTATTTTCTTGGATTTTCAATTATACAACTTTTAAAATACTACAGTATTCGTGGAAAACACACTTCACTTATTGAAAAACCTGCAGAGACTAACAGAATTTTGAAAAGAAATAAAATACTAAAGGAATATCAAAGGTACTCTTCTAATATTTATTTCTAGTAATACAAATTTAGGGTACTAAAATTATGCACTAATTTCACTAGATAAGGTAAGTAAACAGTGTTTTGCAACTTAAACACTATGTATAAATGCTATCGTAGGAGTCCTATAAATGTTGCCTGACTTGCTTCCATTCTTCTTCTCTGCCCTGGAGTCCTTTCCTCATTCTTTCCTAATCTTTTCAAATTTCAAACACAGATAATGAGTCTAGTCTGCCCTTCTAGAAAGTAAAATTGAGATTTCCATGGGCTGAAGACTAGTAGGGATGCTTAGCTGGGCAGCAGAGATTTGAACCAAGGAGTTTCAAATCCAGGATTTCTTGAGACCCCACAGTGATTTTTTGGAACCATTTTCTTCTGGAAAATGTTGTGTAATCTCTGGTGAATGAAGCTAAAGAACATAGTTAATCTTACAATTTGATCACTCAAAATTTGCAGCATCCGCTGCAAACCCCAAATCCAAGTTTTCCTTTTCTTCCCATGCTGCACTGAGTAGCCAGGATAAGACAGCAGAGTAAATAGGAAGTCAGAACCCCTAAGGAGAACAGCAGGTAGGGCAGGCTCATAAAACAGAGGCCGCCCCGCGGTATGTGGTCATCTGGCAGCCCCCTGAATCAGTCACACAAAGACAAGCACCTTTGATCTATTTGAAAGGCTCAAGATCTGAAATACAAACTTGAGTGACCTTTGAACTTTTCAGCTCGAGCAGTTTGCCCTTGTTCCTTGAACACTTTTTTTTTCCTCTAAAATTCCATACCACTTCAGATGAATCCATGTGATTTTGTGATTTTCCTATCTCCATTCCTGTCCATTCAGCAGCATCCGAGTGTGCATTTTCATTTTTGTAAAAATGGTTCTACAAACTCTTGATTTCAAAAAGGAAAGCTATACAGAATGCTTTTTAACTGGCCTCCTAATTGCTCTGCCTGCTTCTTTCTGCCCCTGCGCCCTTCCATGGATCCTCAACACAGCAGCCAGAGTGATCCCCTCAAGGTCACTCTGAGCATGTCTCTCCTCTGCTGAGTCTCTCCAATAGGAGAAAGCACGAGGCCTCCAAGACAAACCTTACATAGGCTAAACCTTCTCTAACTCAATCTTCTGTTTCTCTCTCCTTCAGCCACCCTTTCCTTATCATTCTGATCTCCTCGAGGTTCCTCAACAGCTCCAGGCACATTTGCTTCTTTTAAATAGGAAGTGTTCTACTCTAACACGCCTGATCCGCTTTACCATGGTGCATTATCTTTGTTGGCATATATATATACACACACACACATACTATATTATATTATATTATATATATATATATATATATATATATATACATTCATAAAGAAATATATATTTATTTACTATCTCTCAAATTGGAATATTAGATGTTAGCAGGATTTTTTTCTGAGTGGTTCATCGATGAACCATCTTCTAGGACAGTGCTGGGTGCATAATAATAGGTGAATGAAATGTGTTGAATAAATGAAAAAATGAGTCCATATTCTTAAAATATACTTTACAATTGGCAAATTGTTTTAAATTAGAATAAGAAATAAAATGAAAAGAGTAGAAATGGGTTCTAAGACAGAAATACTCTCCTTGGCATAAACGAGCAATATCATTGGCATGCCTGGCAGCCCGGAACATGTACCTGTAGCTCCTGGATGCACTCTGCAGTCTGCTCTTGTGCTGTAAGTTGCCACTTTTCTTGAATTGGTTTCCTGACATAAATGTCTGGGATTGGGGGTGACTTCTTCATTTTTTCTTTTACGTGTAGCTGTCCAGTTTTCCCAGCACCACTTATTGAAGAGACTGTCTTTTCTCCATTATATATTCTTGCCTCCTGGTATTTATACTTATTGAAAGAAGATATCGGTTTGTTAGGAAACACTAACATAGGTAATTTGCCTGTGTAAGACACTGAAGCGAAACTCGTGCAAGAAAAGAATGAGAGAAGTATAGGAGAGTTGTGCGAGAAGAAAAATGACAGATGCAAGTCCTCAATCCAGAAAAGAGTTATTTAACACCTACTGTGTGTCAGACATCACTTTGATTTTAGCCATGGCTACATTCAGTCTTAAATAATGATGAATACCATAGAGAGTCTAGGTGATGAAGAACAGAGGGCGAAAACTACTTTGAGCTCTAGATTCGGAATTGTAAGCTGTGTTTGATCACAACCAGCACCTCTGCTTCTCTGATAAAAATGCAGGCCAGAGTTACTATAAATCACTACACATATAGGTCTTCTGGGCTATGCCTTGCAAATCGTCAAAACCGTGAATATTATATATAGTTGTGAGAGGCTACTAAATAAAGTTGAACGAATCAGAAGTAAGGATGTTTTGATTCCTGACGACATGACTCAGTTTTGACATCAGTGAACATTGTTAAGAGAGACTGGAGGTTTTTGGTGAACAAATAAGGTAGTCAGCTTAGATCTCGTCCCAGAGTGGTATGTTTGTTATAATCACTGAACAGACATTGATTGCCCCATCATTATCACCCCAAGTCCATAGTTTACATTCGGGTTCACTCTTTGTGTTGTACATTCTATGATTTGCACAAGTGTATAATAAAACATGTTTCCATCATTTTGGTATCATGCACAATATTTTCACTGCCCTAAAAATCCTCTGTGTTTCATCTATTCTTCCATCCCTTCCCCCAAGCCCCTGCAATCACTGATCTTTTTTCTGTCTCCATAGTTTTGCTTTCTCCAGAATATCATATAGTTGGAATCATACAGTATGTATTCTTTTCAGATTGGCTTCTTTCATTTTGTGCAGAAATAAGTTTTCAACTCATTTGGAAAATAACCGAGGAGCTCATTACTGGATTGTATAGTGAGGATTTGTTTAGGTTTGTAAGGAACTGCCAAACATTCTTGAGAAGTGGCTGTATCATTTTCCATTCCCACCAGCAATGAATGAGAGTTCCTGTTGCTCCATTGTTGATGTTTTATGTTTCAGCTTATTAGCAGCCATTATTGAAGACTTTTGGACAGGAAATAGTGTTAATCATGGGAATAAATAGGCTCCTATTTAGGAAAATAATTCACACTACTTAAAGAAAAATACATGTATTTATATTAACTGTGTTGTAGGTAATAAGCAAACAGGTGGAATTAACAAAAGTAAAAACTAGGGGAAACATGCTTGAGACTTTTCTTGATATAATTACAAAAGAAGATGCTGAGAGTACAATACTGGAAGTTCACAGTTGAAACATTTATACTTGGGTTTTATCAAATCATTTACAGTAGAGGATTATAGATAGAGACTATCTGCTTGGTCAGTTTTTAGTTTGATGATTCTATAGTGTCATCCCTAAAGAATTTATATAAGGATAAATAGACTAGCATATTACAAAACTTCCTCATCTGCTGCATTGCATCAAATACCAGTTACCAGCTCATTATTTTATTGTTTTTTTTTCCCCCTTTGGCTTAGCTTGTTTGGGTAGTGATAGATTTAGGAAGGAAGTGACTCACTGAACCTCACTTTCAGCCTCTGCTGCTTAAAAAAGGAAAATTTTATAGAGGTCTCATGCCTTCAGAATTTATGCCAGCAGTAGCCTAAATTGTCTAGTCAACACAAGGTGGTTTCGGGGTACAGAATATTATAATAAAGTCCATTTAAGTTCTTCAAGTTTTGAACTGCCTTGGACTAAATTTAGGATGGACCTATCCATTTTCCAGTGAATTGTAGTATATTAAGGAATGATAAATATTTTCTTCCTATAATCTAGGCATTCAATTTGTTGAATTGAGTGAGTTCTTTAGCCATACAGAAATAGTTGGTGTTTTATTGTTCTTCCTTTCATATCCACTGTATATTTTTCTGTGTAGGGGAGCTAACAAGCATAGCGAACTTCTGTATCTTCAAGGAAATACAGTTAATGCATCAATCAAGGTTGGACCAGTAAGAATTGAAAACAATGAGAATTTAATCTAGGTAAGTGATGAAAAAGCTAGGAGCTATATAAGGGATGGTGAGAAAACCCAGAAATTAAACAAACAAGAAGCCAATGTCACTTCTTATTGGAAGGGTTAAGAGAAGAGCCAAGTTAGCTAGGCTGCCTGGGGTTCAAGGATTCCAGGAAGAATATGGAATCATAACAGATTCTGTCATATGGGAAATAAGGACATTAGATAGAATGTGTTCTTCCATGCTCATGCACTCCAGTCTCCCCCCAGTGTCACCCACTGAGTGTATCCAGGTGGAATCCAGCATTAATAGGGCCTGTGATACATAGCCTGCAGGAATTAACATCCCTATGAGACAAAAGGCAAGGGTGGGAAAAGCGCAAACAGTCCAAAAACCAGCATAGCTAACCACTACTTGGAAATGCTACAGATTTAATAGTTTTTCTCTACATATTGGGGCTGGGAAACATTAACTGGCCTGAGTTCTTTCCTTCAATTTTATATTCATCGCTTGAATAAATAAAGCAGATGATTCCAATGCCGACAAAACTATCCTTATGGGAACATTTACTTTGGGGTTTATATTTTGACATTTTTTTAACTTAAAATTCATGAAGTTTATTTCTGTCTCCTTTCTATATTTAGTTAATTGTGGGATTTTGCAGACTTTTTAGCATTTTGATAATATTAAAAAAAGGAAGCTTTAAAATGATAAAATGTTGTCTAAATATGTATTCCATAATAATTTGATTATCAAAGTAATACAAGGTACTTTTCAGTAATTTATTCAGTAAATGTAAAAATGTCACTAAATTGGAAGCGTAATATATGATTCAAGCTACCAATATGCCAATATCCTTTAAAAGATAGCTTGACTCCAGGCCTCCTGCTTTACACCGCTTTTCCATAGATGTGGGCACAGACCTAAAGTTTCCTGCCTCCATCTGTTCACTGGGCATTATCATTCGATACACAGAAATAAGGTTTAAAATTTTTAACTAGTTAGTCTTTCCAGACTTTAAATGTTTGATCTTTAAATTTAGTTTTTATTCCAACAAACTGCTCTTTCGTGATCATAACACATTTTGGTACCACTGCATATCAGAATAACAAATGGTTCCCCTCTAAATTTTTCCAAATCATTTCGTTGGTTAATATAATGCAGTGTTTCTCAGAATGGGTCTGGAATATTATTCTTGGGTATCTTTGGTTTACCTATCTTGTATATATGGGTATATCACCTTATATGATGACTACAAAATGTGGCTTTGAGAACTCGAGCTTAGATCCATTTTATGACTTACGATGAAACTTCCAAATTGAAATATAAATTAATATATATTACATGCTCTGCTGTCAATATATAGACATGAGAACATGTCTACCAACAATACTTAGAAACAAAAACAACTGAAGTGTTTTCAGCCCTAATTATTGTCTTATCTCAGTGATATTAAAATAAGATTGTATTATACAAGCTGAAATTTAGTGATGTACATCAAAACTTGTAAAAAGTTAAACAACATTAATAGGAAGGAGGAAGTCAGCATTATTTCTAGAAAAGGGGAGAATTAATTATAAAACCACAGTTAATGTGTCCACTCTACTGTAAAATGGTCTATACTGGCCAACAGAACCTCTCCATCCTGGCTGGCATGTAGTCCACATTTACCTTATAAACCACTACCAGTAAAATAATATAACAATCTTTCCTTGCTTTAATCATCTGCTGTATTAGTCTGCTCAGGCTGCCATAGCAAAATATCATTGACTGAGTGGCTTAAATAATAGAAATTTATTTCTCACTATTCTGGCATCTTAGAAGTCCAAGATCAAGGTGTTGGCAAGGTAGGTTTCATTCTGAGGACTCTTCTTCTGGTTTGTAAATGGCCTCCATCTTGCTGTGTGCTCACAAGACTTCTCTGTGCATGTGCGGGGAGAGAAAGAGCAAGCTCTCTGGTGTCTTTTCTTACAAGGGCACTAATCCCATCATGAGGACCTCATCCTCATGACCTCATCAAACCCCCAAAGGTCCCATCTCCAAATACCATCACATTGAAGGGTAGGGCTTCAACATATAAATTTTGGGGGGACACAAACATTCATAACACCATCTCAGTAACCAGACTATTATTTTGTCTGAACCCCTGCCCTCACCCCAGATGAGCAGAAGTTAGAGAGAGAGGCTTTGAGATGAGGTCGTGAATGTACCAGCAGTTCAGGTCAATGAAGGACAGGCCTACAGGCTCAGTGTATAAAAGTTAAGCAGGATATTATGGAGAATCCAAAATAACAAGCCAATCAGGCCATCCAGCTGAGTCATCAATTTGAATGGGATGGACTGAGAAACAGCATCTAGGCAGGAGAGAAGCTGTAAGGGCAGAACTGCCAAGAGTGAAAGTATCCAAAAGGAGGATGGTAGGAGGAGCCTGAAAAAGTCTCAAAGCCTCAGGAACAAAACCCTGGTGATTTTTTATGGCAATGCAGATGATGCTGTGAGAGGGCCTATCCTACTTAGACCTATATTTGGCTTGCCATTTGGACTTTACTACATGGAAAGAACGTTTTAGCTTATATTTCAATCTGCATGGCAGAACTATGTTTTATTTTAAATAAATATATTACATAAATTGACCTGGCATTCCATACATTTGCATCTTATTTACTTAGAAAATGTAGGTTTTTCTCCCTACTAGAAGTAAGGTTTTGACAGCAAAGTAAGGGACAGAGCAAATAACATGAAGTTCACACTATGAAAAGTTCTGCTTGGCCTGACTGCTCCTTCTCCAAGATGTCATCTTGTAACACTCAGAGTGTTAATTTGCAAAACACATCCTCCAAATCTCAGTCAACGTGAGCACAGCAAAGATTCTTTCTTTCAATCCAGTCTAAATCTAAGTAGTCTCAGTTGGGAGAGATGGCTCTGCTCCACTGTATCATTCAGGGACAGAGGCTCCTGTCACGTAGTAGCCATCTTCTAGGGCCTCAGGTCTTCGATGATTTTCTGTATCTGACAAAAGTAAGAGGAGAATTATGCAAAAAGTACACTGATATCACGTCTGGACATGGCATATATTATTTCCACCCATATTCCACTAGAACTCAGTTTATGAATTATTTACATGGTCCCATACAACTGCAAGGGTGGCTGGGAAGTGGAGTCTAAATGTGTGTGCGGGTGGCACAGGTATCAGGGAATGGTGAACATATACCTTGTCCCTGTTATATCTCTTTATCTCATCATCTGTCTCTAGAGCCTCTTCTCCATCGAGGGAAAAGCTGTGGAAAAGCAGACTGACAACCACAGGCATCACAAAATTTGTAAGTTTTTATCTCATAATTTCTAAAATATGAATTAACTAAAATCTGGACAGTGTAGTCTTTATGTATACAAAGTCAATTTCACATGGTTATGGGCTTCTCCATGAACACACCATATGCACCAGAAACAGTAAGTCTGTGTTTAATATGAATTGAGAGAATTGTTGCCAGTAAATTTAAAACAAATTCTTGAATATCCTTAGCATTAGTAGATTTATTATGATTCGAGAGGTTTGATTACAGTTCTTCATGGTTGTTTATTTGTTTATCATATGAGCATTAAGTTTTCCTGTAAGTCCATATTTTATACATGGAAGGATTTATGAACTTCAAGAAAGAACTTGTCAGTGGCCTTTGGGAAAAAGCCTTAGTGCTACTAACCTTGAATAATACAACAGGGAAGAATCTTTCAAACTAATTCTCAATGTTAAAAGTTGGCCATGACAATAACTGGTATAAAATGCCTCCAATTTTTATCAGAAGGAAGAAACATCCTCTTCACTTACTTAGTTAATCCTAGAACTCTATTTTTCAATATGGTGTCCATTAGCCACATATGGCTTTTTAAATGTAAATTAATTAAAATTAAATTAAAAATTTAGTTTTTCAGTCATTCTAGCCACATGTTAAGTGTTCAGTGGCTACCATACTGGACAAAGCAGACACAGAGCATTTCCATCAACATCGCTGATGGATAGCAGTGGTCTAGAAACATAGTTTGCCAACCCATAGCCCTTTGAGAGGAGATACAAAGAACTCAGATCAGGGTGAATATTCACAGCAGACAGGGGATGCTTGTCTGTTACCTTTTTTTTTTTTTTTTTTTTTTTTTTTTTTTGAGAGGAGATACAAAGAACTCAGATCAGGGTGAATATTCACAGCAGACAGGGGATGCTTTTCTGTTTCCTTTTTTTTTTTTTTTTTTTTTCATATTCATGAACAAATCCGAATTTGTTCAGTACATTAAAAAAAACAGGCTTCTTTATTGGGTGTTTGCTTTGATGACTGGAGGAGGATGGCTAGCTCATTGGGGACTTTTATTTTATTCATTGTACTAGCATAAAGACTGTTAAAGCTATTCAGAAGAAAGCCATTCTCTTTGGTGTGAATGGGCATAATAAATTAAGTACATAGCAATCTGACCTATAATACTTAAAATCACAAAATAGGTTGTTCTACTCTTGACATAAAAGCCAGTCAGAAAGGCCACTAAACCTTTTTCTCCCCCCACCTACTGCCCCCTTCTGTCCATCTACCTTCTCACATCCCTTTTTTTTTTTTTTTTTTTTAATTCCTGGAACATTCCCGCTTTTTTTTTTTTTAATTCCTGGAACATTCCCGCTTTTTTTTTTTTTAATTCCTGGAACATTCCCGCTTTTTTTTTTTTTAATTCCTGGAACATTCCCGCTTTTTTTTTTTTTAATTCCTGGAACATTCCCGCTTTTTTTTTTTTTAATTCCTGGAACATTCCCGCTTTTTTTTTTTTTAATTCCTGGAACATTCCCGCTTTTTTTTTTTTTTTGATTCCTGGAACATTCCAGCTTTTTTTTTTTTTAACAAGCTAACAATTGATGTGGCCCTGTGTCTTATTCCCTTCCAGGCTTGCAGCTGTTTTGGCAACAGAAGAAAAAAATCCCCATAACAAATCAAATAAAAGCCCTTTCTGTGAAGAGGAATTGAAAACAGCAGGCCTCAAAGAGGCCTGCACATGAGCTGCCTTGTTCTGGCTTTCAACACAACTCAAATCAGAAACACATTACCATAATCTGAAACAGCCCACTGCTAACACAAGACAGATGGTGGGTAATAACCCATGCATCATTAATAAATAAATTCCAGCATTAAAGGCTTTACAAAGTATGACAACATTATCTGGGCACAATTACTGCCCCTCTCCCACCCCCAACATAATTTCAGTGTGTTATGGGCTATGTTAGGGTGCTTTGTTTTTTTTTTTTTTTTCCTCCCTCCAACTCCATGGATCTGAAGGAGGTTTAAATACGGCACAAGTTTTAACCAGATGAAAGCTATCTCAGTGTACAGGACAGGCCTGAAACTCCATAAGGGAAAAATAAAATAGCTGCCAAAGTGTAATAGCTCCCATGTTCTGCTGTTGGATCAGCCCACGGCAATTTATTGCACTGCCCTCCGTGGCTGGCCTCACCCTCTCTGGTACGCCTCTGTGCCTGCGTCGCACTATACACTTCAAGCAAGAATCTTGGCTTGATTTGCCACAAAGCTGAAAGATATATGTGTGATCTCTCAGCTTTCCTTTTGCAAACGATACCATCTGTCTCTTCTCCCCCAGATCCCCCCACCAAGAGGCGAAGAAAAAACAATCTTCGATTAGATTGGAAAAGTGAAAGAGAGAGAATGGGGCAGCAAATTTGGGAATTTTAACTCCATAAATAATGTCGGAAACAAACAAACAAAACTGCCGTTCATCAGATGCTCAAAGACACCAATTACTTTGCTTCACTTTATTTTGTTTGTTCAGTAGGATAATGTTATTCCAACATGAAGTGAGAAGTATGGGAACTTAGCAGAGGACTGTGTAACCTCTGTGTAATCTTCTCTGGGATTCCCCAGGGCTCTGCAGCATTTCTACAAAGCCTAGGCTGCCACTTCCTATGCAAACCATTCTGAGCCAAAAAGCAATCATGGTGCTGGCCATAAATTCTGGAGAAATATAGGCTTTAGGAGACCAAATATCAAGTTTGATTGATTGCCCCTATATGAAATTAAGTATTCCTCCTCAACAATGGACAATGTGAGCATTTTTGTCAAGCATATCAGTATTATGTCTTTAATAGAAGAGAGAAACTATTTGGCATTACCTCACTTGTTGGGTGAACAGCTAGTGACAGAAAATGTAGTACATTCTAAATTGGCTATTCTCAGATGACTAGAAGGCCAAGTGAAAATATCTCCGTGGCATCATCCAGTGGCGCAGCTGGTCAGTCACACGGACGTGACTTACGGTCTCTGAGCAGAGAGTTGCTTCTCTTGCTCCAGGGCCATTTGGGGGTGGGAGGAGTGGGAAAAAAGAGAAATCTCTCCTTGGAACAGCTGTCCTCTTTCTTTCGGCACACAGAGAGCTTTCCATCCACTTAAGATGAATGCGTGTGAAGGCTGCAAAGTCTGCGAGACTTTCCTGATTAGCATCTAAATCCTTTGCCTATCTTCTCTTTCCCAAACTTAAATCAATATTTTTATGTATACATATGTATCTACTTTCTCTTAATTGACTGTGTGTTTATCTTATTTCCTCCATTAAATTGTGAGATTCCTGAGGGTAAAAACCATGTCTAATCTATTCTCTAAATTCCCCTTAGCACCCTTTTCAGAATGCCGTGCTCAAGCTGAATGAAATCACAGCTCAGAGAGAAACGCCAGGGCCCCTGGCGCTGCAGACTCAGACGGAGTCCATGAGTTCCAGGTGAGTCTGTTCCAAGGAGGCTTTTCTTTGAGCTTCCTCCAGCCTTCTCTGGGAACAGCTGCTGAGGGATGGTCAGGAGGAGGTAAGTTAAGCTTTAATTGGTTCCTGAGGTGTGCAGTTTTCTTCATGATCTGAATATGATGGAGGGAATTTTAAATGGACTCTGACATTGAATCAGTAGATAGAGAATGGAGGAAAAAAAAACATATTGATCAAGAGACTAAAAAAAGTGGCATCTTCTATAACAGTAAGTATTAGTTCCAAAAAAATCTTGGTCTGTTTCCAACTCTATGATTTCTGATATCATATTTGATAGTCTCTCTCTTCTATCTTGTGGTAATTCCTAAGCAGGATGATTTACTAAACTATCATTTCATCATCATCATCGTCCAGGTGAAATAAGTAATCGATAAGCTTCTGTTTGCTCATTTTAAAAGTACAGTCTATGGTTTTAACCAGATTTAACCTCTGTTCTCTGGAGTTTTTAAGTCGAAAAAACAAATTTGATGCCCACAAACATTCTAACTGTGAAAAAAAAACAATATAATTGCACATTCACTGTATAGTTTGGATTGCTGTTTTTACTTGTATATGTAGCAAAGAACAAAATACATCGTGACACTTACTGAGAAAGAATTACTTCTGGGGCTTCCCTGGTGGCGCAGTGGTTGAGAGTCCGCCTGCCGATGCAGGGGACACGGGTTTGTGCCCTGGTCTGGGAAGATCCCATGTGCCGCGGAGCGGCTGGGCCCGTGAGCCATGGCCGCTGGGCCTGCGCGTCCGGAGCCTGTGCTCCGCAACGGGAGAGGCCACAACGGTGAGAGGCCCGCGTACTGCAAAAAAAAAAAAAAAAAAAAAAAAAGAATTACTTCTTTTTTTGTAGTGAAGAAAGTCTTGTTGTAGGATATTAAGGAGTGATTTGTCATTAATTAATGAATATTTATGTGTGCCAGGCATTGCTTGGGGTACAGCCGTGAACAGATCTTGAAGTGGTAGAACAAAAGAAATCAATTAGAGCAGTGGGCTGGCTGGACGCAGAAGGTAGATTTACTTAGATGAATCAGATGAGGAAGCAGAGGATAAACGGGTACTCTTGTGAGACCAGGTGGAGGAATCAAGGGTCTGGAATGGTCTACAAACCTAAACTAGTCCAGTGATCTCAGCTGGCCTTGCTCATGCATGGCTGGTCAACTGTGAGTTGGCCATGGGCTGGCTGGTCTAATATGGCTTTACTTGGAATGACTCAGCCCTTCTCTGAGTGGTCCCTCGCCCTCCAGCAGTCTACTGTGGGTTTGTTTTCATGGCGGAGGCAGAGTCCGAAGAGATTGAGTGGAAATGTGAAAGGCCTCTTGAGGCCTAGGCTTGGAACTGACATGCTGTGACTTCCGTGGCATCCTGTTGGTCAAAGGATGTCACATGGCTAGCCCAGAATTAAGGAGTGGTGAACCAGATTCCGCTCCTTGATGGAACTTGCTTTCAAGTAATATTTCAAAGGGTGTAGATGCAAGAGAAGTGGAGAATTAGATCGTTTTTAAAAATTTGTTTCCATTATGGTTTATTATAGGATATTGAATGTAGTTTCCCTGTGCTATACATAGGACCTTGTTGTTTATCCATTCTACTTATAATAATTTGCATATTCTAACCCCAAACTCCCAATCCATCCCTTCCCCACCCCCACCTCCCTTGGCAACCACAAGTCTGCGCTCTGTGTCTGAGTCTGTTTCTGTTTCATAGGTAAGTTCATTTGTGTCATATTTTAGATTCCACATATAAATAATATCATATGGCATTTGTCTTTCTCTTTCTGACTTATTTCACTTAGTAATGATAATCTCTAGGTCCATCCATGTTGCTGCAAATGGCATTATTTTGTTCTTTTTTATGACTGAGGAGTATTCCATTGTATATTTAAACCACATCTTCTTTATCCATTCATCTGTGGATGGACATTTAGGTTGTTTCCATGTCTCACCTATTGTAACTAGTGCTGCTGTGAACATAGGGGTGCATGTACCTTTTTGAATTATAGTTTTGTCTGGATATATGGCCAGGAGTGGAATTGCTGGATTATATGGCAACACTGTTAGAATCATTTTTGCAACTAGTCTGTCTCATTGGTGATTAATACTTTTTGGTTATAATGATCCCTTTGAAATCTCTCTTCAAAAGAAAATTAAAACTTAAAGTACTTCATATTGGGATATTCTACTTGTCAGAATGTATTTGTCAGAGTGTGCTTGTCATCTTGCTGGCTAGTAGCTAGCTGGATTTCTGGAGATTAACAGCTCCAACATCATTCCTTGCCAATCTTTAAAGTATAGATATAAAATGGTATAAAGTATAGATATAAAGTGGTAAAGTTGAAGAATGAACATTTTTTGGTCCTTTCTAGCTAGTTAGTTACATTCTCACCTCTTTTTCTAGTTTTGCTACCCACCCTGGAAAGGAGAAGTTGCTAATTTTACATGCCAGATAGTGTGTGGGCTGCAGCTCTATCTGGTGGTCATGGTGAAGTGTCTCATAAGGTCCCATCCTCCTTTACATGATTTGTGGTTCCCATGTCCTAGAATAGACAGATCCCATGGGCCAAGCTCATCAAGTTCTCTTTCTCAACTCTACTAAAATTGAATCATAGTTAGTAGCAGACCTTGCTCTGAAACATGACTCTTCTCTCAGAATTAAGATTTGAAAAGTGGAAAGTCTAGAAGGATGAAAACAAAGCCTCCAATGGTCTCTGCCATAAACCAACTTCTAGCAAATAGGCCGACATAAGAATCTTTGTCCTTGCCCAGATATTAAAAAGGGGTGGGTGCCTTAATTCTCCTTCTAGTAATTAGAAGGAGACTAATGACTCTCTCAGGAATATATAAAGCCACCAGAATGTCACCGTAATTCCTAATAGTCTCCACAATACAGTCTCCAGGCCCTTGAGCTTCTCAGAAGTGATGTAAATAAGGTTGTCAGTTGAACAGGAAATGGTGAAGACAGAAACAAAATGGAAGACAGTGCCCATATTAGAAAACTTTCCCATCAGTGTGACAACTTGCTGATCTCAGTGTGCAAAACTTTGGCCAGAATTTTTCATCATATCATTTTGCATGGTTTCATGCTTTCTTACGTTTCCTTTGAAGCTTCCTACGCTTACAAATATGGGAGCTAAAATGAAGGAAAACATGTTTCCATGAATTTTCCCTCATTCCAGCCCAAAACTCTTAGGCCTGCATCGACCCTATTTGACAGTGTCTCCAAGGATGGGCAGATGGCATTGCTCTTCATCCTCTGATATCTCTGTGATGTGGCTTCAGAAGTCAGAATGTTTTTTAGGCAAAACTCGACAAACTTTCAGTATCAGTAGTTTCAGAATAAAGGCAACATGGACCTATTATAATCACTAGATGAGTCATTTCTTAAGTTATCTTCATTTGTGATTTTTATTCATTGTAGGAAAATAGAAAAAAATAAGACAAAAACATTTAAGATTGTAGCTATCAATAAAGGATGGTGACCAGTTGATCTTCCTTTTTAAAATCAGTAATTTAAGCTGAGCTGCCACAATATGAGGAATAAGCAAAAACAGGAGAGTGATAAGGAAAACTTTTATAATAATTATATAGCATTCTGTCATATTTATTAGCAGTGCCCACTGGGATAGGATTAAAGTTATAGCCTAAAGAAGTGAGAATGAGGGCCCCTGAGCTATTATGAATCCTTGTTTTCTATCATCAGAACATTAAAAGGTATAAGTAATACACAAAACCAATTTATGGAGTAAAATTTTTAGAAAATGCACTGAAATTTTCTAGATTCTTAGAATAGTACCAGACATTGTATGAAGGCTTAAAAATTATTCACTGTAGGAAAATAGGAAAAAAGACAAAACATTTGAAGAGTTTAGGCTACCAGTATAGGATAGTGGCCTGTTAAAAACTGTTAGCAGTAAGAGGAACTTCGTGATATCATCTGTTTGCTTTTCTTCCGTAATTTTCAGGTGCCTTATTGTCATACAAAAGTTGGAAGAAAGCAGTTCATCCCCAAAGTTAGCTAACCATATACAGATATATTGATATGGACACTTTGGGTTCAAACACCTCTGAGTTAGGTTTAGCTAGACAGCATGGAGGAGGAGGAGGAGGAGGAGGAGGAAAAGACATCCCTTAGTAAACCACATTGTGGAATTTGGCATCCAAATTTTATTATCTTATTAGTTATATGCAGTGTAGGTAAGGGAGGTTGCACAAAGGAAAAAATGTTATGGACACGAAATAGAATTAAGTTCAATACAGTCACCTTGTGGAGAAATGAGCTTTTGCTCTCCTTTGGGAATGAACAGTTAGTGAGGTTCAAGGAAACTCAACAATTGTACCCGATTCCTATTCTATACAATCTTTCCTTAATGGATTTAGCAGGAACTGGATAAAAGTAGATTATAATTTCAATTTTCACTGCTATTTTGGAAACTAATTAGGGGAAAGAAGGCCAAAACCTGTTTTTGCAAGACTTGTAAAGGAAAAAAAAAAGAAACTTTGCTACACTGAGTCCTCTAGGCAGATGTTTTTGATTGGGAACTGATTAGCAACTGATTGGCAAGGGGAAAAAAAATTATTGAAGAAATATTCAGAGGCGGAAGTTTTGAGCTTCCTCCCAAGGTTTTATGTTAAGGAAACTCGTAATTTGCTACTTTGATTTTATAATCTAAAGTACACTCACGATTTCAATAATCACAGTTTATAGATGACTGTACACCTTGCTTCTGACTTACAGAGGTTAATGGCATCAAAGGATGGTTGATTGGGTGGAGCCACATCCCGTAATCTCTATCAGCCACATAAACGTCCCATAATAATCAAACTCAAAAAATCTCATTTGCTGTGTAAACACCCAGCTACTTAGCTTCCCCCAAATAACAATGATGTGCCTAAGTGTAGAGCCACCGTAAACTCCCAAGTTTCTGTTGAGTTACATATTCCCTTCTAATTGGCCCCCTGACACCCCAGGCAACATATCCAAAAAATGTTCCTCACCTTTCTATCTCCAGTATCTCTAATGAACTTCTCTTCTTGACTTTGCTCCTGTTGTATTAGCTTTTTCATTCTCCTAATCACCCAGGGCATCTACTTCCTCGTCTCTTTGGCTTTTCTTGTCATTGCCAAATCTTAGAAAATTTACATTTGTAACCTTTAGCATTCTTCCTCTTCTGTCTGTATCTACTCCCACTATCCTAGGTCAGAGTCAGATGAATCCTAACCTGTTCTATTGAAATATTCTAATTACAGGTCTTCCTATCATCCCATTTTTCCCCACTATAACCTGTCACTGTCAGACTGACTTGTCATTCCCTCATTTAAAAAACTTAATGATTCCCTTGGGGACAACATGGGGACAACATGGCACCAATTTGGGACCAGACAGCTCCCCTCAAGTTCTGTCTCTGCCACTTTTTCGCAGTTTTCTCGGGAAAATAACCTAATTCTCTAAGCTGCAGTTTTTCTACATTTAAAATGGAGATAATAATTCTTATTATAAACCAGCTATGTATCAGCCACTCTGTATAAATGTATTATCTATATTATCTCAAATCTCAACTTCCTGGAAAGGTAAATATTGTTATTACTATTTTAAGAATGGAAAGACTGGCACTTGGAGGTAAGTGAATTGCCTAGCATTACAAGACTAGGTGTTTCAGCTGTGTTTGGGTAAATCAAATGCTCAATTTGTTGAAAATATGTTCCAGTGATTGCTAGGGATGGGAACTTCTCAGGGTCATACACAGGACTTAACTGATTTGGGGTCCCAGTCTTAAACCCCAGGTTTTAAAGTATCAATGCTTCTGCAAGGTGCTCCCTGCTATAGAATAAGCTTCCATCCATATTTCCCAAACTATTCCTTGGCCAGAGCTTCAATCTGGAGATTATCATCAAATTGATGAAATAGTGTGAGAAAGGTATCTTTTATTTCCTCACAAGGGAAAGTTTAAAGTCTCTACGGAAGGGTACACAGGCAGCTTGAGGCCTCAGCTGAAGAAAAAAATGACCATAAGCAGAATACATAAGTGGTGAAAGCAAGCTGTCATCTAGAATATATTCAGAAATTCTCTCAGCCTAATGCATAGTAATAATATGATAAATAATGCTGAATGATTAAATCAATCAATGGATTTTATAATTCAGGGTGTCCTTGCTCCACAGAACTTCAATTCTTAAAATTAATGTACCATCACAGCAATTAAATTAGCTTAGTTATTTGGTTTTTTTTTTTTTTTTTTTTTTTTTTTTTTTTTTTTACTTGTGGAGCACAGGCTCCGGACGCGCAGGCTCAGCGGCCATGGCTCACTGGCCCAGCCGCTCTGCGGCATGTGGGATCCTCCCGGACCGGGGCACGAACCCGCGTCCCCTGCATCGGCAGGTGGACTCTCAACCACTGCGCCACCAGGGAAGCCCAATTTAGTATTTTTGTATCCCTATTGGGTTTTGATTTTTCCACTTGTATATTACTATCATTATGGTATTAATATATTTAGGATAATCAACTGTTTTAAACTATTCTATCAAGGATGCAAGGTGGGAGGGGAAGGAAGTAGAGAGAGAGGGATTCAATCTTATAGACCAGCACTATTTATTTATTTATTTACTTATTTTTATAAATTTATTTTTTAATTTTTGGCTGCATTGGGTCTTCATTGCTGTGCATGGGATTTTCTTTAGTTGCAGCGAGCGGGGGCTACTCTTTGTTGCGGTGCACGGGCTTCTCATTGCGGTGGCTTCTTTTGTTGTGGAGCATGGGCTCTAGGTGCATGGGCTTCAGTAGTTGTGGCTCGCAGGCTCTAGAGTGCAGGCTCAACAGTTGTGGCCCACAGGCTTAGTTACTCCACGGCATGTGGCATCTTCCCAGACCAGGGCTTGAACCTGTGTCCCCTGCATTGGCAGGCGGATTCTTAACCACTGCGCCACCAAGGAAGCCCCATAGACCAGCACTATTTAATAGAAATATGAGTCATGTATGTAACTTTATATTTTCCCCCAGTTTTTTAAAAAATTGTATTTTATATTGGATTTTAGCTGATTTCAAATGTTGTATTAGTTTCAGTGTACAGCAGTGTGATTCAGTTATACATACACATTTATCCATTCTTTTTCAGATTCTTTTCCAATATAGGTTATTACAGAATATTGAGCAGAGTTCCCTCTGCTATACAGTCGGTCCTTGGTGGTTATCTATTTTAGATATAATAGTGTATATATGTTAATCCCACACTCCTAATTTATCCCCCCCACTTCCCCTCTGGTAGCCATAAGTTTGTTTTCTATGTCTGTATGTTTCTGCTTTGTAGACAAGTTCATTTGTATACTTTTTTTTAGATTCCACATATAAGTGATATCATATGCTATTTGTCTTTCTCTGTCTGACTTACTTCACTTAGTAAGATAATCTCTAGGTCCAAGTAAGATAATCTCTGGGTCCATCCATGTTGGTGCAAATGGCAGTATTACATTTTTTTCTGGCTGAGTAGTATTCCAATGTATATATGTACCACATCTTCTTTATCCATTCATCTGTTGATGGACATGTAGGTTGTTCTTGGCTGTTGTAAATAGTGCTGCTATGAACATTGGAGTGCATGTATCTTTTCAAGTTGTAGTTTTCTCTGGATATATGTCCAGGAGTTGGATTGCTGGATTATATGGTAATTTTATTTTTAGTTTTTTAAGGGACCTCCATACTGTTCCCCATAGTGGCTGTACTAATTTACAGTCCCACCAACAGTGTAGAAGGGTCCCCTTTTCTCCACACCTTCTCCAGTATTTATTGTTTGTAGACTTTTTGATGTTGGCCTTTCTGACTGGTGTGAGGTGATACCTCACTGTGGTTTTTATTTGCATTTCTCTAATACATAGTGATGTTGAGCATCTTTTCATGTGCTTTTTGGCCATCTGTATGTCTTCTTTGGAGAAATGTCTATTTAGATCTTCTGCCCATTTTTTGATTGGGTTGTTTGTTTTTTTTATATTGAGCTGCATGAACTGTTTGTATATTTTGGAGATTAATCCCTTGTGGTTACATCATTTGCAAATATTTTCTACCATTCTATAGGTTGTCTTTTCATGTTATGTTTTCCTTTTCTGTTCAAAAAGCTTTTAAGTTTAATTAGGTCCCATTTGTTTATTTTTGTTTTTATTTCCATTACTGGGAAATGGATCCAAAAATATATTACTGCAATTTAGGTCAAAGAATGTCCTGCCTATGATTTCCTCTAAGAGTTTTATAGTATCTGGTCTTACATTTAGGTCTTTAATCCATTTTAAGTTTATTTTTGTGTATAGTGTTAGAGGGTGTTCTAACTTCATTCTTTTACATGTAGCTGACCAGTTTTCCCAGCACCACTTAATGAAGAGACTGTCTTTTCTCCATTGTATAGTCTTGGCTTCTTTGTCATAGATTAATTGACCATAGGTGCATGGGTTTATTTCTGGGATTTCTATCTCGTTCCATTGATCTATAAGTCTGTCTTTGTGCCAGCATCATCACTGTTTTGATTACTGTAGCTTTACGTATAGACTGAAGTCAGAGAGCATGATTGCTCCAGCTGTTTTTCTTTCTCAAGATTGCTTTAGCTATCTGGGGTCTTTTGTGTTTCCATACAAATGTTAGGATTTTGTTGCTCTAGATATGCAAAAACTGCCATCGGTAATTTGATAGGGATTGCACTGAATCTTTAGATTGCCTTGGGTAGTACAGTCATTTTGACAATATTGATTCTTCCAGTCCAAGAACATCGTGTATCTTTCCATCTGTTGGTGTCATCTTCGATTTCTTTCATCGGCGTCTTATAGTTTTTGGAATATAGGCCTTTTGCCTCCTTAGGTAGGTTTATTCCTAGGTATTTTATTCTTTTTGATGCAGTGGTAAATGGGACTGCTTCCTTAATTTCTCTTTCTGATCTTTCATTGTTAGTGTATAGAAATGCAAGAGGTTTCTGTGTATTAAGTTTGTATCCTGCGACTTTACCAAATTCACTGATGGGCTCAAGTAGTTTTCTGGTAGATTTAAGATTTTCTGTTTAAGATTTTCTATGTATAGTGTCATGTCATCTGCAAACAGTGACAGTTTTACTTCTTTTCCAGTACGGATTCTTTTGATTTCTTTTTCTTCTGTGATTGCTGTGTCTAGGACTTCCAAAACTATGTTGAATAAAAGTGGAGAGAGTGGACATCCTTGTCTTGTTCCTGACCTTAGAGGAAATGCTTTCAGCTTTTCACAGTTAAGTATGACGTTAGCTGTGGGTTTGTCGTATATTGCCTTTATGCATGTTGAGGTACATAAACTCTGTGCCTACACTCTGGAGAGTTTTCATCATAAATGGGTGTTGAATTTTGTCAAAAGCTTTTTCTGCATCTATTGAGATGCTCATATGGCTTTTATTCTTCAGTTTGTTAATGTGGTGTATCACAGTGATTGATTTGTGGTTATTAAAAAATCCTGTATTCCTGGGATAAATCCTACTTTATCATTGTGTATGATCCTTTTAATATATTGCTGGATTCGGATTGCTAGTATTTTGTTGAGAATTTCTGTGTCTATGTTCATCTGTGATATTGGCCTATAATTTTCTTCTTCTGTGGTATCTTTGTCTGATTTTGGTATCTGGGTGATGATGGCCTCATAGAATAAGTTTGGGATTGTTCCTTCCTCTGCATTTTTTTGGAATAGTTTCAGAAGGATAGGTGTTAACTCTTCTCTAAAATTTTGATAGAATTCACCTGTGAAGCCATCTGGTCCTAGACTTTTCTTTGTTGGGAGTTTTGTTTGTTTGTTTGTTTGTTTGCGATATGCGGGCCTCTCACTGTTGTGGCCTCCCCCGTTGCGGAGCACAACGGGACGCTCCGGACGCGCAGGCTCAGTGGCCATGGCTCACGGGCCCAGCCACTGGGCGGCATGTGGGATCTTCCCAGACAGGGGCACGAACCCGTGTCCCCTGCATCGGCAGGCGGACTCTCAACCGCTGCGCCACCAGGGAAGCCCCTGTTGGGAGGTTTTTAATCACAGTTTCAGTTTCAGTACTTGTAATTTGTCTGTTCACACTTTCTATTTCTTCCTCATTCAATATTGGAAGATTGCATCTTTCTAAGAATTTGTCCATTTCTTCTAGGTTGTCCATTTTATTGGCACATAGTTGTTTGTAGTAGTTGCCTATGATCCTTTGTGTTTCTGTGGTGTCTGTTGTAATTTCTCCTTTTTCATTTCTAATTTTATTGATTTGAGCCCTCTCCCCTTTGTTCTTCATGAGTCTGTATGAAGGTTTTGTCAATTTTGTTTATCTTTTCAAAGAACCAGGTTTTAGTTTCATTGATCTTTTCTATTGTTGTTTTTGTATTTCATTTATGTCTGCTCTGATCTTTACGATTTCTTTCCTTCTACTAACTTTGAGTTTTGTTTGTTCTTCTTTAGTGGCTTTAGGTGTAAGGTTATGTTGTTTACTTGAGATTTTTCTTGTTTCCTGATTGTATTGCTACAAACTTCCCTCTTAGAACTGCTTTTGCTGTGTCTCATAGGTTTTGGATTGTCATGCTTTTGTTTTCATTTGTCTCTAGGTAGGTATTTTTCGATTTCCTCTTTGATTTCCTCAGTGATCCATTGGATGTTTAGTAGCATATTGTTTAGCCGCCACATGTTTTTTGTTGGTTTGTTTTGTTTTTACAGTTTTTTCTTGTAGTTGATTTCTAACTTCATAGCAGTTTGGTCGGAAAAGATGCTTGATACGATGTCAATTTTCTTAACTTTACTGAGGCTTGATTTGTCACCAAGCATGTATTCTATCCTGGAGAACATTCCAGGTGCACTTGAAAAGAATGTGTATTCTGCTGCTTTCAGGTAGAACGTTCTATAAAAATCAATTAAGTCCACCTGCTGTAGTTCCATCCATTTTCTTGCAAATGGAATTATTTCATTCTTTTTTATGGCTGAGTAATATTCTATTGTATATATATGTATATCAATATGTACCACACCTTCTTTATCCATTCATCTGTCGGATGGACATTTAGGTTGTTTCCATGTCTTGGTTATTGTAAATAGTGCTGCCATGAACATAAGGGTTCATGTATCTTTTCTAATTGTAGTTTTGTCTGGTTATATGCCCAGGAGTGGGATTGCTAGATCATATGGTAACTCTACTTTTAGTTTTTTGAGGGACCTGCATACCGTTTTCCATACTGGCTGCACCAATTTACATACCCACCAACAGTTTAAGAGGTTACCCTTTTCTCCACACTCTTAACAACATTTATTATTTGTAGACTTTGTAATGATGTCCATTCTGAATGGTTTGAGGTGGTACTTCATTGTAGTTTTGATTTGCATTTCTCTAATAATTAGCAATAATGAGCATCTTTTCATGTGCCTGTTGACCATCTGTCTTCTTTAGGGAAACGTCTATTTAGGTCTTCCACCCATTTTTCAATTAGGTTGTTCGTATATTTTGCAAATTAAGCCCTTGTTGTTTACAGCATTGGCAAATGTTTTCTCCCAGTCTGGAGGTGGTCTTTTCATTTTGTTTATGGTTTCCTTTGTTGTGCAAAAAGCTTATACAGTTGGTTAGGTGCCATTTGTTTATTTTTGCTTTTATTTCTATTGCTTTGGGAGACTGACCTAAGAAAACATTGGTACAATTTATGTCAGAGAATGTTTTGCCTATGTTCTCTTCTAGTTTTATGGTGTTCTGTTTTGTATTTGAGTCTTTAAGCCATTTTGAGTTTATTTTTGTGTATGGTGTGAGGATGTGTGCTAACTTCATTGATTTACATGCGACTGTCTAACTTTCCCAACACCACATGCTTAAGAGACTGTCTTTTCCCCATCGTGTATTCTTGCCTCCTCTGTGGAAGATTAATTGTCCATAGGCATGTGGGTTTATTTCTGGGCTCTCTGTTCTGTTCCATTGATCCAAATGTCTGTTTCTGTGCCAATACCATGCTGATTTGATTACTGTAGCTTTGCAGTATTGTCTGAAGTCTGGGAGGGTTATGCCTCCTGCTTTGTTCTTCTTCTTCAAGATTGCTTTGGCAATTGGTCCCTTATAAATTTTAGGATTATTTGTTCTAGTTCTGTTAAAAATGTCATGGGTAATTTGATAGGGATCACATTAAATCTGTAGATTTCTCCGAGTAGTATGGCCATTTTAACAATATTAATTCTTCCAATCCAAGAGCATGAATTGGATCATCTTGAATTTCTTTTATTAATGTTTCATAGTTCTCAGTGTAGAAGTCTTTCACCTCCTTGGTCAGGTTGTTTACTAAGTATTTTATTTTGGGGGGTGCAATTTTGAAAGCTCTTGCTTGTTTACATTCCCTTTCTGATATTTCATTGTCACTGTAAAGAAATGCAACCAATTTCTGTATGTTAACCTTGTATCTTGCTACCTTGCTGAATTCATTTATCAGTTCTAGTAGTTTTTGTGTGGAGTAGTTAGGGTTTTCTATATATAGTATCATCATCTAAACAAAATGACAATTTTACCTCTTCCCTAACAATCTGAGTACCTTTTATTACTTTTTCTTATTTGACTGCTGTGGCTAAAGCTTCCAATACTATGCTGAAGAGAAGTGGTGAGAGTGGTTCTCCTTGTTCAAGATTTTATCAGGAAGGCTTTCAGCTTTTCAGTGTTGAGTATTATACTGGCTGCGGGATGTCATAAATGGCTTTTATTATGTTGAGGTATGTTCCCTCTATACCTACTTTGGTTAAGAGTTTTTATCATGAATGGATGCTCAATTTTCTCAAAGGATTTCTGCATCTATTGAGATGATCATGTGGTCTTTGTCACATTGATTAATTTACATATGCTGAACCATCCTTGTGAACTTGGGATGAATCCCACTTGGTCGTGGTGTATGATATTTTTCATGTGTTGTTGTATTCAATTTGCTAATACTTTGTTGAGAATTTTTGCATCAACATTCACCAGAGATACTGGCCTGTAATTTTATTTTTTGGTGCTGTCTGTCTAGTTTTGGTATCAGGGTGACGGTGGCTTCATATAATCTCTATGGGAGTGTTCCCTCCTCTTCAATATTTTGGAAGAGTTTGAGGAGGATTGGTATAAGTTCTTCTTTGTATGTATGTTTGGTAAAATTCACCTGTGAAGCCATCTGGTCCTGGACTTTTGTTTATAGGGAGTTTTAAAATTACATATTCTTTTTCACTTCTAGTGCTTTGTTCAAATTATCGATTTCTTCTTGATTCAATTTTGGTGGCCTGTATGTTTCTAGAAACTTGTCCATTTCTTCTAGGTTGGAGAATTTGTTGGCATATATTGTTCATAGTATTCCCTTATGGTTTTTTGTATCGGTTGTCATGTCTCCTTTTTCATATTTTGTTTATTTGGGTTCTCTCTCTTTTCTCCTTGGTGAGCCTGGCCAGAGGTTTGTCAATCTTGCCCTTTCAAGGAACCAACTCTTGGATTTACTGATTTTTTTCTTATTGTTTTTTAATCTCTACTGTATTTATTTCCTCTCTGATCTTTATCACATAAAGTCCCCTACGTACGAATGAGTTTTGTTCTGAGGGCGTGTTCATAAGTCCAATTTGTTCGTTAACTCCAATAAAGTTAGCCTAGGTACCCCACTAACAAAATCAGCTATATAGTACTGTAATAGGTTTATAATACTTTTCACACAAATACATACAATACAATACAGAAAAATAAAACATTTTTAATTTTACAGTACATTACCTTGAAAAGCACAGTAGTACGGTACAACAGCTGGCATTGGGCGAACAGGCAAGAAGAGTTACTGACTAGAGCAGTGAGAGGAGGTGGGAGACGGTAGAGCTGAAGGATCATCAGCAACAGGAGATGGAGGGCAAGCGGCAGTTTCACTCATGCCTTATGTGATTGGACATGCGAACACGTTTCCGTCATTGAAAGTTCAAAACTTGAAGGTTCGTATGTAGGGAACTTACTGTATTTCCTTCCTTCTGGTGACTTTAAGTTTTGTTTGTTCTTCTTTTTCTAATTCTTTTAGGTGGTGGGTTAGGTTGTTTGAGATTTTTCTTGTTTCTTAAAGAAGGCCTGTATTGCTATAAACTTCCCACTAATAAGAACTGCTTTTGCTGCATCCCATAGATTTTGTATGGTTGTGTGTTTTTTTAAAATAAATTTATTTATGTGCTTTAATTTTTGGCTGTGTTGGGCTTTCTGCAGTTGCGGTGAGCCGGGGCTACTCTTCATTGCAGTGTGGAGGCTTCTCGTTGTTGTAGCTTCTCTCGTTGTGGAGCATGGGCTCTAGGCACGCGGACTTCAGTAGTTGTGGCACACAGGCTGTTACTCCACGGCCTGTTGGATCTTCCCGGGCCAGGGCTTGAACCCGTGTCCCTTGCACTGGCAGGCAGATTCTAAACCACTGCGCCACCAGGGAAGCCCTTGTATGGTTATGTCTTCATTGTCATTTGCCTGAAGGTATTTATTCACTTTCTTCTTCGATTTCATCACTGACCCATTGGTTTTTTAGTAGCATGTTGTTTAGTCTCCATGTAATTATTCCTTGTTTCTTTTTCTGTGGTTGATTTCTAGTTTCATGCCATTGTGGTCAGAAGAGATGCTTGAAATAATTTCTATATTCTTAAATTTGTTGAGGCTTATTTTGTGCCCCACTGTGTGGTCAATCCTAGATAATGTTCCATGTGCACTGGAAAGGAATGTGTATTCTGAGGGTTTTTTTTTTTAGGTAATGTCCTGAAAATGTCAATTAAGTCTAATTGTTCTGTTGTAACATCTAGGATCTCTGTTCCTTATTGATTTTCTGTCTTGAAGATCTGTCCATGGAGTGGGGTGTTTAAAGTCTCCCACTATCATTTTATCCTCATCAATTTCTCCCTTTATGTCTCAGTATTTAAGTATTTAGGTGCTCCTATACTGGGTGCATATATGTTGACGAGTGTAAAGCCCTTTTCTTGTATTGATCTTTTTATCATTATATATTGTCCTACTTTATCTTTCTTTATAGCCTTTGTTTTAAATTCTATGTTGTCTGATATGCGTATTGTGACACTTGCTTTCTTGTCATTTCCATTTACATGAAATATCTCTTTCCATCCCCTCACTTTCAATCCATGTGTGTCCTTTGCCCTGCAGTGGCTCTCTTGTAGGCAGCCTATTGTAGGCTCTTGTTTTTTATCCAGTCTTCCACTCTGTGTCTTTTGACTAGAGCATTTAGTCCATTGACATTTAAGGAAATTACTGATAGCTATGTATTTATTGCCATTTTAAACCTTGTTTTCCCGTTGAGTTTATATTTCTTCTTTGTCCCTTTCTTTTTCCTTTTGTAGTTTGAGGATTTTCTTTTGCTTATGCTGTCTTCTTTTTGGTTGTTGAGAATCTATCCGTATGTTTTTCATTTGTGGTTACCCTTTGTTTCAAGTATGTTAATTCCTTCCTACATCTCCTTACCTTAGACTGGTAATCATATAGGCTCAAACAAATTCTAGGAAAAAAAAATCTACATTCCCTTACTGTCCTCCACGACATTTTGTGATTTTGATGTCCTCCTTCATCCTTTTGCTGTTCATTGTGGTTATATCATAGCTTTCACAGACATTTTTTGATTTTTTTTTTTTAATCTGTGTACTGGCCTATTTAAGTGCTTTGCTTGCCAATTGTGTTTTTCTCTTTCCTATAGATTCTTACTTCTTTTCTATTCAGAGAAGACCTTTCAATATTTCATTCAGGATAAGTTTAGTGTTGCTGATTTCTTTTAGTTTTTGCTTGTCTGAGAAATTCTTTGTCTCCTATTCTAAATGATAATCTTGCTGGGTAAAGTATCCTAAGTTACAGATTTTTCCCTTTCATGACTTTAAATATATCTTGCCACTCCCTTCTGGCCTGCAGGGTTTCAGTAGAGAAATCAACTAATAGTCTTATGGGGGTTCCCTTGTGATTAACTCTTTGTTTTTGTTCTTGCCATCTTTATTATGATATGTCTTGGTGTAGGTCTGTTTGGGTTTATCTTGTTTGGGACCCTCTGTGCTTCCTGTACCTGTATATCTGTTTCCTTCTTTAGCTTCAAAAGTTTTCAGCCATAATTTCTTCAAATACTTTTTCAACCCCTTTCTCTGTTCTCCTTCTGGCATCCCTGTTATGCGTAGATGAGCATGCTTTATATTATCCCACAGGTCTCTTATATTGCTTTCATTTGGCTTTCTATCTGTTGTTCTGATTGGGTGATTTCCATTATTCTATCTTCCAGGTAACTTACTTGTCATTGGGCATTATTCATTCTGCTATTCATTCCCTTTAGCTCAGCTTTTGTCTCAGTGAATGAATTTTCTAATTCTCCTTGGCTCCTCCTTATAGCTTCTAGTTCCTTTTTACAGTAATCTGCTTTCTATCCATCAAACAAACAGTCCTTCTTAATTAATTCCTTCAGTATTACATCCTTTTTGTACTTGGTTTCTCTTGCACTGAAAAAGTCTCTTTTTCATTGTTCTTTCAGCAGAATTCTTTTGATCTTTTACTTGGGAGTGGTTCCTCTGCTTCTTCATTTGACTTACATTTCTCTTGCTCTGTTAGTTTAGGGGAAACAATTATCTAGCATGGTCTTGGAGGGCTATTTTTATGTGGGAGCATCCCTCTGTAGCCTGTGTGGGTTTAATATTCTTTCTTTGGTGCAAATACTGTTTTTAGTGTGGATGCCTGCCGCCTCTTGCCTCAGTGTACTCTGGCCAGCATCCCTTTGATAGGAGGTGGTACTGGTGGTGTGGGTACCAGAGCTTGCACTGGATATTAAATGGGGTCTCCTCTTTGTTCTGTGGTTGTCACTGCCCTGTCAGGGGCCTGGTGTGTTCCCTAGTTGTTGGAGTAGAAACCTCCAGATCTGTTTCTGAGGTGCATTTCTGAGCTCCGGTGTGAGGTAGATAGGATTGGAGTGCTTCCACTGGGAGAGGAGCCACGGAGTATTCCTCTGCCAGAGCTGTTCAGTGGTGAATGTGCTTTGTTATGTCACCTGTCAGTCACCCATTGTGTGGGCTCACAAAGCACACTATTGTTGGCACTGCCCTCGGCCCCATTTCAACCTTGGGAGCGCCAGCAATTGGCCCTGGTATCCCTAAAGCATTGTTTTCACAAGGCCACCAGTGCAAATTCACTGAAGTCAGGTCTCAGGACTGCAGTAGCCACTCACCTGGACCTGCTGTGGGAGCTATGTAGGCAGCTCAGACCCTGGCCCGGCCCAACCCCCACGTGCATGTGCCCACCAAGCCCACAGTTGCTAAGGTCACAAGCCCACAGTTGCTAAGGTCAGACCCATCGCAGCCTCAGGGGCACCTGTGCGCACTCGAGGTCCTGCAGGCACTAAATTTACAAAGCCGGCAGCAGAGGTGTAAATCTGTGGCTTGCACAGCCACGGGGAGAGATTTCAACCCTGCTTCCTAATTCGTGTGGCCCCTGGGGCTCAGCTGTGGTTTCAGTCCCACCTCTGCACGTGGGCAACCTGCTGGTGCTGATCCTGTAGCCCGCCAATGTGGCAGCTGGGGCACAAGAGGCCATGGAGGTGGGAGTCCCCAAGGCAGCAGTCGGGACATGAGAGCTGGTGGAAGTGGGAGCCCCTCAGGAGGTGGCTGGGGCCCACAAGGCTGCCCAGGCAGGAGATGGTTGAGTTGGCAAACAGAGAGAGAGCATCAGTGACAAATAGCAGCATCCACCTGTACCTGAGCGTCTAAGAAAAGTTGGCTCCTTGTTTCAGGCAATTGGAATGGAGGAGAAGTGGCCTTCACGGCAAACCAGGTATCTTTCTTTGATTGTAAAAGTTTGTGATAAATGAATAACTTCAGAGACGGTCGCCATGTATCTCATATCAATCCAGATAGCCCAGTATCTGAACTTTCGGTCTTGCATCTGATTTTGCTGTTATCAACGTGTTTCCATGGTGGTTTGGAGCCTGAGAACCTCTGGTATTTAAAGATATCCCCTGCCTGCACTGGAACACTTGGAAATGGTTTTCAGAAATGTTGCCATGAAGGCAAGTAGGTTACCCAGATTACCGGCTTTCAAAAGATACTGGGAGACTTGAAAATATTTTTTACTGCTATCTAATGGGAATGATTCAATCCTAGGAAAAAAATCACAGAGCCTTCAGTTAAGAAAACCCTTCGATACCATTTAGGTTGTTTCAGTCTCCAACAAGTGTAGGAACACTTTGTAAGCAGGTTATCAGTTTCTGCACAAACACTCCCAGTGGATGGAAAGTAAATAATCTTTGTAAAGCAGTTTCAGTTATGCACGCCTTTCACTCTCAAGCCCTACTACTACCAAGCTCAAATCTGTTATCCTCAAATTCCCATTCATTTTTTTTCTAATTCAATATTTAGAGACCTAACTTAAAAGAAAGATTATCTTTCACATGATGATCCCGCACATATTTGGATTCAAATCCTCACCAAATAGTCTTTTTGCCCAAATTATATGTTTACATTTTCCTCAGTTGTTATTAAATGTAATTTCCATTCACTCACTCATCATTTGAGTTTATATAATCTTCAGAATTTGGAATTTTTTTTAAAAAAATAAAGAACTCATGGGGATGGGACCAAGATGGAGGAATAGGACGTGGAGCTCACCTTCTCCCACAAAAACACTGTGAACGTCTACTAGTGGAGCAATTCACACAGAACATCTCCTGAATGCCAGCAGAAGACCTCAGACTTCTGAAAGGGCAAGAAAACTCTCACAAAATCAGGTGGGACAAAAGGAAAAAAAGGAATCTGGACAGGGCTTGTGCTGCAGGGAGGGAGCTGTGACGGGGGAAAGGTTTCTGCACCCGGGACTGAAGGGGAGATCGGCCTGGATGCAGGAGTTTTGGAGCCTAGGAGGAGAGCGCAGCAACCAGTTTGCAGAAGCTAAAACGGGGAGTGACCTTCACAGAAGGTCAGCACTGCCACCCCTTGCTCCCCAGCATGATATGCTCATGTGTTGGTGTGGGTGGGCGCTGGGTGCTCAGGCTTCAGAGGTCAGACCCAGGAAGAGGACTGGGGTAGCTGCAATGTAGGCAGCCTGAAGAGGCTGAACGGTGGCAACTGAGGGTGTACTCAGAAGAAGCCTGGGCCTGTGAGAAAGGCAAGGTGCCATTATTAGGGGGCACACGAGGAGAGGGCCAGGACCACCGTAAGCTTTTTTCCCTGTGAGCACTTTTAGGCATAAAGAACTCCGCCTACAGGAGCTCCAGGGCTTGGGCGTGAGTCAACAGCACTGCTGTGAAACCCACGAGCAGGTGCCAAGCCCTGCCCCCAGTGTCCTGGGAGTGCGTGGGTGCAGCCATTGCTACGAGACCTGCGAGCTGACCCCACCAACCCGGGAGCACACAAGGGCTCCTGCACCTGCACAAACCATATCAAGTGGATAACAGCCACACTGAGGAAAGAGGCAGTAAGCATACAAACTACAATCAGCCTCTTGATTTGGGACAAGATGGCAGAGTAAGACTTGACCTCACCTCCTCTCACAAAAACACCTAACTAACTGCTGAGCAGCCATTGACAAAAATGTCTGGAACCTACCAAAAAGATATTCTACATCCAAAGACAAAGGAAAAGCCACAAAGAAATGGTAAGAGGGGCTCATATGCAATATAATCAAATCCCATACCCGGTGGGTGGGTGACCCATGAAATGGAAAATAATTATATTATAGAGGTTCTCCCATAGGAGTGAGAATTCTAAGCCTGATGTCAGGCTCCCCAGCCTGGGGGTCTGGCAGTGGAAGGAGGAGCCCCCAGAGCATCTGGCTTTGAAGCCCAGTGGGGTTTGATCACGGGACCTCCACAGGGCTGGGGAAAACAGAAACTCCACTCCTGGAGGTCACACACAAGGTCTCGTGCACACTGGGAGCCGGGGGGACAAACCAGTGACTTCATAAGGGCCTGAGCCAGACCTACCTGCTGATCTTAGAGGGTCTCCTGGGGAGGCAGGGGGAGTCTGCGGCTCACTGTGGGGACAAGGACACTGGTAATGGAGGTACCAGTGAGTACTCATTGGCGTGAGCTCTCCTGGAGGCTATCATTTTGATACCAAGACATGGCCTGTAGGCTCCAGTGCTGGGACACTTCAGACCAAACAACCAACCGGGCAGGAACACAGCCCCACCCATCAGCAGACAGGCTACCTAAGATCTTCCTGAGCCCACAGCCTCCTCTAAACAAACACGCCCCTTGACACAGCCCTGCCCACCAGATGGATAAGACACAACTCCACCCACCAGTAGGCAGATACCAGTCCCTCCCACCAGGAAGTCTGCACAAGCCCCAGGACCAAACTCACCCACCAGGAGGCAGACACCAGAAGCAAGAGAAGCTACGATCCTGCAGCTGCAGCCTGCAGAAAGGCGACAACAAACACAGAAAGTTAGCTAGACAAAATGGGATGGCAGAGGAATATATTCCAGACTAAACAACAAGATAAAAACCCACATCAACAACTAAAGTAAGTGGAGATGGTAGGCAATCTACCTGAAAAGGTTATTAGAGTAATGATGGTAAAGATGATTCAAGATCTCCGGAAAAAAATGGAGGCACAGACCAAGAAGATACAAGAAATGTTTGTTTAACGAAGAGATAGATGATAGAAGATTTAAAGAACAGAGTTGAACAATACAATAACCTAAATGAAAAATATACTAGAAGGAATCAATAGCAGAAGAACGGATAAGTGACCTGGAAGACAGAGTGGTGGAAACCACTGCCACAGAACAGAATTATGAAAAAAGATTTGAGGAGAGTTTCAGAGACCTCTGGGACAACATTGCATGCACCAACGTTCACGTCGTAGGTGTCCCAGAAGGAGAAGGGAGAGAGAAAGGGGCTGAGAAAACATTTGAAGAGATAATAACTGAAAACTTTACTAACATGAGAAAGAAAACACTCAAGTCCTGGAAGCGCAGAGTCCCACACAAGATGAACCCAAGGAGGAACACACTGAGACACATATTAACCAAACCGACCAAAATTAAAAACAAAGAAAAAAATATCAAAAGTAACACAGGAAAAGGAACAAATAACCTACAAGGGAATCCCCATAAGGGTATCAGCTGAGTTTTCAGCAGAAACTCTGTAGGCCAGAAGGGAGTGGCGCAACCTATTTAAAGTGGTGAAAGGGAAAAACCTACAGCCAAGAATACTCTACCCAACAAGGCTCTCATTCAGAGTTGATGGAGAAATCAAAAGCTTTACAGACAGACAAGCAAAACCTAAGAGAATTCAGCACTGCCAAACCAACCTTGCAACAAATCCTAAAGGAACTTCTCTAAGTGGAATGGTCCACAACTAGAAACAAGAAAATTACGAACTGGAAAGCTCACTGGTAAAGGCAAACCTACATACAGTAAAGGTAGGAGAATCATCCACACACAAATATGATACCCAGACCAGCAACTGTGAGGAGAGGAGAGCACAAATGCAGGCTATTGGAAATGCATTTGAAATTAAGAGACCAGCAACTTAAAACAACCTTGTTTATATATTAAACTGCTATATCAGAACCTCCTGGTAACCACAGACCAAAAATCTACAATAGATTTACACACTGAAAAGAAAAAGGAATCCAAACATAACACTAAAGATAATCATCAAATGACAAGAGAAGTGAACAAAAGAGGAAAGTTAGAAAAAAGACCTACAAAAACAAACTATAATTAATAAAATGGCAACAAGAACATACATATCAATAATTACCTTAATTGTATAGAGATTAAATGCTCCATCCAAAGAGACTGGCTGAACAGATACAAAAGCAAGACCCATATATATGCTGTCTACAAGAGAGAGACCCACTTCAGATCTAGGGACACAGACAGACTGAAAGTAAGGAGAGAGAGAGATAGAAAAAGGTAATCCATGCAAATGGGAATCAAAAGACAGTGGATTAGCAATACTCAGAAAAAGTAGACTTTAAAATAAAGACTGTTGCAAGACACAAAGAAGGACACTATGTAATGATTAAGGGATCAGGATCAGTCCAAGAAGAAGGCATAACAATTGTAAATATATATGCACCCAACATAGGAGCAAATGATAACAGCAATAAAAGAGGAAATTGACAGTAGCACAATAATAGTGGGGGATTTAACACCCCACTTACACCAATGGACAGATCATCCAGACAGAAAATCAAAAAGAAAACACAGGCCTTAAGTTACGCATTACAGCAGATGAACTTAACAAACATTCCACCTGAAAAAAGCAGACTACACTTTCTTCTCAAGTGCACATGGAACATTCTCCAGGACTGGATCACACCTTGGGCCACAGATCAAGCCTCAGTAAATTTAAGAAAACTGAAATCATATCAAGTATCTTTTCTGACCACAATACTATGAGGTTAAAAAATACAAACACGTGAGGGGCTGAACAGTATGTTACTGCACAACCAATAGCTCACTGAAGAAATCAAAGAGCAAATCAAAAAATACCTAGAGACAAAAGAAAATGAAAGCAAGAAAATCCAAAACCTATGGGATGCAGCAAAAGTTCTAAGAGGGAAGCTTGTAGGAATACAATCAGGAAACAAGAGAAATCTCAAATAAACAATGTAACCTTACACCTAAAGCAACTAGAGAAAGAAGAACAAACAAAATGCAAAGTTAACAGAAGGAAAGAAATCATAAAGACCAGAGCCGAAATAAATGAAATAGAAACAAAGAAAACAATAGCAAAGATCAATGAAACTAAAACCTGGTTCTTTGAAAAGATAAACAAAATTGATAAACTGTTAGCCAGACTCATGAAGAAAAAAAGGGAGAGGGCTCAAATCAATAAAATTAGAAAGGAAAAAGGAGAAATTACTACAAGCAACTACATGCCAAGAAAACCCAGGACAACCTGGAAGAAATGGACAAATTCTTAGAAAGGTACAAGCTTCCAAGACTGAACCAGGAAGAAATAGAAAATATGAACAGACCAATCTTAAGTAGTGTAATTGAAACTGTGATTAAAAAACTCCCAACAAACAAAAGCCCAGGACCAGATGACTTCATAGGTGAATTCTATCAATACTTCAGAGGAGAGTTAACACCTGTCTTTCTGAAAGTATTCCAAAAAATTGCAGCAAAAGGAACACTCCCAAACTCATTCTATGAGGCCGCCATCACCCTGATGCCAAAACCAGAGAAAGCTACCACAGACAAAGAAAACTACAGGCCAATATCACGGATGAACACAGATGCAAAAAGTCCTCAGCAAAATACTAGCAGACCAAACCCAACAGCACATTAGAAGGATCATACACCGTGATCAAGTGGGATTTATCTCAGGGATGCAAGGATTCTTCAGTATCCACAAGTCAGTCAGTGTGATACACGACATTAACAAATTGAAGAATAAAAACCATATGATCGTCTCAATAGACTCAGAAAAAGCGTTTGACAAAATTTCAACAAACATTTATGATAAAAACTCTCCAGAAAGTGGTCATAGAGGGAACTTACCTCAACATAATAAAGGCCATATATGACAAACCTACAGCTAACATCGTATTAATGGTGAAAAGCTGAAAGTATTTCTTCTAAGATCAGGAACCAGACAAGAATGGCCACTTTTGCCAATTTTATTCAACATAGTTTTGGACATTTAATTTAATGTAGGGGAAGGAAGTTGCAGGATAGCAGAGTGGAAGGATGTGAGTTCACCCCTTCTTACAAAAACACCAAAATCACAAGTCACTGCTGAACAGCCATCAACAAAAAATTTTTGGAACCTACCAAAAAAGATATCCTACATCCAAAGACAGAGAAGAAGCCACAGAAAAATGTTAGGAGGGGCACAATCATGATAAAATCAAATCCCATACACGCTAGGTATGCGACCCACAAACTGGAAAATAATTATACCACAGAATTTCTCCCACAGGAGTGAAAGTCCTGAGCCCCACATCAGGTTTCCCCGTTTTGGAAGTCCTAGCCATGGCAATCAGAGGAGAAAAAAGGAATCCAAATTCAAAAAGAAGAAGTAAAGCTGTCACTCTTTGCAGATGACATGATAATATACATAGAAACTCCTAAAGATGCTACCAGAAAAACAGTTGAGCTCATCAATGAATTCGGTAAAGTTGCAGGATACCAAATTAATTCACAGAAAACTCTTGCATTCCTACACACTAACAATGAAAGATCAGAAAGAGAAATTCAGTAAACAACACTATTTACAATTACATCAGAAGGAATAAAATACCTAGGAATAAACCTACCTAAGGAGGCAAAAGACCTGTACTCTGAAAACTATAACACACTGTGAAAGAAATTGAAGATAACACAAAAGATGGAGATATATACCATGTTCTTGGATTGGAAGAATCAATATTGTCAAAATGTCTATACTACCCAAAGCAATCTGCAGATTCAATGCAATCCCTATCAAATTATCAATGGCAGTAGTATCAAAAATCTTAAAATTTGCATAGAAACACAAAAGACCCTGAATATCCAAAGCAATCCAGAGACAGAAAAACTGAGCTGGAGGAATCATGCTCCCTGACTTCAGACTATGCTACAAAGCTACAGTAATCAAAACAGTAACAGACTTAAAGATCAATAGCACATGATTGAATGCCTAGGAAAAAACCCACACACCTATGGTCAATTAATCTATGGCAAAGGAGGCAAGAATATACAATGGAGAAAAGACAGTCTCTTCAATACGTGGTGCTGGGAAACCTGGACAGCTACATGTAAAAGAATGAAATTAGAACATTCTCTAACACGATACACAAATATATACACATAATTGATCAAAGACCTAAATGTAAGGCCAGACACTATAAAACTCTTAAAAGAAAACATAGGCAGAACACTCTTTGACCTAAATTGAAGTAACATCTATTTCGATCCATCTCCTAGAGTAATGAAAATAAAAGCAAAAATAAACAAATGAGACCTAAGTAAACTTAAAAGGTTTTGCATAGCAATGGAAGCTATAAACAAAATGAAAAAACCCACAGAGTGGGAGAAAATACTTGCAAACGAAGTGACCAACACAGGATTAATCTCCAAATTATAAAAACAGGTCATGCAGTTCCATGTCAAAAAAAAAAAAAAAACCCCAAACAACCCAATCAAAAAATGGGCAGAAGATCTAAATAGACATTTCTCCAAAGAAGACATACAGATGGACAAAAAGCACATGAAAAGATGCTCAACATCACGAAATTTCAGTGAAATGCAAAAGAAAACTACAATGAATTATCACCTCACACCAGTCAGAATGGCCAGCAACAAAGTCTACAAACGGTAAATGCTGGAGAAGGTGTGGAGAAAAGAGAACCTCCTATACTATTGGGTGGGTATGTAAATTGTTACAATCACTATGGAGAACAGTATGGAGGTTCCTCAAAAAACTAAAAATAGAACTACCATATGATCCAGCAATCCCACTCCTGGGCATATATCTGGAGAAAACCATAATTTGAAAAGACACATGCACCCCAGTGTTCACTGCAGCACTAATTACAGTAGGCAAGACATGGAAAAAAATCTAAATGTCCATTAACAAAGGAATGGATGAAGAAGATGTGGTATATATATACAATGGAATATTACTCAGCCGTAAAGAAAGAATGAAGTAATGCCATTTGCAGCAACATGTATGGCCCTGAAAATTATCATACTAATTGAAGTAAGTCCCTCAGAGAATATCATATGATATCACTCATATGTGGAATCTAATTTTAAAAAATGATTTAAATTATTTACAAAACAAAAACAGACTTACAGATTTCAAAAACAAACTTACGGTTACCAAAGGGGAAACATGGTGGGGAGGAATAAATTAGGAGCTTGGGATTAATATACACACAATATTATATATAGAATTGATAACCACCAAGGACCTACTGTATAACACAGGGAACTATATTCAATAGTCTGTAATAATCTATATGGGAGAAGAATCTGAAGAGAATAAATATATGTGTATAACTGAATCACTATGCTGTACACCTGAAACTAACACATTATAAATCAACATACTCCAATAAAATGTATTAAAAAAATTCATAACTAAAGTTGATACTTCAGATGATTTAATAGCCAAAATTTCTGTAGAGATACTATTTCCCTTCATATATATGTATAATAATGCAGCCTAAGATTTCATGTGATTAATGCTATGATGAATCTTCCTCTTCTGTGATCTTTTTATCATCTGATTTTTGTTTTCTTGGGATGCATTTTCTTGTTTCCACTATCAGATAGTTCTTAAAACATAAAAAATAGCGAGTAATATAACAAACACTACTCATAGGGGAAGGGTAAGCTGTGACAAAGCGAGAGAGAGGCATGAACATATATACACTACCAAACGTAAGGTAGATAGCTAGTGGGAAGCAGCCACATAGCACAGGGAGATCAGCTCCGTGGTTTGTGACCACCTAGAGGGGTGGGATAGGGAGGGTGGGAGGGAGGGAGACGCAAGAGGGAAGAGAGATGGGAACATATGTATATGTATAACTGATTCACTTGGTTATAAAGCAGAAACTAACACCCCATTGTAAAGCAATTATACGCCAATAAAGATGTAAAAAAACAAACACTACTCATTATAGTCCCCCCAGAAACTTAGCTTTTTAAACTATTGATATTTTGCAATATTTGCCTTTTCCTTAATAAAAAAATACAGTGTCACAGAAATAGACTTTAAATAACATTCCTGGTACACCTTTGGTAGTTCCTCCCCAAAGTAATCGCTATTCTAATGCTAAGTGCATCCTTCCCATGCATGTTTTTCTAATTTTCTGGATATCTAAGCATATCCATACACATATTAATATTCATATGCACATCTAAATTATTTCTAGGTATGTCTATAGTTATATAGATGCCAATCTGGAATAGACTTTTCTGTCTTGCTGGGTTGGAAGGGGCAATGGTAGGCCACAGGCCTTGGGTCAAATACCAGAATCTTGAAATTCTTACCAAGTTTTAGTAGATTTTCCTGAAAAAAAATTTTATTTTGTATACGCCTATAGGCCTATCGTCAGAGAGTTTCAATGGTGAGTTTTTTACCAGTTTCTTTGGGGAGCAAGTCTGCAGAGCTCCTCAGACTGCCATACAAAAGTAGTGGGACTCAACTGTAGTTTTCACATTCTAACAATCATATGATAATTTTTGCCTTTATTATGTTTTGTGCCTTGTTTAAAATATTTTCCCTCTACCATAAGGTCATACATTTATTCTCTTATATTTCTTTCTATTATTTTAAGTGTGTAATTTTTATATTTAGGGATTTAACAATCTGTGAATGGTGGCATGAAGGAGGATACGTATTTTCTTCCTGCATGTGAGCAGTCAGTTTTCTTAGCACTATTTATTGAATAATGTATTTTTCTCCAGAAATTTATAATTCCTTCTATAAGACTGTGTAATGTTTCCGGACTTTGTATTTTAATCCATTGGTCTGTTTTACTAATATAGTGTATAAATTATAATAGCATTATTATAGGTCTTAGCCTCTGGGAGGGAAGACCCTAACCCATATTGTTCACCTTGAAATTTTTCATCTTGTGGATTACTTAAACTTTCCTGTCCCTTTGTTCTTATGTATAAGTTTTGGAACCAGTAAAAAGAACAATAACAAAAACACCCTGACGAGCACTTGTTTTTCAGTTGCACTGAATTGATTAAAACCAGGTTAATTAAAATATTTAACTATTAAACCCATAAAAATGGTATAGCCAGCTACTTACTATTTACTTCATTTGTTCATTTATTAATGTTTCATATTCTTATTTGGTATTATTCTGCAAAGGTGGTCTGAGTTTTCATTAGTTTTATTCCTAGGTGCTTTCATTTTTGGTGATTTTTATGAATGTTGCATTTATTAATCTGTCTAATTAGTTGTTACTAGTTTATATGAATGATATTGATTCTTGCTTATTTCAACGTACAGGCACTTATTTCATCCATCTTTAGTACTCTGCCATTGATCCACAATCCATTTTTGCTTGTTCCCTTAAGTCCTGACCCCTTTTATTCCAGATCAAAAAGGTACTACTGGCTACTGGCATATTCAATATTCAAAAGTGGAAAATGGGTAACAAAGCCTACTGGCTCCACATCCAACCAGTTTCCTTTCACCTCTATGCCTTAAACTTCTCATTACATTCTGCAGTTCCTGAAACCTCCAAGTTCTGAGGTTCCTGGCAATCAGTGGGACTAATGGATTCCTTCACAGCATTATTTTAATCAGGGTATAATTTTTCCCTCTCTGAGAAGTCCATTTGAATTTCATCTTTTAAAACTTTGTTGAAATCTCTCCTCTGCTTTTGTTTTCTCACTCACTCTCTTCGCACAGTAAATTTATAAATACATGTATAGAAGACAACAAAAGTCCATGTATACTTGGAGCCCTCTCAGAAATCGCAAGGGGCAAATCTAACGAGAAAAAAATTATACTTCTTCAGCATAATTTAAAAATACTGGTGACATCTACTTCCAGAATGATGGGGTAGCTATATTTTTCCCTATTCCTCCAAAAAAGTACAACTAAAATCAAGGGATATTATATATATTTTAAAAATTAGAAGACTGAAAAGTAAAGAGAAGAAGGCAAACCAGTTAGAGGACACAAGACCCAAGTATTGACGTGGTGGTGATTTTCCTGGGTTTTCTGTTTTCTTAATACAACCCAGACTTTTAGTTGAAGAATTTGGCAACTCAGAAAAGCAAACAGGTACAGACAAAGAAAAGTCCGATGAAAGCTTGCTTTCTTTCTTTAACCTACCAGGAAAAGAGCAGCCTAATAAGGCAGGAAACATTTAGACAATAACTGCCCTACTAAGGAGTTAAAATGTGATTCTACCCTACTCATGTCAGTAAAGATTTAGTAGGGGGCCTAGACTTCTGTATTCAAACTGAGGTCCAAAGAATATAATCAGCTATCCAAATTTATTTACTTTCAACATATTTCTCGAATCCACTTTCTTCTTTAAAAATAATTAATTAAAATTTGTATGGAGACACAAAAGACCCCCAATAGCCAAAGCAATCTTTGGAGAAAGAAAAACGGAACTGGGGGAATCAGGTTCCCTGACTATACTACAAAGCTACAGTCAAAACTACAGTACAGTACTGGCACAAAAACAGACTTAAATATCAATGGTACAGGATAGAAAGCCCAGAAATAAACCTTCGCACCTATGATCAATTAATCTATGACAAAGGAGGCAAGTAATACAATGGAGAAAAAGTCTTTTCAATATGTGGTGCTGGGAAAACTGGACAGCCACATGTTAAAAAATGAAATTAGAACACTCTTTAACACCATACACAGAAATAAGCTAAAAAAGGATTACAGATGTAAGACCAGACACTATAAAGCTGCTAGAGAAAAATATAGGCCAAACACTCTTTAACCTAAATCACAGTAGTATCTTTTTCGATCCATCTCCTGGAGTAATGGAAATAAAAACAAAAATAAACAAATTGGACCTCATTAAACTCAGAAGCTTTTTGCACAGCAAAGTAAACCATAAACAAAACAAAAAGACAATCCACAGAATGGGAGAAAATATTTGGAAACAATGCACCCACATGAGATTAGTCTCCAAATTTACAAACAGCTCATGCAGCTTAATATCCAAAAAAAAAAAACAAGCAACCCAATCAAATAGTGGGCAGAAGACCTAAATAGACATTTCTCCAAAGAAGACATACAGATGGACAAAAAGCACATGAAAAGATGCTCAACATCACGAAATATCAGTGAAATGCAAATGAAAACTACAATGAATTATCACCTCACACCAGTCAGAATGGCCAGCGACAAGAAGTCTACAAACAAACAGTAAATGCTGGAGAAGGTGTGGAGAAAAGAGAACCTCCTATACTATTGGTGGGTATGTAAATTGTTACAACCACTATGGAGAACAGTATGGAGGTTCCTTAAAAAACTAAAAATAGAACTGCCATATGATCCAGCAATCCCACTCCTGGGCATATGCCTGGAGAAAACCATGGTTCAAAAGGATACATGCACCCCAATGTTCATTGCAGCACTGTTTACATAGCCACAAAGTGGAAACAACCTAAGTGTCCACTGACAGAGGAATGGATGAAGAAGATGTGGTCATATTGATACATACAATGGAATATTACTCAGCCATAAAAAGAATGAAATAATGCCATTTTGGCAGCAACATGGGTGGAACCTGGAGATTATCATACTAAGTGAAGTAAGTCAGACAGAGAAAGATAAATATCATAGGGTACCACTTATATGTGGAATCTAAAGAGATGATATAAATGAACTTATTTACAAAACAGAAACAGACTTACAGACGTAGAGAATGAACTTATGGTTACCGGGGGGGGGGGGG